>NC_030850.1:16082799-16129051 GCF_000208745.1 Theobroma cacao
TAATTAATATTAATATTTTTATTTATAATTTAATATTAATATTTTATTAAAAGTTGAAATCAAGTGAGAGAAAGAGGAGAGAGAGAAAAATAATATTTTATACTAATAAAGTTGTAAATTTTCAAACTTATAAGGGATATTTTTGGTTTTATCAATTTTTAAATTTATTCTTCAACCATGGAATAGCTAATACCATGGTGGAGGGTGGTATTAGCTATTCCTTGGTTTTAAAGGATTTTGAAGAATAGCCATTTCATAGGAATGGCTATTCCTTAGATCATTTTTCAACCAAACAAAGGAACAAAAATTCCTTAGGAATAAAGGGAGAACGGCTTAGCCATTCCCCCAACCAAACATGCTAGAAAAGAAAACTGCTTTCCTGAGTTTCCGGTCGTTTTCTCTGTGAACAAACATGGAATGCAGAGGGATGGTTGACCAAGTGAGGATTTTGAAAATGTAAATATTGAATCATCAATACTAAATTTTGGTTGAAAAGGCCAATCTTTTAGCATAATATATATTTAAGCTTAATGCATGTTAATTTCCAACTTCACCTAAGATTATAAACAAGCAGCTATTGCATTTGGTGAATGACAAAACAAACTTCATCTTCACGGTCTTTGATTTGATATGCAGTTGAGTGGACCACTCAAATCAACCTCTTTTCTTATCGCATAGCTCAACCATTTGATGAACTAATTTGACAGTGTTGGGGAGAATCAATTGAGATACATATAGGATCGAAATTTATAAATCCATTCACCAAAACCAGTACTATACGTGATCGAGTGGAGAAATCATGAATTATATACTACTGAACCAGTTTAGCATACTGGTTTCCTCCATTGCCAGGTGGAAGGATGTACTACTCCCAAAAGTAATGATCATTTTTTTCTAGTTTCTTATTGGTTGTCATCGTGATGTTACATTGATATCAAATGCTTCCCTCTGCTAAGAAAGCCTTTGTTAATATATTGGCTGCCTTTCATTTTCAGGTGGTTGCAGCAGTGAAACTGGAACCCACACAAGTTGTTGCCAATTGGAACAACCTCAAATGAATTGTTCAGTAGCAAGCAATCTAAAGGGCCAGTCTGAACAAAGTGCTACCTCTCACCAGATGGATTCTGCCCAAAGTACTGACAAATCTACAAATGGCATCGACAAGACAGCCTCATGGAAGGTCACCGGATCCACTCCATCTAATCCAAAGGAAGAACCCAAACCAGAAACCCAACCATACCCAAAAAGCAAGCCTGTTTCGACTAATGAAACTCCAACCACCACTTCAACAAAAGATACTAGGGGGGACATGCGCAAAACTCCTAAGCCTCTAACCCCTAATCATGATGGTATCCTTTCCCTTCGTAACATGCCTTGCGTTTCAACAACAGGCAATGGCCCGAATGGTAAAACCATTAATGGTTTTCTCTACAGATATACAAAATCAGAAGTCAGCATCATCTGTGTCTGCCATGGAAGTTCATTCACGCCGGCTGAGTTTGTGCAGCATGCTGGGGGTAGTGATGTATCACATCCTCTGAGACACATTACTGTGATTCCTTCTGCCTATTAATAATAAAGCAAAGGTAATTGTTGTGCCCGGTCTTTATTGGTTTTTTTTTTTTTTGTCTTTTTCTGGTTTTTAGAACATGGGAGTCGCAGAAAAAGTTTGAGTAGCCAAGTCATGAAATGATGGTTGTATACTTTTGTACTGAGCTCTTCCTCGGAAACTGAATGGAGGAGACTGTTTGTATTCCTTTTCTTGCAAACGATTTCTGACTGCAGTAACTGACACGAAGATTGTAGGTCGTTTGCTTAATGGTTGTTTTATATTTTAGCAAGCTCTTCCTACATGGCATTGTGCTGACCACCATTTGAATCCTTCTTTTGCTTTGACGCACTATTCAATGAAATTTTACTATTACTGTAGTCTGCAGTAGGTTAATGAACTTTCGATTGGTTAACTCTGCATGATCATTTTTTGCATCTTAGCGCTTAAGCAATATATGAAGGAAATAAATTTGTTTACTGCGCAAGGGTCGAGCTGGTGGACTTTTGTAATGTAGATCCCAATATAGGCCCAACCATTGGAATGGCCTGCATTTTAAGCTCAACAAACGACAAAGTCAACGTGGTTCAAGTCCATGTGCCAGTTGCTCTTTGCAAGTCCGTCATGTCAAGCTCATATCTAATAAAATTCTATTAAAATATTTATTAAGTTTTTCCATTCATGTACTTTATTTAATTTAGTCTATATATTCAAAATTGAAATAATTTAATTTTTAGATTTTAAAATTTACTCCGATTTAGTCCCTACGTATAATGTTATTTAATTTTATCATTAAAAAAGATGACATTACTGCTTAAATAGTGTTAATGTGACACTGACATGATGATGTGACAGTAACACATGGCATCGACATGATAATGTGGCAACGCTATGTGGCATTGATATGATCACACTTAAATGTTGACATGGCATTAACATGTTAATGTGCCGGTGTTACGTGGCAATTTTGACGTGATAGATCAAGAAAAAAATCGGTGTCACGTTATAGTGATTAAATTAAACAAAAAATCTATAGTACATGGACTAAATTGAACGAAATTTAAGTGTTTAAGAACTAAATTAAAAAATATGTATTTAAAAAATATAAATCTTTAAATAAATGATACATATACTTTCTTTCTTGAAATTTAAATATACTTATTAATAAGCTAAATATTTAAGTGTAAAAAATTTATGGTGTTAAGAAATATATATATAAATATTTTCTTGTTTGATCATTTGATTCAATAATAAGTACATTAATTTATTTATTTTGCAAAAATTAAGTTTGAATTCTCTTTTTATAAAAAAAAATCAATATTTTATCTTGTATATATACTTATAAAAGGATAGTATCGTCATTTATACAAACCCTAAAAATGCTTAGAATTACAGTTTCAGTTTCGCAATTATAAAAGGCAATAGCTACTCTTCTCATTGGCCACCCCTCGATCTTCTCCTCCATTCTTTGTTTTTCTCACTAGAAATTTAATTCATTGATTAATTGTTACGAAATTAAGATAACGATAACAAATTTATGTTTTTGGATGCTGGTTTGGATTTTTTTCTTAAATTCTTTTAATTTAAGAACCAAACAACTCTTTAATGACAACATTTATGCGTGCCCGAGCCTCATTGTTCTTAGTTTTTGTATTTTTTGTTTTTTTTTTTAAATGAAGAAGGGAGATACGAAATTAGCGATGATTATAAAAATAATTTCTCATTCGGACTTACTCAATTTGGACATGACAAATCTCATATTACATCTATAGAATCTGAGCTACTCTACCATTTCAATTTTTTGTTTATTTTGTTTATTTTGTTTAATATTTCAAGTTATTTTTTTAAGCTAAAATTTCTTATATTAAAGACTGCATTTATGACTAAGAGAGTTAAATATAATTGTAAATATTTACAAATTTTTCATAGATAGAAATTAATAATTTAAATTTAAATTTAGCAGAATTTGATTTTAGTTTTTAAACTTAAATAAAATAGTTTTATAAGAAATTTTGAGTAAATTTAAATAAAAAGTAAATTGGATAAAAGTTGAAAATTCTAAAAGAATAGGTATTTGTAAATTGTGAAAGTTGTAACTAAATCAATGTATTTTTCCAATTTGAGTTCAGTTCAAGTTAAAAACTAAGTCAAATTTAGAACATAAATTTTAAATTTTTATACTACTAAAAATAAAAAAAAATTATTTAGTTTTTTTATATTATTTTATTCCAACATAATACAAGTTATTTATCCAAATCTAGCTTTAAGTATGAATTTTTTTTTGGAAACTTTTTTACAAAAGAGGCATTCAAACTTCATTTTTGCAAAGAAGATAAATTAATATGCCTATCCTGAAATCAAATAATTAAGTAAGAAAATATTTATATATATTTTTGAATACGATAAATAGTTTATACTTAAATATTTGGCTTATTAATAAGTATATGTATTATCAACTTAGATATTTACATCTTTTAAACACTTTTTTTTAATTTAGTCCCTCAACATCTCAATTTTGTTTGATTTAGTCTTTGTATTATACTTTTTTGTTCAATTTAATCCTTATGACATGGAACAAACTTTTTTCTCGATCTACCATGTCAGCACTGCTATGTAGCATCGACACGTCAGCATGTCAGTGTCATATAACATTGCCATATCATCACATTGGTGTCACATAATCAAAATGTGTCACATCAGTACTGACATCATCTTTTTTAACGGCAAAATTAGATGCCGTTAAAAGGAAAGACTAAATTGAAGTAATTTCCAAAATTAAGGAATTAAATTGTTTCGATTTTGAATATAAAGATTAAACCGAATAAAATGCATGAGTATAGAGACATAATGAATATTTTGACCAATAAATTCAGTGGCTAACCAAAGAAAGGTTTTATGAAATATGAGGAAGGTTCTTATCATAGTCATTCAAAAGAAAAAGATATTAAGTATAGAATTAATGTTGAAACATTTTGACCAACCACTCATGGGATTTAAATGTCTTTATTATCTCAATCATGAAAATGTATCTAATTATATTTACTCATCTACCATGAAACCCATTACTCAAATAATCACTTATCTATTTATTATAAACAAATTTATTCATTTTATATTTCAATTTGAGATCAAATCCTTCTCAAATTTTGGTAACCAAATTTTATTTGATACTTTAATACTAATGCTGTAACAATTAGACCTATCAAAATGGGCCTAGCCCATGGGCTGAATCATTTTTTATTAAAAATGGGGTGGGTTGGGTTATGAATATTTAAGCCCATATCAAAATCGAGCCTAAATGGGCTAGTCGGTTTGATTAGTAGGCTGACTCGGGGTTGGTGCAGGCCAGCCCTGTGGGCCAAAAGAAAAAAAATTAAGCCTATGTCCCCAAGGACCCTAACTTTTTCTGGCTTTTATTTCCTTCACCCTACAGACTTGAGACTTCTACTTTCTCACTCCCCATCCACCCATCCCCATCGCACCTTCAAAGTTCAACCTTTTTACATTTTGCTCAATTCTCACTTCTCACCTTTAATCGGTCACCACTCACCATTCTCTCCGCTTGAAAAGTCTTCGGTTCTAGCTACCTCTAAGTCTCCAACCCACCTCCGTCGACGATATCTCTAATCAGATTTGCTTCTCTCATTGAGGCTAGGTGAGCATCTTTCCTCTGGTAGCCCAAGAAAGCCTCCGATCTACTTTTCTTTCCTTTTCTCGATTGTTTCATTTTATTACTATTTTATCTTTGTTTTGTTGTGTATTAGTGAAAAATGAAGTCTGAAAGTATCACTTTTTGTATTTTGAGATTTTAAATTGATGTTTCATAGCATATTTAATTGTTTGACTTGGCACTAGCGAGATGAATAACTAAAAAGCAAAAAGTAAGACTGGGTTTGATATTACATGACCTGTCGATAGAATTGATGTTACTATAGAGAGAGGTATTAGTGGCTTGTCAATCATTCTATAGCATCAGAAGAAATTATTTTGTTCTTCTCTTTGAGGGATGAGATCTATTGTAGCTAGGATAAACTTAAAGATTAGAAGCTACCAGATGTTTGAATGAACTTGTACTTCAAAAAGAAACCAAAATGAAATTGTGGATTCAATTAATTGTATTGCCTTGAAAGGCAAAAACTTATTAAATTATGTAAGGTAAGGTAAAATTGCTATGGATTGAGAATGCTTAACCCTTTTTTTTTATCCATCTTTCGAAATTTTCTTCCTTGTTATCAAACATTTTTTAAAAATTAAATGTGATAATTAGAGAAAAAATCTAACATTGCAATAGTTTGAACAAAATCATAAGGTAATGTAATACTAGTAAACTGGAGCATTTATCTTCCTAATACCTATCATTTAGGAATATAGTCCTTAATAGATTAATTTTTTGAGTCAGTTATTAGTCTCCAGAAGATCCATATGAAAATTAATTTTTTAAAAATTAAAGAATAGACTGATGAATATATGAAAAATGTAGAAACATTTATCTAAATATCATATGAAGTTCCTGACTTCCTGTTGCTTGAAAATTAATTTTGGTTGATTTAATTATGAGCATTTACTAAGCCGCTAACTTTTAGTCATAATTCTATATGGGTCCATTAATTTTTAAAATGGACAATCAATCTAAAAAAAAATTTATTGTAGCAACAAAAAGAAAATAGAATAGAAATGAACTTAATATATATAATTTATCAAATAAAATAAAGTTGGATATGGATATGTTAAATAAAATAAAAAGCAAGATAGTTCATTTTCTCCTTGTATAAATAAAGTTGGGACCTTCTTAATCATTAGGCTAGTGCATTAACCATATAAAGAGCGTACTTTTTTATCAAAAGGAAGATTGGCCAATAACCAAATACCTTTGTTAGATTTCAAAGTAATGATAATTAGCATTTCATAAGTTATGTCACAAACTTGACATTGGGTGTTAAATATGGATATGTCATGGTTTTGATAATTTTTTTACATTAAATTTTTTTTCCAACTTGTTTTAATGGAAATATCTATGTCAATAAATATTGTTGTTTGTTGGTGTAAATTTTTAATATTTTTTATTCATGTTTATGTTATTTGAAGGTGATGGTGATGGATCAATCAGTTGAAAACTATATAAATTTGGATGATGATGTGAACATTTTGAATAAAGATGAATTCCCTCCCAATCCCATATATTTGAATTTGAACAATTGAGTAAGAGGGCTAAAAAAGAAGCTTCAAATGTTTAGAATTATTTCACTAAAATAGGTAAAAAGCAAGATGGAGTAGAAATGGCAACTTGTAACGTTTGTAAAACAGAGTATAAGGTTGACCCTAAACCTGGTGGCTCTAATTATGGCACTTCACATTTGCGTCGTCACATTGAAACTTGTAAATTCATTTCATATTTTAATCCACATCAAATGCTTATGGATTATGAAGGGAAAGTAAAGGCTAGAAAATTTGATCCTAGGATTTCACGTGACATGCTTACTGAAGCCATAATTAAGCATGACTTGCCTTATGCTTTTGTTGTATATGATAAGATTAGAGCTTGGACTAAGTATGTAAATCCAGATGTAGTGATGTATTCTAGAAACACTGTTGTATCTGATGTCCAGAGAATTCATTTGAGAGAGAAAGAGACACTTAAACAAGCCATGGCTAAGGTACCTAGTAGAATTTGTTTAACTTCTGATGTATGGACAACATCTATTTCTAAGGGCTATATTTGTTTGATTGCTCACTTTGTCAATGAAAATTGAAAGTTATGTAGCAAATTACTCAACTTTTGTCGTATGCCTCCTCCACATACTGGAATTGAATTAGCTGTCGCTGTATTTGATTGTTTGAAAGAATGGGGAATAGATAAAAAAAAGTTTTCTTTCTTACTCTAAATAATGCTTCTGCTAATGATAACATGCAAGCTATCTTGAAAGGCCATTTTCATGTTGGCTCCATTAGTTTTTGATGATAATAAAACATTTCCATTCATTTGTGTCTAATATCTTTACTTGAGTGTGCAGGACAAAAATTGTATGCAAATAATTAATAAATCATTCAAATGGACATATCAAAGAGCAAAGGAATAAGAAAGTCACAATTGATCAACAAAACAGAAGCCCCTTAGTCGATTAATAAAGAGTTAGTCAGCTAAAATTCAAATCAGAAGTTGGTGGGCTCAAGAGTATTGAGAAATAAAAAAGACTTAGTCAACCAAGAAATAAGTTAGTCGATTAAGTGCTCACTGCCAGAAACTAGAAACAGAAAACAGAGACAACTTAGTCGACTAAGACATATGTTAGTCAATTAAGAGCATTCTATCTGCAAATTTGAATCATGCACTAAAAGACAAATTAACGGCCAGAATTGCTACCCAAACTGTTTTCAATAGTCAAAAATTGTCTAACTCATTTCAGAGCTAATTTTCCAAGTATAAAAGGGACTTCTAACAGTTAAAAATGTAATCAAGGCTTCCAAGAACACAAAAGAGCTCAAAAAAACCAGAAAATATTCTCTGCTCATTTACTGCACTCAACTCCTATCTTTGTAATTGTGATCTGCACTTCAATTTGTACCACTTAGATCAACCGTGTGATCATAGGTACACTCTTATCACTTCTCTCTTTATATTCTTAAAGTGAGCGAGTTACTCTAAGGGATTGATTTAAACTAGAATTGCTTGATTGAGTATAGGTTTTAACTTAGCCTTGAAAAGTTAGGTGTTGGGTTTTAGTTGATCCCGGTAAAAACTATTGTGAAAGGTTTTGGCTGAGCCTGGTAAAAGCCATTATAAAATCTTGGTGAAAGCTTGTGAATTTCACCATTCATAGTGGATTAGTTTAGAAAATCCTTGGTTGAATAATCAAGGTAGTGAATGTAGGTCTTGGACCGAACCACTCTAAATTCTTGCGCATTGTCTACTCTGTTTTTATTTTCATTGCTTTTTAAATTAATTCCTCTTTCAAGAGCCAAAAAGTGCTATTCACCCCCCTTCTAGCACATTTACTTGGGACCAACAAATGGTGTTAGAGCCTAACCCTTGTTATTCAGGTCCAAAACCCTTGAAAAAATCCAAATGGCTCTACAAAAATCAGTAATTGCTGAGGAACAATCAACAAACAGACCACTTCTATTTGATGGCTCTAACTATTCTTATTGGAGCACTAGGATGTCAATATATATTAAGGCAATTGATTATGAGCTGTGAGACGTCATAACTGATGGACCATTCATTCCCTCAACTCTAAATGTAGTGACAAATGAGATGATCCCTAGGCCAAGGTCTGAATGGACCGAGGCTGAAACTAAAAGAGTCTAGACCAATTTTAAGGCAATCAACACATTACACAGTGCTCTAACTCCCACCGAATTTAATAAAGTTTCAAGTTGTACTACAGTAAAATAGGTGTGGGATAAACTTAGGATTATCCATGAAGGGACTTCTCAAGTCAAAGAGTCCAAGATAGCCCTCTTGACCCATAATTATGAAATATTTAAGATGGAGCCTGGTGAAGATATCACCAACATGCTAGATAGATTCACAAACATCACAAACAAACTTAGTCAGCTAGGCAAACCAATCCTTGAGCTTGAAATTGTTAAAAGACTTCTTAGAAGCCTATTAAAAAATTGGAAGCCTAAAGTGACAGCCATCTGAGAAGCTAAGGACTTAAATATTATAACTTTGAATGAAATTTGTGGATCTCTCCTTACTCATGAGTTAGAACTCAAGGAAGAGAAAGAAGAAGATATAAAGGAAGCTCAAGAAAAGAATAAGAGCATTGCCCTAAAAGCCAGCATTCTTTAAAAAGAATTAGACGAGTTATCTTATGATGATGATGAAGAACTAGCACTGGTTGCTAGGAGATTCAGAAAACTGATGGGCAAAAGAAACTAAAGACTAGCTATAAGAGGGTTTAGAAAAGATAAAGGTTCTTCATGGAGAATTAGAAACAAAAATGACTCCAACAAAAAGGAAGAGCTTACATGCTTCGAATGCAAGAAGCTTGGACATTTCAAGTCTAAATACGCCTTGCTGAAAGAAGAAACTCCAAAGAGAAACAAGAAATCCATGAAGGCAATGGTGGCAGCTACTTGGTCAGACAGTGATACTTCAAGTTTTAAAGCTGAGGAAGAAAAAACTGAAGAAAAAGCAAATCTGTGTTTAATGGCACAGGATGATGAATCCAAGATATCCTCATCCCCCTGTAATATTTCTATTGATAAGCTTCAGGATGAATATGAATGTTTATATGATGAATTTGAGACACTTATTTTGAAATACAAGACCTTAAAGCAAAAATTTGCATTTCTAGAATCAGATTTGGAAAAGATTACACTTGACTTTAATTTTGTTTTTGAACAAAGAAACTTTCTGCAAATTGAATTGGAACATTCAAAAACAAATTTTGAAACTCTAAAATTAGAATTGGAAAAGAAAACAGAAGCCTTACAAAAGATTAGTGAAGAAAATGTTGCACTCAAAAGTTTGAAAAATGAAACTCCAAAAAGAAATGCATACTACAAGAAAAATTCTGCTAATGCATCATCTAGGTGTTATATTTGCGATAAAATTGGCCATCTATCCTATGATTGCAATAGAAAAGAAATGTGTAGAAAATAAGAAAAATATGGGTTCCAAAGGATCCTATGTTGCTGCTAACAATCAATGACCCATCAAAGTATGGGTACCTATGAAGAAAAACTGAATATTTGTTTTGTAGGTTGAGCTACATTCAAAAGATACATGTTCAAGAGCTCAACTCAAGAAGAAGCAACCTTGGTATTGGATAGTGGCTGCTCAAGGCACATGACAGGAAATGAAATGCTATTTGCATTGCTAAACAAGAAAAAGAGAGGTACCGTATCCTTTGGTGATGATTCAAAAGGTAGAATTCATGGCATAGGAATAGTTGGTAAGAACTCTCAAACTCAAATTAGTCATGTGGTGTTGGTTAAAGGTTTGAAACATAATTTATTGAGCATTAGTCAATTGTGTGATAAAGGATTTAAGGTATGTTTTGACTCAACCAAATGTGAAGTGATAGGCATAAGCACTAATAAAGTCTCATTTGTAGGAAGAAGATTAAAGAATATGTATGTTGTATTTCTTTAGGATCTTGAAATGGATTGTGAAATATGTCTTATGGCAAATGCTGAAAATGATAGTTGGTTATGGCATAGGAGATTAGGACATGTGAGCATACATACTATGTCACAGTTGAATAGAAAAAATTTAGTTGTTGGACTGTCGGATCTTAAGTTTGAAAATGATAAGATATGTGATGCTTGCCAACTTGGAAAACAAGTTAGAACATCCTTTAAGACCAAGAAAGTTGTCTCCACATCTAGACCTCTTGAATTGATGCACACTGATCTATTTGGTCTAATAAGGACAACTAGTCTAGGAGGAAAATCTTATGACTTTGTAATAGTTGATGACTACTCTAGGTACACTTGGGTATATTTTCTTGCTTATAAAAATGATGCTCTACTGGCATTCATAAGTCATTGTAGGAAGGTCGAAAACGAAAAGAGATTAGCTATAGTTAGTATTAGAAGTGATCATGGAGGTGAGTTTGAAGGAGATGAATTTGAGAACTTTTGTAATGAAAAGGGGGTGGATCATAACTTTTTTGCACCTAGAACACCTTAGCAAAATGGAGTTGTAGAGAGAAAAAATCGAACATTGAAAGAAATAGCTCGAACTATGCTATGTGAGAACAATCTACCTAAGTACTTTTGGGCAAAGCTGTTAACACAACAACTTATATTCTTAATAGAGTGTCTATAAGAGCTATGATATCAAAGACTCCATATGAACTTTACAAGGGTAGGAAACCAAATATCTCTCACCTTAGGAGCTTTGGTTGTAAGTGTTTTGTATTGAACAATGGTAAACAGCCTTTAGGAAAGTTTGATGCAAAGAGTGATGAAGCTATATGTCAAGCCCAACTCTATAATATATTTGCCATATTGTATAGGTACTAGATAGAATGTCTGCATACTTGAATGCCTCAAAAATCGTTAAAAGACGATATTGTACTTAATGGTACAATTAAATTGATTTAAGCCTCGAACTAGTCCAAATAGAGATTTTAAGATGAAATTAAGAATTTTAAAACCCCAGAATGACTTAATATGGTGATTCGGAGTTCAAGGATTGATTTGGAGTCAAATTGAAATTTTCATGACGTAGGGGTAAAATGGTAATTTTGCCACCCAAGGGCAAAATTGGAATTTTACACCACCCAACACTTGTCATGTCTAAGGATTTCATCCATTAACATTTTATATTATGGATAATTGAGATATTTTATGTGGTGGAGAAAGAATGCTTAATTATTAAGTTTAAAAATGAACCAATGCGATGGTGACAAGTGGCAAGTTTTCATTTCTTTATAATTTACATTAAAAACCAGCACACACCTCTCTTATTCATTCTTCATGTTTGGCCCCATCAAGGAAAAGAGGAAAGAAAGAAAGAACAAACCCTAGTGAGCAAAAATTCAAGGGAAAATTGGTGGATTTCAAGGAATTAAGCAAGTAAAGGTAAAATTTCTTGATTTTAGCTTGTGATCTACCTTTCTTATGCATTCTTTTTCATTTTTCATGGTTGAGAATTAAGTTTGCATGAGGATACCTTTGCTGGCCGGACATGGAGGGAGGAGTTTTGATCTTGGATTTAGCTAGATTTTATGTTATTTTAGTGTTTTTAGTTGTTTAATGATGTGTAGCATAAAAAGCAAATAAGAAAAATTTATGTTCTTCCATTACCCTCATTGGCTGAATCTTCCTTATGGTATGTTGATGGTGGATTTGATTTTATTTCAAGTGATTTGGTTAGGAATTAATGATTTATGGTGTAAAAATCAAGTGTGAAAAACCATAGTGTTTATGCACCCATCATGGCCGAATTTTTCAAGAGAAAATGTTGAGGATGATTTTGCTATAATTCATGTTATCTAGCTTATATTTGATGATTTGGAGTATTGGAAGTGAAATGAATTAATTTGGAGTCAATTTGGATGTTTTGGTTAAATCAAAGGTGAAGAGTACGAATTAGGTCGAAAATTGATCCATTTCGATCACCCTTGAACCAACGTGAATTCCATTTTTTAAATGACTATCCAAACAACCTCATGCATTCATATAGAGAGCCTGAAATAGATTTATAATGATACGACACAATATATTGCATTATTTGTCGTGTATTGTGTATAGGTGGTGAGTCCTCTAACAAAGGTAAAGACATTGTACCAGATAATCAAGAATAGGAGTATTTCGAACTCCCGATATTGTGAGTAACCTTATTATCGTCTTAATTATCTAAAGTATGTTTTTATCTGATTTTGTAATTTTATGGAAAATGTGTTTTAAATGAAATGATTTTATAAACTGTTTTGAAATTTAATGATGACTTGAAAATGGAGTGATTGGAGACTACTTGTTGTATTGTAAATTATGTTTTGAATTGAATGGCTTATGATAATGTGGGCATGAATGGTTGGATGGGTATTTGTGTTGAAAATGTATAAACTGTTATTTGCCTTGATAGGCTGGATAATGATAAAATTGCCATGTCATGCTGTTGAATTTTTATTGAATTAGTCAGTTATAGATTGGTCACTGCAGTGGCGGGTTTTATGGGCCAACCTATTAGAGGGGTACAGAATCTGGTTATATTCTTACCTCGGTTAGAGAAACGCATAAGGTATCTCTTGAGGTAAAGTTTAGAGTTCACTTCATACCAAACCACCACGTGAGAGTGAATTCAGCCAACGCCAAGGAACTACTGTGCTTTTAAACGTAAAAATGTGTTTTGTGCGTATATGACTTTTTAAACAGCCTTGTCTGTCTCGATTGGATGCCTCTGATCAAGGTATCCCCAAGAATGAGTTTTGGCACGAGCCAAGTTTTTAAGAGATTCATAAGCCTCGTTGTATAGTTTGGATGAAATGTAACTGGTTTAGATGATTTGAAATGTGTTTTGAGGTTATGAACCATCTTATGATGATCTATTTTAATCATCTCCATTTATTCGGTTTTAGATATTTTAGATGATGTTTGTTTACTCACTGAGTTTATATAAACTCACCACCCACCTTTCCACCCATTTCAGGCTCAGGATAGTTAGTAGATAGCTGATTTCGTCGAGGGCTACAATTAGATTTGCATCCTTAAAAACCATAAGTTCACAACCTTTGTTACTTTTGATCATTCGAGGGTCCACACGTCATTGTAAATTAAATTACATACTCTGGTTATCTGTGTTACTGTATGTACGAATTTATTTTGCTTTTATGCTACAAAAATTATTTACGGATATCTCTATAAATATTATTTCATAAGAAAATGAAATATTTTATTTAATATTTTTATTTTATTCTAATAGCTATCATTTCACTTTAAATGAATGTTTTAGATATCTAAACTTATTTTTGGTTATGAAATTTGTATCTTTCACTCATATACTACATTTTTAGATGGTTTTGAAATTTTCAAGAAAAAATGACCAAAATACCCCTATGAGACGAAAATTATTTTTTTTATTGTTTCGATTTGGAAATAGCTTATAATGTCAAGCCCGACTCTACAATATGTTTATTATGCCATTCTTACATAAGAATGCATGTTTGCTTACTTGGGTATCTCGAAAATCATTAAAAGACGACAATGTACTAAATGGTACAATTAAGTTGAATTAAGCCTCGAACTAGTTCAAATAGAGATTTTAAGATGAAATTGAAAATTTTAAAACCCCAGAATGACTTAAAATGGTGATTCAGAGTTCGAGAACCGATTTGGAGTCAAATTGGAATTTTCATAACCTAGGGGCAAAATGGTCATTTTGCCATCCGAGGTTCAAATTGGAATGTTGGAAGAATTTTTTGATCAAGATTAACTATTTAGAACATAATTTGAGTTTGAGAAGTGAAAAATTTTAATTTCGACATTTTTTCGAGCATAGGGGTAAAATAGTCATTTTGCCACCCCAGGGGTAAAATTGTAATTTTACACCACTCAACACTTGTCCAGCACATGAATTTCATCCATTATTATCATGGATAATTGAAGATTTTATGTGGTGGAGAAAGAAAGCTTAATAGTTAAGAATTTAAAAATGGACCAATGGTAAGGTGATAAGTGTCAAGCTTTATTTCTTTATTATTTTCCTTATAAATTAGCACAAAATCAGCCTATTTCTCTTCATTATGGCCAGCCAAAGCAAGAACACAGGAAAAAAAGGGAAGAAAAGAAGAAGAACAAAACCCTAGGTGGAAAAATTCAAGGGAAAAGTGTGAAAATTCAAGGAAACAAGTGAAAAAAGGCTAGATTTTTCAATTCTAGCTTGTGATCTACCTTTCCTATGCATTCTTTTTCATTTTCCATGGTTGAGAATCAGGTTTACATGAGGATACCGTTGCTGGCCAGACATGGGGGGAGGAGTTTTGAACTTGGATTTGGTTAGATTTCAATGTATTTTAGTGTTTTTAGTTAGTTAGTGATGTGTAGCATGAAAATCAAGCAAGAAAAATTCATATTCTTCCATAACCCATCATTGGCCGAATTCTCCATGTGGAATATTGATGATGATTTTGATTTTATTTGAAGTGATTTGGTTAGGAATTAGTGATTTATGGTGTGAGAAATAAGCTTGAAAAATTATAGTGTTGATGCACTCACCATGGCCGAAATTCTCAAGAAGAAATGTGAGGATGGTTTTGCTAAATTTTATGTTATTTGACTTGTGTTTGGTGATTTGAAGTATTGGGAGAAAAATGGAATTATTTGGAGTTGAATTGGACATATTGGCTAATTAATCGGGTGATAGATCGAGTTAGGCCAACATCGCATGTAGACAATAATTTGAACAATTCGCGTTCCATATCATGCATTCATATAGAGTTTAGATTAGTTTTATAACAATTTAGCACAAATGTGGTAAATTGCTTGATTTTGCATTATGTCTAGGTGGTGAATCCTCCGAAAAAGGGCAAAGAAATTGCACTTGAGGATCAATAGTCGGAGTACTCTAAAATTCAAACTTCTAATACTGTGAGTAACCTTACTATCATCTTAATTATCTAAAGTGGTTTTTATCCAATTTTGTGATTATATGGAAAATGAGTTTAAATGGTAAATCTTTATGTTTTATAAGCAAAATGTGATTAAATGAAATGATTTTATAAAATTGTCTTGAAATTGAAAGATGGTTTTGAAAATGGAGTAATTAGAGACTAATTGTTGTGTTATAAATCATGGTTTGAATTGAATGGCTTATGATAATATTGGCATGAATGGTTGATTTGGTAAATGTGCTGAAAAAGTATGAACTGTTGATTTGCCTTGAGAGGCTGTAAAATAAAATAATTGTCATGTCATGCTGTTGAATTTTATTGAATTGGTGGGTTATATATTGGTCGCTGCAGTGGACGGGTTCCGTGGACCAGTCTATTAAAGGGGCACGGTAACTCTATTATATTCTTACCTCAGTATGAGAGGCGTGGATGGATAACTCCTGAGGTTAACACTTTAGAGTTCACTTTACGTCAAACCACCACGTGAGGGTGAACTCAGCCAACGCCAAGGAATGACTATGTTTTCAAACTAAAAATATGTTTATGTGTATACGAAACTTTTTAACAGCCTTGACGGACTCGATTGGGATAGCCCTCGGCCACGGTATCCCTGATAACTGAGTATGAGAATGATTTTGACACGAGCCAAACTTTTCAGGAAATCATAAGCCTCGTTGTTTATTTTGGTGAAATGAATCTATTTTATCTTATTAAAATGAGTTTGAAATGTTGAGAATCATTTTTATGCTAATCTATTTTATCTGTCTCCATTTACTCAGCTTTAGATATTTTAGATGGTATTTGTTTTCTCATTGGGATTATATAATCTCACTGTCCTCCTTTTCACCTATTTCAGGCTCAGGATAGTCGGTAGATAGCTCATTATGTTGAGGGCTACAGTTGGACTTGCATCCTCAAAAACTGTAGGTTTACCGCTTTTGATACTTTTGGTTGTTCGTGGGCCCACATGTCACTGTAAATTAAATTTTATACTTTGGTTATCTGTATTACAGTATGTATAAATTTATTTAGCTTTTACGCTACAAAAATTATTTACCGGTAACTCTATAAATATTGTTTTATAAGAAAATAAAACATTTTATTGAATATTTTTATTATATTCAAATAGTCATAATTTATTTTAAATGAAGATTTTAGACATTTAAACTTATTTTTGATTATGAATTATGTGTTTTCCACTCGCATACTACATTTTTAGCTAGTTTCGAGATTTTTGAGAAAAAATGACCAAAATGCCCCTGTGAGAAAAAATTTATTTTTCTATTGTTTTGATTTGGGAATAGTTTATAATCTCTCAAAACATGATACTTAACAATTGTTGCTCACAGGGTAGGTGTCAAAACTGATATTAAAACCTTGCGAGATTCCGGTTGGCATTCTGGGCAATAAATGTCTATCGGGACTTCGTGACGGTTGTCACGGGCTCGAGGGGAGTACCGGGTCATGACATATAATCTTTTAAAATATGATGTTTAGTAATTATTGCTCACAGGGGAGGTGCAAAAACTAATATTAAGCCTTGCGAGGTTTTGGTTGACATTCCGAGTAATGAATGTCCATCGAGACATCACGGCGGATGTCATGGGCTCGAAGGGAGTACCGGGTTGTGACACTATATTTTTAGGATATGCATTAAACTTAAAAGCCTATAAAGTCTTCAACAAAAGATCTTTAAAGGTTGAAGAATCCATCCATGTAGTTTTTGATGAATCCAATACCTTGCAAAAGGAAATTTCTGATGATGAGTATGATCTGGATGATCTTGAAAAACAAATGGAAAAGATGAGTTTAGATGATAAGAAAAACAATGAAGAAAATTTCCTAAGAAGAGAAACAGAACCTCCACCCATAGAAACCCTACAAAGAACTGAAAATCAGCATAATGACCTTACAAGGAGTTAGAGATATGCAAAAGACCACCCATAAGGACTAATCATAGGCGATATCTCCTAAGGTGTCAAAACTAGGAAAGCAACTAGAGAGACTTGTGAGTTTTCAGCTTTCATATCTCAAATTGAGCCTAAGACATTTGAGGAAGCAAAAAAAGAGGAAAACTAGATATTGGCCATGCAAGAGGAACTTGATCAATTCAAAAGAAACCATGCATGGTCATTAGTCTCTAAGCCTATAAACCACCCTATTGTTGGAACTCGGTGTTTAGAAATAAGGTAGATGAGCAAGGGAATGTAGATAGAAATATAGCTAGGTTGGTAGCCCAAGAATACAACCAATAGGAAGGAATTAACTATGATGAAACCTTTGCTCCGGTGGCTAGGATGGAAACTATAAGATTGTTGCTTGCATTTGCTTGCTTTATGAACTTTAAGTTATTTCAAATGGATGTAAAGAGTGCATTCTTAAATGGTTTCATCGAAAAAGAAGTTTATGTTGAGCAACCCCCTGGTTTTGAGGACTTTGAAAAACCAAATCATGTTTTCAAACTTCATAAAGCTTTGTATGGATTGAAACAAGCTTCTAGAGCTTGGTATGAGAAGCTTTCAAAATTTCTAGTTGAAAAAGGTTATGTTAAAGGTAGTATTGACAAAACATTGTTTATCAAAACATACTTAAATGATTTAATTGTTGTTCAAATTTATATGGATGACATTGTGTTAGGTGCAACTAATGAGGCTTTATGCAAAAACTTTGCTAAAGAAATGCAAGGTGAATTTGAGATGAGCATGATAGGTGAGCTAAAGTACTTTCTTGGGCTTCAAATCAAACAAAGTGAGAAAGGAATCTTCATCAACCAAGAAAGATACACTCAAGACATGCTCAAAAGGTTTGATATGCTAAATCTGAAATCAATTTGAACACCAATGAGTCCGTCGACTAGACTTAAGTTAGATGAAAAAGGAAAAGATGTTGATCAAAAGCTCTATAGAGGTATGATCGAATCACTTCTTTATTTAATAGCCAATAGGCTTGATATCTAATTCAGCGTGTGTTTGTGTGCTCGTTTTCAATCTCAACCCAAAGAATTACACATGACTGCTGTTAAAAGAATTTTTAGATACTTCGTAAACACACAAACTTTAGGCATATGGTACCTTAGAGAATCATCCTTTAGCTTAGTTGGATATTCAGATACTGATTTTGCTGGTAGCAAAATAGATAGAAAGAGCACTAGTGGAACCTACCAATTTCTAGGTAGTATGCTTGTGTCATGGTCAAGCAAAAAACAAAATTCAGTAGCTCTATCTACAGCTAAAGCAAAAAATGTATCTCTAGGCAACTGTTGTGCTCAAATCTTATGGATTAAACAACAACTAAAAGATTATGAAATGTCAATGAATAACATACCAATATACTGTGACAATACAAGTGCAATCAACATTTCAAAAAATCCTATGCAGCATTCTAGGACTAAGCATATTGAGATTAGGCACCACTTTGTTAGAGATCATGTAGTTAAATGTGACATTAAAATTGAGTTTGTAAATACTTTACATCAATTAGCTGACATCTTCATAAAACCCTTAAATGAGGGTAGATTCTGTGAGATTAGAAGAAATTTAGGAATAGTTAGTATGCACGAGCTTTAGAAAAAATTCTGAAATTTTCTCAAATGGCAATAGGCACTTAGTCAACTAAGAGAGGTACTTAGTCAGCTAAGAGGATTTTGTCTCTTTAAATAATAAGACTCAGTTAGTTAAAAGGGAAAAAGAATAAAATAGTGAATAGGAACAGTATACCGGATGAAGAGAATGGGTAGAAAATATTATCTAGATGAAAAATAAAATAGAAGGCAAAGTTTGAATTTTGAACAAGAGAAAAACTGACAATATTTAAGGGGGAGACAAACGATTTTTGGGAAAATCAAACTACCCATTAACTCATTTCCTCTACATTTTCTCTCTTCTGAAATAAACCCACCTAAAACTGAAACCTTCTCCTTTCAAATTCTCAAAACCCTCAGTCAGAAAATCCCTCAAATCAAATGGCAAAATCAAGGCAATCTAAAGAAACCCCAAAAAAGAAAAAGGGGAAGAGGCCACTAGAGGAAAACTCACAAACCGAAATGCAGAAGAAAAAGAAAAAGATTTTACATGCATTTGGAATCGAAAAATTTGAAAAAATGTTATCTTGAAGGGTCACAAAACAAAGAAAAAGAAAGAAAAGGAAAATCATCTAAGAAAGGTAACTCCTCATCCTCCAAGTTTAGGAATAAGGCCCATGAGGATAGATACAAGAAAATTGAAAATGCCCCAATTTCCTATGGTAAATTCATAGACTGGGATAGTTTCAATGAAACCCCAAAAATTCAGACAAGTTTATCCGATTATTTTGAGGAATTAAAACTGAAGAAGTATAGTACCTTTAAGAATCGATCTTACAGTGCTTGTTTGGTTAAAGAGTTTTATGCAAGTATTGCATTAGGAAAGAAGGAACTTGAAGATTCTGATGATTATATTGATCATGGTTTAAATGTGTTTATGAATGGTGAGGAATTTGTTGTAACGGCCACTGATTTAGGGAGTTTACTTAAAATCGAATGTGAGGAGGGTGAGTTTGAATTCCTTAAAAATTATGACCCATCCTCATTGTGGGAAATAATTACAGGGAAGAAAGAAAAATACTCCTTAAAAAGTAATGCTGGTCTGATCACCAGTTCCCAAATTAGGATTCTGCATTACTTTATAGCAGCAAACATTCATGGCAGAAGTGGCAGTTTTAGCTACATTAGCCTTAAGAACTTATGGCTAATGGAGCATGCATTCAATGATACTTCCTTGAATCTAGGTAGATTTATGGTTGAAAGGATGAGAAAAGCTTGTATAAGGGACAAGATAAATTTGCCATATAGAAATATCATTACTTCACTGGTACAGAAGAAAGGTATTTGGGTTAAACAGTATGAAATGGACTTGGTAAAGAGTAGAGACCAGGCTATCTACCTAAGTAGTCTGCCAAAGATGGGTTACAAGATGGAGAAAAATTTACTAAAACACCTAAGGTTTCTGCAATACTAGCATAGATAGAGGCAACACCCTCACCATTTTTCAGTGAAATGATTTTCAATCTGTTGATGAGAATGGGTGGGAAGCTTATAGAGTAATCTTAAAAAATGGTGAAAATGGAAGAAAGACTTGCAGAGCTTGAAAATATGATGAAGGAAAAAGGGAAATCTACTACTGAACTTGCAGTTGAGGACACCTCGGTAACTCCAAGTCTAGCACCAACAAGGCAGGCTGCTGAAGGCCCTACCTTCCAAGTTGAGAGTTCTGCAGGCCTTGTTCCTCAAGATAAAGATGCTGAACTAATGATTGACCTTGAAATTGAGCTTGAGAAAGACAAAGGATCAGATAAGGGGATTGAAGTTCTTGGATCTTTTGATGGCACCTCTCCACCTATTCAAGATCCATAACCAGAACCTTAACCATCTCCTCCACATTTTGAAGAGGTTTCAATCATGGGACTTTTTCATCAAATGGTTCATGAGGAGCAAGCTGAGAAAGCTAAAGCAAAAACACAGCAAGCCACATCTGCACCAGCACAAACAGCAAAAAAATAGACTGGGAAAGAAAAAGAGAAAGCTACTGCAGCTTCACAAGCCAATCGAAACCACCTGGTAAAGGCATCAAGAGAATGGAAACCAAGACCAAGTTCCTCAAAAGAAGAAAATCGTCCAGAATTGCTGGAAAGGCTAGACTAGCAACCATCTCTTCTCCTCAAGAACCCCTAGAAGTCTCTAACAAATCCTTACCTGAACAATCTCCACAAAAATCACCCATAGAACCCTCACCCGAACCTTTGAATATTTTCTATGGTATTGATGAGTCCACTCCTTCAGCCTCTTTAGAGGATTGACCCCCCCTCGGACTTGATGATGCTAAAAAGGGGGAGAAATGGAAAGCTAAGGGAAAGAGAAAATAAATTAAAAAAAAATGTTAAGGTAGAGGTACCATAAATCTAGGAGAAATTTAGGGCGTTGAATTTGACTAGGTTGTCTATGGTAAATGGTTTATGGTAGTTTGTTGAAAATTGAATACTAATCACTGTGTTGAGACACTACTTATTTATTTTGTTCTTCTGCTGATAACTGATGCTAAAAATCTGTTGAGAACTTATTCTGATAATGTATTGAATACTTATTCTCATGATATTTTGGTTGCATTGTGAATGAATGTAATGCTGATAAGCTAATGATTGAATATTTAAAGCTGTTATTGAGTTTCTGCTGAAGTTTAAAGATTTGGTGTTGATATTGAGTTGTTATGCTGACAACTAATTGTTGATATGATATTGTGAGTGAAATTTGGATGAAAATAAATATGAATTCTGATATTTTTGACTGAATGGTTTATGGCATATAATTTTGGAATGAATTAAGATTGGAAACAATATGATAGACAACAAGCTGAAATAGTAATAATGTTTTGTCACCTTGTCACTTACTGTTTATTATTCCATAAGCTTGTATAAATATATTCTATCATCAATTTGAACCCTTACATGTCATTTTCTGTATGACAAGAATAAAAACATCCTGAAATGATTAATAAAACTATGCACACACTGAGGGAAAGCACACACTTAGGGGGAGGGAAACCTCTATTCTGTGCAGAACTAAAAAGAATAATAGGACATTTTGCTCATTTATGTCTAATATTTTTACTTGAGTATGTAGGACAAAAATTGTATGCAAATAATTAATAAATCATTCAAATGCACATATCAAAGAGCAAAAGAATAAGGAAGTCATAATTGATCAACAAGACAAAAGCTTCTTAGTCGATTAATGAAAAGTTAGTCAGCTAAAATTCAAATCAGAAGTTGACGGGCTCAAGAGTATTGAGAAACAGAAAAGACTTAGTCGACCAAAAAATAAGTTAGTCGACTAAGTGCTCATTGCTAGAAACTGAAAACAGAAAATAGAGACAACTTAGTCGATTAAGACATATGTTAGTCGACAAAGAGCATTTTGTGTGCAAATTTGAATCATGCATTAGAAGACAAATTAACAGCTAGAATTGCTACCCAAATTGTTTCCAATGGTCAAAAACTATCTAACTCACTTCAAAGCTAATTTTTCAAGTATAAAAGGGACTTCTAACGGCTAGAAATATAATCAAGGCTTCCAAGAACACAAGAGAGCTAAAAAACCAGAAAATATTCTCTGCTCATTTACTGCACTCAACTTCTATCTTTGTAATTGTGATCTGCACTTCAATTTGTACCACTTAGATCAACCGTGTGATCATAGGTACACTCTTATCACTTTTCTCTTTATATTCTTAGAGTGAGTGAGTTACTCTAAGTGATTGATTCAAGCTAGAATTGCTTGATTGAGTATAGGTTCTAACTTAGACTTGAAAAGTTAGGTGTTGGATTTTAGTTGATCTCGGTAAAAACTATTATGAAAGGTTTTGGCTGACCCTAGTAAAAGCCATTGTAAAAGTTTGGTGAAAGCTTGTGAATTTCACCATTTATAGTGGATTAGTTTGGAAAATTCTTGGTTGAATAATCAAGGTAGTGGATATAGGTCTTGGACCGAATCAATCTAAATTTCTGCGCATTGTCTACTCTGTTTTTATTTTCATTACTTTTTAAATTAGTTCATCATCTTACTAAGAGCTAAAAAGTGCTATTCACCCCCCTCTAGCACATTTACTTGGGACCAACACTTCATTTGCAAAGTAGCTTGATTTATGATGGTGAATTTTTTCATGTGTATTGTTGTGCTCATATATTAAATCTTATTGTTTAAGAGGGCTTGAAAGTAGTCAATGAAGCATTGTTTAAAATTAGGGAGAGTGTGAAATATGTAAAGGCATCAGATGGGAGGATGAAAAAGTTTCAAGAATGTGTTCAACACGTTGGTAGTGATGTAGGTGTTGGGTTGCATTTAGATGTGTCAATTAGATGGAATTCAACATATTTGATGCTTGAAAGTGCAATCAAATGTCAAAAAGCTTTTGCTAGCCTCTAATTTGTTGACGGAACTTATAAATATAATCCATCCGATGAGGAATGGGGGAGAGCAATGATAATTTGTGAATTTTTGGAGCTTTTTTATGAGACCACAAACTTGATATTTGGTTCATCTTATCCAACTTCCAACTTGTATTTCATGCAAGTTTGAAAAATTGAATCGATTTTAAATGAGAATTTGCATAATGAAGATGAGGTTATCAAGGATATGTCTCAAAGGATGAAAATGAAATTTGACAAATATTAGAAAGATTATAGTGTAGTGCTTGCATTTGGAGCTATTCTTGACCCAAGGATGAAGGTTGATTTCTTAAAATTTTGCTATTCTAAGATTGATGCTTCTTCTTGTCATGGAAAGTTAGAAAATGTGAAGACAAAGTTGCATGAGCTCTTTGAAGAATATGCAAGCAACACTCGTGCATCAAGTATATCTTCTCACTTAATGAGTAATTTGCCTAAGCAAGTTGGAGGTGCAGCTAAACCCAGGGGATCAAAGATCTTTAATGTAAGTTTTGTGTCTTTTCTTCATCTTATAATATGAGAATTTATGTTACTTTATTTATGTTTTGATAATTATTTTTTTTTCTATGTATTTAAAAATTGTAAGAGTTCAAAATGTTTCAAAATGAAACAATTTCTATTGCTGGAAAGTTTGAGTTGGATGTTTATTTAGATGAGGCAAAGCTTGATTATGAAGTGTTTGAAGACTTGGATGTGCTTAATTATTAGAAAGACAATGCTAAGCGTTTTCCTAATCTTTCTATTATGGCACAAGATGTATTGAGCATTCCGATTATTACAGTAGCATCAGAGTTTGCTTTTAGTATTGGTGGTTATGTTCTCACGAAGTTTAGAAGTTCCCTCCGTCATGAAAAAGTTCAAATGCTTGTCTGCACGAAAAATTGGTTGCATGGTTTTTCTTTAGCTGCTGATGGTATTGTTTATTTTATATATTTTAATGTCTTTAATCTTTACTTGTTAAATTAATAATTTTAGTTAAAATTGAAACTCACTATATCTTTTTCTTTTATGACAATGAATATTAGATGATAATGATTCATACCTTGAAACATCATTGCTGTCCAAACAAGATTCAAATATTTTGATTGAGGATGAAGATTAAGAAAGACATAAATTAGTCTTGAAGTTTATAAATATTTGATTATGTATTTATGTTAATGGGATTATAGTTTGTGTTAAAGAATGAAATTTTATTTATGTTTGATGTAATTTATTTGCTTATATTATGTTTGGTGTAATTTATTTGTTTGTAACATGTTTTTATTATTTAATTTATGGATTAAATCATGACATAATTTTATTGATAGAGAATAAAATGATTTTTTTTTTTAAAAAAGAAATATGCTGGGCCAGCTCGGCTCATGGGCTAGCAAAAGGTGGGCTGAGTTGGAAGTTTGATAACCCATATAAAAAATGAACTAGTCTGACCCAATCCATATTTTCTCAACTTACAAGAGTTTGGGTCGAGCTGAATCGAGTCGACCCATATTGACAGGTCTAGTAACAATCATGGTTGTCTCCTCAAGATCAAAGAACAATTCTAAACTTCACCCTCCTCTAAATTATTAATAAGTGAAAGTTAAACATATATGATTGTGAATAAAATCCTATCAAAACCTAACCCATTAATAAAACGGATATAAATTGATACACCAAAGAATTTTAATTTAACGGTGAGTGCATATATTCTCAACTTCAAATAATCAAGTTTAATATATATTTTTTAATTTTGAAAATATGATATAGTAACAGTCAACCTAAATAAATGAAATTGGAAAATTCTTGGGAAAAAAGGGAATAACCTTTAAATTTGTATGATCAAGATAATGGAATCTAATCTTAGTATTAGATTAGATAATAGATTAGGAAGGCCAAAAAAAGAGAAAAAGGAATAAAAGGGGATGCTGGGCGGACAAGGCATGCCTTGCCCGGGTGACTAACAAGTACCAAGGGATAATTTTCCGACTATAAATACCAAAAACCCTGTCTCTGCAGAGCCCTCTCTTCGCTCCCCAGTCTCGCGCCTCTTCAAGATCCACAAAAACCCTAGGAAGCGCCAAACAACCAACAAAGGGAGGTGAGAGAAAAGAGCAAAGAAGCCATTTAAATTGAAAGACCAAAAAAAAAAAAAATCAGGAAAAAAGAAAAGGCACTCTCTTCTCTCTCACCTCTCTTTTCTGCGATCCAAATCTAAAATCTCAGGTAAATAACCTCGTTTCTTAACTAAGAACTAAGTTTCCACTTCATTTCTCTCTCTTTTTTGTTTATTTTTCTTTTGCTTGGATCAAGGATAAATGTTCAGTTTCTAGAAAAAAAATGCTTAAATTTTCTTAAGAATATGGATGTCATAAATTTTAACTGTAAGCAAAGTGTTTATCAGTGGGATCCGTAAGGTTCTGTTTGCTTTCACAGAAAATTCTTCCTGGAATTCTTTTTTAGGATATGCTCCATTTAATAGACCTAAACTTTCTGTATTCAGTAGAAATGAAAGTTAGAATCTTTCGCGGTTATTTCTGGAAAAAAAATTATGCCTTTAGACGTGAAATTTGGTTAGGGGTTTTTGTTTGAGTAAATGGTTGCATGAAATTAGGGTTAGAGATTTTCATTAGTGATTTGAATTAGGGTTTCGTTGTTTTGCAGGTAGCAAATCGGCAATGGCATCTACAGAACAACATGTCCCAGCTGGAATTACAGCTCCTACTGCTGATGTTGTATGTTTCGCCCCCTCTTTTTTGGATCTTACAGTAATATTGCATTTAAAGTTAAGCTTTGATCTCTAATTGTTGGTGATTTTAGGTTGGTAATGCCTTTGTTCATCAATACTACCTTATCTTACATCAATCGCCTGCGTTGGTTCATCGATTTTACCATGATAGCAGCAAACTTGGTCGCCCTGAAGAAAATGGTGTCATGAATATTACAACAACAATGCAAGTGAGTTTTCTCTGTCTGTCTCTCTCATACATGGGTTTTTTTCTTGGGTCAGACTTTCTAAATGAGTGTATCTCATGTCAATTACGTTTTTAGTATAATTTCTTTATTCATTTGTTTTTTTAATCCAAATTTTTTTATTGAAAACCATGTGCTCTTCCCTTTTTAAAGCTATATGTCTTAGTAAATCAAGGTTTACTTTGTTTCTAATGTGAAAAATCTAGCAACAAGATGGATTTTTATTGAAATAGAACAGGTTATGGAACCAATTTTTTCCTTCTATTTTTATATGGTTGGTTGTATTGTAGCCTAGAACTTGTGTTGAGTCATATGCTCTTGACATAATATCTAAATAACTATATAGGAGTTTGAAATGGTAGAGTTGAAATTGTGATGCTTTATTCTCTGGAACAGGCCATCAATGAGAAGATACTCTCACTTGGTTATGGAGAATTTACGGCAGAGATAACAACTGTAGATGCACAAGACTCTCACAACGGGGGAGTCCTTGTTCATGTGACTGGGTATTTAACTGGAAAGGACAAAGTGAAGCGGAAATTTACTCAGAGTTTCTTCTTGGCACCACAAGACAAGGGCTATTTTGTTTTAAATGATGTATTTAGATATGTTGATGATGCCGAACATCAAAGTGGGAGCCAGGATCCAGTTGATGATAGTAAAGCTTCATTTACTCCTGAGCAGGGTAATCGGAAACCTGAACTGCCTTCTGAAACACAGAATTATAATGATGTTCTCCAATTTTTGTAAATGTTTGTCTGCAGATCCTTCTCCTGTGCCAGAGAATCACATTGTTGAGCAACCAGCTGCATCACCAGAAGAAGCTAATGGGCCAGAAGTGTACAATCCTTCTGAGAATGGAGATGGTTCTATTGAAGAAGATGAAGCACCAGTGGCTGAAGTTGTTGATGAGATGCCTGATGATTCGCAGATGGTTGCTGATTATAACTCCAAAATTGAAGAAGTGCCAAAGAAATCATATGCATCTATTGTAAGTACCATTCTGCTGCGCATTAGGCTTCTAATGTGTTATTTTTACATTAACATTGCTGGTTTTAAGGTGATAGATTTAGCCTCATCTATTATTGCTCTAGGTGAAGGTTATGAAGGAGAATGCGGTTTCCTTATCAGCACCTACACATTCCCCTGTGAAGTCTGCAGTTAAGAGCCATGAGCAACTAGGGACTGCTGCACCACCTACTGCTCCAGCTCCAGCATCTGATGCACAGATTTCCAGCAACATTGTTGCAGAAAATGGGAATAATCAAGATGCAGAAGGTATTTATGCTTTTTGGCATTCTTTCTTGTTCTTCAAATCATTAGCTTGCAATTTATCTGTTATCTGCTTTCTTAATGATTATTTATTTATTTATTTTTGTATTGCTTGCCTGTGCATCTAATTTACTTATATATTCCTTTGATTGTGGACAGCTGAGGGTCCATCCATCTATGTCAAAGGTCTGCCCTTGAATGCCACGCCTAGCATGCTGGAGAATGAGTTTAAGAAGTTTGGACCTATTAAGAGCGGTGGTATTCAAGTTCGAAGCCAGAAGGTACATGTCGACTCATTTTTCAATGTGTT
The DNA here is from genome assembly GCF_000208745.1 of Theobroma cacao. Classification (NCBI taxonomy): domain Eukaryota; kingdom Viridiplantae; phylum Streptophyta; class Magnoliopsida; order Malvales; family Malvaceae; genus Theobroma; species Theobroma cacao. The sequence goes on from NC_030850.1 coordinate 16,110,926, forward strand.
CAATTATGATTGTATATTTAATTAATATTTTCTTGGTATTTCACGACAGGGATTCTGTTTTGGTTTTGTTGAATTTGAAGTGGCAAGTGCTGTGCAAGGTGCTATAGAGGTAGTTATTGGTTTTGTTTTTCCCTTTTTTGCTGTGATGAACTTTTTATTGTTGTCCATTATAATGCATTTAATTACATAATTAGAGGTCTGTCATCATGGCATTGGGTGCACTAAGTTCTACAATTCAGAACTTGCTTTTGACCAAGCATAAAGGTTTTACTTCTGCTCATATCAGTGCTTAGAATCTCTCATAAATTTCTCAACTGAAATTATTATGACGTCTAGATTCTAAGTGAACTTTCTGTTACTATGTTAGAGAATGGAGTTGTATGATTCACTAGGGATGAGGAAGAGGTGATAGTATTATATTGTTCATAGATGAATGTGTGAGTGGACAATAGGATGTTCTAGCAGAAGACTAGTGCTGAAGTTGATGTGAAGTTCCTGGTGAATTGTATGACTGCAAAACTGCTGATCTGGCAACCTCTCGACTTAGATAACTTGTTCAACCTAGTCCTTTAATTACTTTTAAAAATATGCAAAGTTGTGCAGAGAATGGTGATCCATGCCTTCATATGCCAGATTAAAAGCTTGGATGTGGAACAGCTGTGGTAGTTAAGGAGAGATGGAAGACTAGATTGTGGAACTAACACAGGTGTAGAGGTCTTGAAGGGGTTAAGGAGCCTGTATGGTGTTACATTGTGGGGTTAAGTGGCTGCTTCTTACTTGGCCTACTTTTCACAAGACAGGTAGTAGGTTTCAAGTAGTAGGATATAAATTCAATTGAAGGTTGACAGAAGCTTGATGGAACATTAAGGAAATATTGGAGTTATCTAAATGCTTGGGAAAATGGCTGCAAGATTTTTAGGAATTTTTGAACCATTATTCCCTACTGAAACTTGTGAATTCTTTTTTAATGTAGCATTTGCTTGTAAGTTGGATACATGCTTTATGTGGCATGTTTCAGTGGTCCTATCAAATAACTTGCTACTAGACCTTGATGGTAAATTATGTAAGATTTGCCAAACCCTTCATTCATTCCAGTTGCTTCTTATATTCTGTCCCTGTGGTGGACCTTTGCAGTAACTTTTCATTTATCTTACATAATATTAGGATCATTAAAACTTTGCAGTGGTCACCAGTACTCTCTTTAATTTTGACTTGTGCATTTTGAGGCCCCATTGTAGTCTTATTCATCAAGTATTGAAGTTTATCTAATCTATTTTTGTTAAAAATTGTGTTCTGTTCAGTTTTGGTAGTGTACATTGACTCTAATGATGCATTTTTCATGGAGTTATTAATTTGTATACAGAATCATCAAATGGTTTTAGTGGTATTTTCAATGTAGTATTGGTTTCTCCTTTTATTTTTAATTAATTAATTTTAGGTGGTGCCTATGAAGTTTAGCCTTAATTATCTTTGCTGTCAGTATAATAATTTAGGTGCATTCAATAGTTACTTTTACATTTGTTTTTGCATTAAAGAAAACAAAACTTACGTCAATTGTTTTTAATTTTCATTCTCCTCCTGTGGTTGGTTTGGAATTTAACTCAAGTCATAATTTGATTTTTGATGTGCCTCTCCTAAAAATTTGGGAGGGGTGTGATATTACAGGTTTTTATTTATGTACCAGCATTAGATATTCTTTTCCAGCTGCATTTATTAATTTCTTTTATGCCTTCTCTTTTGATAAAATATCTTTCAGGCTTCACCTATTAGTATTGATGGACGTAAAGCAGTTGTTGAAGAAAAGCGGTCTACATCTCGAGGCAAGTTGCTTTTATTGTTAACTTTACTCAAAGTTTATAGTAAGTGATCTACATGATTTGGTAAGAGATAATAGTATATTGAGTTATTGACTGGGGTATGAGGTCTTTCACTTGGGTAAATTGTACAAGCCACTTTATGGTTGTTAGAGGAGCTAATAATTTCTCTCACGATGTGATGTTTGGTTGTTGATCTGGTCCAGATTCTAGAGTTTAGTTGGGAATTCGGGCTTTAAGACATTTGTAGATATATTTTGCATGTTACAAGACTGTTGTCCATTTGCAGGGAACAAAGGACGGTCTTCTTCTGGTGCTGGGGCTGGATACAGAAATGAGGGAGGAAGAGGGCGTGGAAACTATGGTAGCGGCAGGGGCTATAACCGGGGTGAATTTGGTAATCGGGCGGAGTTTGGAAACAGGAGCAACAATCGAGGGGGATATTCCAGCCGTGGAGGTGATGGACATCAGAGGGGTGAGCACATGGGGAGTAATGGTGGCCGTGTGAATCGAGCTGGTGGGTTAACTGTGAATGCAGCAGCCAAGAATGTGGCACCAAGGGTATCTGCCCCTGCTTGAAGAAGTGAAGGTGGAAGATGTTTGGGGAGTGGGAGAAGGATAACTTTCTGTTTGTAGTCGGTAGCAATTTATGAAATTGTTGCATAGCATTTAGAGAAAAGCAATGGATGCTTTGCAGAGGAGCTTGTCTGAGATTTGTTTAGGGTTTTCTCTTTGCCCTTTAGTGCATTGTCTTTTTTTTTTTTTTAATTTATATTTTTATAATACATACTGAAAGGTTTTGGGTGGATAGTAGATTATATTGTTGTTCAGCATACTACTTATTATGGTTAGGCTTCTGGGGCATTCCATTTTGGGTAATCTGCTTTGAATTCATGGGTTTTGGGACAAAAGAGACGTTTGCAACAAAAAATGATATAAAGAGGGATTTGCAGTTTTTATCAAAACGCGTCATTTGCCGTACTGTGTCCAATTTGTTCTCCGTTCCAGATTGCTGTACAATCTAAAGCTTTGATGTTTAGTAGTTCGATTGCGGCTAATTGTTGAATCCTAGAGTTAAAACAATGTTTCTAACTATCTCATAGTTTTCATCAAAAGGAGCGGTAACAATTCAGAAAGCAATTTTCAGCTGGCACACTGCTTAAAAACAACTTGATCGTTCTGATTGCAGCATAATTTAACAGTTGAACATCTGCCCAATAATTTAATTGCGACACCTTTTGTATGAACAAAAAAGGAAGAATTCTAGAATTAACATGACAAAAGTATACTAATGCTTATCTTCTTCCACGCACACTTGATTTTGACGTGTAAGAAAAACTAGCCTTGCAGCATGTTCCCGGTAACCTCGAAACCTTATTTAGACACCGAAATTGCAGGCCTGGACAAACTCCAAATCATAGTCAACATACTTTGTCCAAAGAGGCTTAAACTGGTTCATGGCAATATCAAGCCATGGCTTCATATTCCCATTGAAGTGCACCACTGCAGCATTGCGGATCTCTTCCATGCTAATGCTTGGATTGTAGCCAAGTCCAAGAACATGCCACGACTTGTCTAGCGGTTTCGTGGTAGAGTAAAATGTGATCAAACCAGGAGGCAACGTTCCTAATTTCCATAGGGTCCTGTTTTCATTCTGCAAAACCAGGTATCCACAATGAACACTAACCCAAATACTATGCTGAACAACCAACGACAGAAAACTAAAGAAGAAAAAAAATAAAACCAAAAATTGTTCGTTTTGCAACAACACATTCAAGCTAGGCATCATCACATTCAAGCTAGGCATCATCTAATAGCATACATAAACCAAGCACCAAAAGTAGCACTAACTAAAGAGTGGCAATCAAAACTCACCAGATTCTGCCAGTAATGATACTCCTCCGTACACTTCTCCCTCCTCCAAGCATCCAAATCAAAGAAATTCATCCCATAAGCCCAAGCACAGGCCTTGGGATTAAACTTCTGCTTAATCAAAGGATGCGAGAAATTCATATACTGCGCGTACCTATGGAAAGACCCAAAACAAGTCTCCACCGCCCCGTTCACTTTCCCATCCATATCAATCTTCCACAACCCAGTCAAATCTTTCTGCACCACAATATCATCATCCAAAAACAATATCCTGTGCAACGTGGGATACATCTCTGGTAAATAAAACCTTAAATGATTCAAAATTGACAAATACTTTGGGTTCCTAAACTTCATATTAGTCGTATCTTTCGTGGCATTCTCAAGTGTGTTCTCAAAGTAAAACTTCTGCAAATTCGCAGATTCTAACTGTCTTAACACCGGAACATAAGAGGAATTCAAAAACTTGTAATCCTCAACCGCCTTAACTTCAATATGAGCCCCATTATAATCTTTCAATTTAAACATAACCTGCATTGCTCCCAGATTCATCTTATCAGTCACCACATGGAAAACGTGTTTCCACGGCTCCTTCGCGTTCTTCGTTGCAGAATTCACCACCACGGATGCAGCAATTACATTATCTGAAAAAATAGCGTAATGATAAAGCTTCGGATCCTCAAATTCTGGAGGAATCGGCTTCCCTTCATCCGTATATTTCTCCGGATGTGCGATCCGTTCCTCCATCAACCTCATTGCCAAACAATGTAAGCTTTTAGGGATCGATTTTGCGGCGATGAGGCTGGAAAAGGCGCCTTGCTTTTTAGCTTTGGTCAGTTGCTCGTTGACCGCGAAGATGGTGTCTTTTAATTTCTGGATCTTGAGCTGGTTATCGAAGGATTCTTTGGCTTCGGAGATCATTTGGCGCGTGGCTTTGATTCGCTCTTTGACTTCTTTCTCGAATTGTCGCAGCACCGACTCGTCGATGGAGAGTGAATCGGTTTCGAAGAGAGCCCGATAAGATGGCTTGTTAATGAGATCCGAGTAGTTTCGAGATAGATCAGCGAAAACCCTAACGAGCTTCGAGTTTTCGAGCTTTAGCTTTCGAGCGTAAGAGGCGTAGGCCAGGACGAGAGAGCGGTGGTCGCCGGCTTGTTTCCGGATCTGATCCAGTCGGGGCTTGAGCGGATCCGATTTGAGTGCCAAAACGGACCTCCTTGTGGATCCAAGTCCGTAGGAACCAGTGGCGAAACCCTAGAAACAAAAAAACGACGCTGTTCAATCAGTCACCATGGCAATGTTCAAAATCCTTTAATCAGCAGAAATGAGAAGAACCAGAATTGAAAAATGGATTAAAAGAATAAAAAAAGGAGTGAAGTTATTGTCAGTTAATAAAAGGGAAAAGTTGGTTAGCACTTACAAAGTTGGTTTGGAGATGAGGGGAGTGAGAGTGGGAAGTGAAGAAGAAAGAGAGAGCAAAGAAGAAACAGATTGCGACTGTAATTGCAGAAGCCAATAATCTAACTGTAAATCCAAAACCACCCAACATTGGCACTCCTCCCCCGCTTCTCGATGATGTACGGTGATTCGCCATTTTTCTGCTCAATCACCGGTGCATCCAACCGAAAAAGAAAAGATACTGATAGCGAAATAATTAAAAGAAAAAAAAAAGAAGATAATTAAGATTCGAGATGATAAGGATTTTGATCATGGCCGGACCGCACCCGCCCTTTCTCACTCACTCCTTCCCTTTGTGTGTGTTTTGGGCTCTAACATGGAGATCTTTCAGAGACGGTTTTAACCCAAGGATGAGGTTCACGGGTGATCGACGGCTGTGATTTCGTTTGGTTATTTCGTTGCTAGCTGGGTGCAACTCTGCCACTTGGAATGTGGCGGCAACGCGGGGATCCCGTGTGAACGCTCCCATTTTTACCTATGGTTCCAACTGGATCAATGCCAAACCCACTGACATTGCTTGTTGTAATATTTTTTTTTAATAAAACAACAACATTATTGGAATATGATTAAAAGACTATGAAATTTTCATATTGCAACTTTATAAACCTTATGAATTGAATGTAACATTTTTCCCATTGTTAGTTAAGGGCAAACGAAGAAAGAGGCAGCAAAGGGTCTAATCTAATTAATAAGTGCATAGCCAAGTGTTGGAATCATATATGAGTATGTTAAATTTGTTGTGACATTTAGTGCTTATTTGATCTGATTTTTTTTCAATTTATCTACTTCTTAAAAGTAAAAATCAAGTCAAATATAAATTTTTTTAAAGAATAAAATTTTAAAAAAAAAACTTCTGAAAAAGCTCATGTGAGGAGTTTTTTTTTTTTTAAATGTAAGAGATTTTTTTTATTTTAAAAATATCTTTATCTGTTAAATATAATTACAATATTACCTTATAAAAAAATTACCCTTTATGATAATTTTAACCAAAATTATAATTTATAAAAGAAATTATAAAAAAAATTTATCAAATAATTTTACTTTAATTTTAAAAATTATTATTTAAAAATTATAATTTTTAAATTAAAAAAAAATTAAACCAAACAAGCTCTTAATAAATAAATAAATAGGATATGTCACACAAACAGAGAGAAGAATCGGAAATCGTTCAGACAAAAGCTTGGACACGTGTTTTGCTACCTCATGGGCAAATTAAATTGACTAAAGATAATGTAATCTTGCCTAACCAATGTTTACATTAGCCAAATAAAATTCTGAATATTTAAATATCATATTTAGAAAATTAAGAAGCACTGTCGCCTTAGGCTAGGAGTGTAAGTATTCCACGGAAATGACCTATGGGCTATGACAACGATGGCCTAATAGGACCATGCTCCCTCCCATTTCGGTTGCCATTTACTTTTAAGGCGCACCGACAGCAGATAGCCAATATGGAGTTTGGAGAAAAACGACTGTCCTGTCCATGCAGTTGGGTTGATCTAAAACCCTGAGCTTATACCTAGGGCAGAAGTGGTGGGGCAAAGTTGCAAGTAGAGGTTGATTTGGTCGCGGAGTGCGGTTGATTTTTAGAGGCAAAGTTAGCCGATTTTTGTTGAGGGAGTTAGAGATAGATGAATAAAAATTAAAAATTTTAAAAATTAATATATTGAACTTAATTAATAATTAAAAAATTATTAATAGAAAATAAAACATGTGTTGACTAAGGCTCTGCCCTGTTGATTCCGTCTTATGTTTCGCATGCTCAACGTCAGAGTCGATAAGAGGTGAGTTTTCAACCAATGTTAACATGCAATTTCTTTTTTATGTTTTTGGAGGGATAGCTAGTGTTCGGGATAGAAAATGAATGTTCAACTGTATTGACTAAGGCTTGTTCGATCACATGATTTTCAATGTTGTTTAGAGTTGAAGCCTTCTGGTGTTGTTTGTATTGTAGCAGTTGCAGGGCTGGTTGTTAAAATGCAGGGACAAAGGTTTTAGTGGTTACATTTTAGAAAGTTTATCCATTTCAGTTTTGTTGTTTCTGGACATTGGGGCAATGGCATTGCCCTCCTCGCCCCTCGGTGCAATACCCATATATTATTGATGTTAGTTAGGCCGACGATGTCATTTATATATGACAGTAGACAGACTGGTGTCAACCGTTTGCAGTGAGTAATTTCAACTTAGGGAATTGAAGTGAGAATTGCGAAATTATTGGCAGTAGACTGGATCACATTGCAAATTTGACTTACCTTTTTTTTATTTTTTCTTCAAGATGATGGATGCTAGGCATTAATAGCTAGGATGCAATGCAGTCAAGATTGGAGATAATATTGGAGTAGGAAACGTTGGCGAAATTTTGGTATTGGTTGATGAGACTAAAGTAATAGTGGCTGTGGGCAATAGTTTGCAGGAAACAAATTATGGTTGAAGATGAGGGTCCAAGTAATCCAGAACCTTACGCGGTAATGATTTTCGCAATATTAGCATTGAAGGATAAAGAAATACAATTGACATTTGACCCTCATTTATTGTTAGCCTAAACCCAACGAACCCTAAACACCATCAGTGTATGAGATTTACAAAGATATTTATCAACTCCATATGGCACTGCCAAAATATTCTACAGATGAATCCAAATGAATGCCATACACCAATTCGGCCTGCCCATTGGGTGAACAGACTTAGCACCTGCAAAGCAACTGTCAAATACAATAAGCATCAGATTGTGGTCACAAGTGATGGCAGGCAGAGCAACACTCTGAAATATATATTCCTTAAATTCATGCGTACTGGCTGTTAAATGGGCCCGGTTATGCTGATGAAAGTGACCTTATTTGTTCACCTGACCCACAGAAACATGAAAAAGGACAGCCTTGATATAATCGAAGACGAACACGCTGTGCTACATAATTTTAGTAGCGTTCCAAAACCATGTAACAGGTAAAAGCTCTCACTAAAACTTATTACCGTCTAGCAACAATCAATTTGCCTAAAATGAATCCATGGAGGTAATCCAAGAACAAAATCAACGATACCAGTTTAAATGTCTTTCAAAAGAATAGGTTATTACCCAACCCAAGGCACAATTGTTTCAATGTCGTGGGGAGGTCAGGCTTTATAGGTACGTAGACTAAGTCTCAGGTTGGGAGGTTCAAGCACAAAAGATACGTGGAGCCAACTTTAAAGACTCGACTTGGGGGAATTAGGTGACGTTCTTACGAGGAGAGTATTATAGGACATTCACCAGCACTAGCTGCCATTGCATCACCAGTTACCATCATTGCACCAACTGGATAAAAGGCATCCATCTTAGAGTCTTCAACAGAACTTACAAACACTGCATTAACACTTAAAGCAATTAAACTTGCCACTGCACCAACTGAATCAAAGGCAATCGCAGTTACAACACTTAGCATTCCACAAGAAATCAACCTTTGAAACTAGCCTTCCACTAGTGCCAACCAATCCTCCACTCCTGTTTCAAGTCAACAAACTCCCTTGATCACCATCAATATGCTACTGTCAATTACCTATCAAACTCACACCTATTAATTTTCCATCTCAGCTGACTCAAGTCAAATACTTCCTTATCGGCTACAATCTTCTTGGATATGTTGATGTTCAACACCTTGTCCCTTTGCTATGATTTCTCAAGATAGATGAAATCTGCCAATCCTTGTTGCCACTCCAACCTATGATCATTGGATTATGGAAGATTAGGTACTACTTCATGGCATTATGTCATCTGCCATAGAAAATGTTCCATTCTTTGCCTCTATAGAAACTTCATTTGATGTCTTGAACAAAATTAACAAACTTTTTGCGAATAAATCTAGATTAAGAATGATGAATCTAAGAGAAAAGCTCACAAAACCAAAGGATTTCAGGATTGTCTCAAAATACTTATAGAATCTGAGAAGTGTAAAATTAGATGAACTTGCATTAGTCAATTTGTTTAGTAAGGGACAACTTGTCATTCGTGCCTCGCATGACATTAGTCCTAATTTGAAAGAAATTACAGCTAAGATTAGGGCTCGAGAGTTTTTATCTCCTTTTAAGAATTGTTGGACAAATTCACAGACTATGAAGATGTCCTTGAGAAGCAAGAATCTTCCTCTGATTTGCTAATTCCTTCAACTCATTTTGCTTCCAAGACAACATCCTATCAAACACCATAATTTTTGGTGCAGTGAATTAAGCATGTGACATTTCGACTTTAAAATTTCAAATTCAAATTTCAAAAATTAAAGTAAAATTTATACTATGAGAAAAATGCTATTTTGCATTATGTTGGTCCATCAATATTTAGACTTGATTCTAGGATATTTGGAAAACATCAATAGAAATAAACAATGTGGATTATCCAAATAAAAGCATAAGTAACCCTTAGAGGAATCACTCCACCTACTCAAGAGATCAACATATCTTCTCATAAGATGAACTTGTAACAAGAAATATTCCAACATCTCAAAAGATCAACATATTTTCTGACAGGATGAACACACAATAAGATAATATTCCAATTAAGTCACATTCAAAAATAAACACAATATAATAATACTCCAATTAAGTCACACTCAAAAGTAAGAAGGAAGTGTCAAATAGAGTCAAACACACTTAGATTAATAAAGTCTTATCTTCACCCTAATCTTAGATAAGATAACTTAATAGTGTTTTATCTCTTTAACTATCTATCCAATCTTATACTTGTCAAGTACTCAAAATCACAATGTTGATTTCTTGGCAAATTATTTTATCATTAAAGCATTTAATGGGCTTATTTTAGTTTTCATACATATATTAAAAAAAGTAAGTAAATCTTTTTGTTTCTTTTTTGTAATACTCTGTTCTTTGATATGGCGGCTAATAAAGCTTATCAATGCCAATTGAGGTTGATTAGAATGTTTAAAAGTAATGAAAGGTGAAAGGAATAGGTTGGAGAAAAATATACCGCAAGCGAAGAAATAATAATTAAATAATAATTTTTTATTAGTAAGGATTATGGTCAGTGGTCTTAATGTTGAGTTTTGTTAATTAGAGTTTTAAGCGTGTTGGGAAAATGTTTATATGAGTGAATTAAAAAGTTTCTTTATTACCTTATATATTGGTATGTAGGTAAAAGAAGAGTTAGAAAGTTCTTGAGATGGCTACATTGAGATAAATTACCATGTGAGGTATTAAGATGAGTAATATGTTGACCAAAGTCAAATCCTAAGAAATAAAAGAGATAAGAGATTAAGCCTTGTTAAAGGCTAAGGAAAAAAATGAAAAAAAAATGAGTGAAAAGTTAGACGAATGTATGAGGCATTGACAAGGGATGTCAATACCAAGTGATGAAATTGGGAATAAAGGATTACAAGGGTGGTATAGCAAATGGGTTAATATAAAGTATTGCTATGAGGATTTACAAATCTTGTCTTGACTTAGTTGAATGAAGAGGGTTAGTGACAACACAAGGCCAATTATGAGGCATGCTAGAAATCCTTGAAGATAAATTGACGTATGAATGGATGAGTATGCATTTACATATCCTGGAGAAATAGTGCATGTCTTTGGAATGATATGCTTGGGATGTTAAAGAGCAAATAAGTGCTTAAGTGTTTCAGGAATGCATGAACATCCCTGAACAAGAATTATCAATCATACGCGGCCAGTATAATATGTGTGATTTTCAAACTTGCTAAAAAGCCTAACGGCTAACCCATGGGTTAAGTGACCACATGTGGTGAGACATAAGTTTAGGATAGGTATCTCTAAGAAAATACTCAAAAGGAGTTCTGCTATGGATCTTGTGAAAGCAAGCATTAAGCTATGTTGTTACAAAAGGGAAGTCGTAAGCTGAAAGTGATACTCACATTGACAGTGAGAGGTACTTGAGAAGAACCTTGTTTCCAATCTTGAAATTTCAAGTACATATTGTAAATGGCCTAAGGGAGAATGTTGTTATATTAGTAGAAGAGAATAGTACAAAGGATGGTTGAAGGTAACCTTGATAATGAATTTGAATAATGAAAACCTCTTAAGGTATTATGGAGAGTGGAATTCGAATATGTATGAGGCACGCATGATTCGAATGAGTATAAGTCTTAAGAGACTAATCAATATCGAAATGCGTAAATGATGTAATATATATGTTAGAGGCATGAAAGACAATTGAGAAGTAAAGATGGCTTTTAGGAATTGTGGTGTTGCATAAGATACAATGATCTAATAAAGATGAACCTTTAAAGGATCAATGAGATTATAAAGTATATACGCATACTGGATTGCAGTTAAATGAAAATGACATTTAGCAAGTAAAATGTGATTAATGACATTATGATGCAACGATATATAGAGTACAATGAAACTTAAGCATATAATTGGAAATGATAAGAAAAGAGTATAAGCATGTAAATGATGTGAGGTTATGCATAGGTGTAAAGAGAAGTCATATGGATTACGAAAAAGATAACTTATGGCAAGACGCAAGTTGAATGGTAATTTAAACAACTGAAAAGGACAATCTAAAATTGATTGTACCCTAATGTTCGTAGATTGAATATGAGAATGTTGACATACACTATAAAGATTATTATATTGAATCTTGGTTATAGATGGGAATGAATAAAGGGAAATTTAGTCCGAAGGCACTTGAATACAAGGATCCCCACACGCAATAAGGAATGTTGATACTTAAACGTGAGTGTACGTACGTATGTATGGAGTTAGTGATGTGCCTAACTAAAGTGAAGAATTGTTCTTAGTGATTTGAGATTTGAATTCAATACATTTGTTGAGTTGAATAAATAGTACAATGATAAGAGATCCCATCAGAAGTTGAGCTATGTTGATATAAGAAATTTTGGAGAAATAGTCAAGGGAATGATATCAAGGAAGTGTAATCTATAGCGTGGTTAAGCCATACAAGATGAACCAATATGATTAAAGATATTGAAGTTACATAAATGCAAGATAAACATGATGCATGTGGGAATAATTGAAGGCATTAACCTCCCTTCCAACATCAAGAAATACGTGTAGGAATAAACATGGCAGTCTATAATGTTATAAGCTATATAATAATGTATGGGGATAAGATGAATGAACGAATGTCGAGAAGTTCGACAAGGAGTGAAGTAATAAGATGGTGATTAGGTATACACAAGAAGTATAATGTGTGATCGAAATAGGTATGATTGAGATGGAGTTATGGTTCAAGTTAATGATAGTGATAAAGGCATACTCGGTGTCCCAATATAAGATTTAATGATTGTGAAAGATATTGTTGATCTGATTCTAACAGATCATAATAGACATAAGTGAAGTATTCTAGTAGAATTGGAGATGAACGATTTGACTAAACCAAAATTCCCTATAAAGAGAGGAGTGGAATAAGATCATAGGGTGAGATTGATAACCTGACACCGACGTGAATTTGAGGACGAATTCTATTTAAGTGGAGGAGACTGTAATACCCCGTACTTTGATATGGTGGCTAATAAAGCTTATCGGATGCCAATTGAGGTTGATTAGAACGTTTAAAAATGATGAAAGGTGAAAGGAATAGGTTGGAGAAAAATATGCCACACAAACGAAGAAATAATAATTAAATAATAAGATTTTTATTGAGGATGAATTAGCGAGAAAAAAAAAGTGATTCATAAGTGAATCGGGGTATAACAAGGTGGTTTAGGTGCTAAGGAGACAAGTGGAAAATTTTGAAATAAAATAATATTTTATTAATAAAATAATATTAAAAATATTAATATTTTATTCGATGTCGAAATTTTCCATGAATGAGGAATATATGGTCAATCTAAGTGGGGGAGAAGACGAACAAGGAAATTTTGGAGAAAAATGGCGTTAATGGACTCGCGTGTCTTTATTAAATAAAGATAGCACGGGTAAATAAATATTTTAAATATTATGAAAACACTGCGTTGGAGTGCAAACTTTATATTTCGTTTGTACATGTGTAAAAGAAGATAATGGAAGGAAATTGGAATTTAGAAGAGGGTTGGGAAGACTAAATTGAAAGGATGGGAACCTAGGAGGGCAAAATGGTAATTTTTCTATCAAGCTTGGTCAAAGCTTCCTTTGTAAGTTTTGACCCTTCATCCTTATCCTTGGCTGATCCATATCTCTTCAAGATGACGTTTTTTCTTCTCCATCTTCCTCCACCCACACCATTTCCATACTTCCACCCCATTTTCACTTTACCCCATGCAATTGAAGAGAAAAATAGAGAAAATCGGCTAAGGAAAGAAAGGAGAGAAAGGTGGAAAGCTTGGGTAGTAAGTGATTCAAGAGAAATTGAAGAAATATCAAGTGGGTCTCAAGATTCAAGAAACATAAGGTAAGGATTTTTGTGTTTTAAGTTCATGGTTGGTTAAATCTTTGGAAAAATAATGTGTGAATCATTTTGTGGCAGCTATGGTGACCATGGGTGTGAGAAAATTATGAATTTTGTTGGATGACATTCAAGCTAAAACCAAGTGGTAAGCTTAATGCTACAATTTGAAGCTTATAATTGGTTTAATATTGTGAGAATGATTATGTGCATATGTAGTGTTATTATGATGTCATGGGTATGGTTGGCAGGCAATTATATTAATTGGAAGTTTGATGTGTAGATTTGTGTTGTTAGGAAAGGTTTAAAAGGTTATGTATTGTCACGGCCCAATTTCCCAGGCCATGACTAGCGCATGGGCCCAATGGGCATAGCCCACCAAGCCTAAGTAAGCCTATTATGTAATCTTGCTTAACATCCCATCAACTATTCTCAAGTCACCTTTCATAATTCCAACTTATAATCACTTTAATAATGGGCTATAGCAATAAAGAATTTCATTAATATAAATCCAAAATGATGTTAACATTTCAACTCATGGTGGCATTAACAGTTAAAATATACATATTTCGTCTAAGACACGTATCTTAGTATTTTACATCACATGAACGTACTCATAAAACAAAATGACTCTAGACTTCGAAGGGAGTAACCACAGTGAATATGCGACTACTGAGACGCCATAGTACCTACCAAGAAAGCGAGCATATGTGTGCAACTCAATCTAGATCCCAACTGCTTCCAAATCGGTATTACTGAACCTCTAATCGACTCTAACCTCCACTAATGGTTCAAATGGGCAATTGAGGCCTTGTTGGAACCTTACGGTTTCTTTGTAGTTGAATTCTCTTCCAATAGCTTCCAAACAATTGTGAAAAATCTCTCTTTCTCTCTCTAAACCTCCAACTAGTGAGAGAAAGTATTGAACAAGGACTTTTTGAGGGTTTTAAAGTGAGAGAGTGAAAGAGCACAAGGGTTCTAGTCAAAAGGGCACAAAGGTATGAAAATTAGAGCTAGAGAGAGAGTTGTGAAAGTTTCATATCAAGCTTCCATGGAGGATGGAAGCAACGTGAGATGGAAGAAGAAGAATGAGAAGAAGCTGCTGGAGAATGAAGAAGCTGTTGGAAGAAAAAGATATTTATAGCTCAAGCTTATCCATTTCACTTGAAATTACGAAAATGCCCTTAGCACATTAACTTGTTCTCCTTCAATCCTTGGTGCAATCTTTTTACTCTTTTGATACTAAAATAAGTCCATAATGGTCTAGACATGCTCGAGTTTACGAAACTTAAAAATTTTGACCCGAGGTGAAAAATGACCATTTTTGCTCCTGTGGTGAAAATTATTGAAACTTCTAGTTTTTTTCGTGTTTTCATCATTACACATTATTTATTCAGTCTTATGCCTATTTAGACCTTAAAATATCATAAAACCTTCTTTTGGGAGCTTTTTAGAGGAAATGATGAAACTACCCCTAACCCGTGTTATTGCATCTATGCGTAGTTATGAGCCTATAGGGGTTGAGGTCTCACATGTATGTTGGTGTGCATGAATGAATATTAGTGTTATGCTTGGTGGCAACATGTAAATGAGGATGGTGGTACATGTAGACTTAGAAAATATTTGATAGAAGTAAATTTATAGTTGCTGCCATATGTTATGTAATTGTTGTGGAAATGATGGATAAACTTGATAAATATCCTTAGACAAAATTTATATATGTGCTAGAGTCATAAATAAGTTGCCGGTATCCATAATCTAAAAAATTACGCAAGTAAAGGATAAAGCCCACTTTGGTAAATAATGTGTCAAGATATAAGTCAGTTGAATGAGGATTCATGATTGAAGGAAAAAGATAAGTAGAAATGAGGTACACTAAAGATATTGAATTTGGATTGTTGCTAGGAAGTACAAAAGTAAAGTTAGTGTACTGTGGTGGCGTGCCGAAGGAAATAACGAGCGACTGATAAGTAGAAATATCTAGATACGCCTTTGAACTAATAGCGCTATAACATCCCATTATCGTAAGGTGAGTGAACTTGCATTAAAATATTTTAGGATAAATGCATATGTGTTTAATGGAATCATCTGAAATGTTTTATCGGACTTTTCTTTAAAATGTGCATGGGATCAAGCCCTTGATGAAATGTTTTTATGTGGTAAAAAAATGTGATATAATGAAACCATGTGTTCCTATATTATGTGGATATGTATGTTATGCTTTGAGTGATAATGCTGCATAATAGCTATAACTGGGCACATGCGGTGTGGGAGTGCACATGCCGGTAATGATGTGGGCAGGAATGCGTGTGATGATATTGAAATGTGCGTGTAGGGAGTGCACATGATCTGAGTAAGGCGACGGCGTTGTACATGTGTGTGTGTGTGTGTGTACTATAGACAAGTTATGAAGATAAAAATGTGATTGTACTATATGATATAGAATGCCTTTCCGCTACAGCGAGAAAGCTTATATTTTGCTTGTCTTGTTTAGATGTTTGCTGTAGTTTTCACTCTTTTCAACTCCATTGTGGATTATAAATCCTTCACTTTAAGGGATTAAATGATCAAGGGTTGAATTAAGGGGCTTTACAAGAAATTAAACTAAATTACGTTATTTTTAAAATAAGTGCATCATGTTTTCAAAATCCTTCCGTATCTTTTGCTTGTTCCCTTCCTATGTTCACTCACTGAATTTATACTCATTATTTCCAACTTCATGTTTTAGTTTTTAGGTTCGAAGGTTGTTGAATTCCTAGGCCTTGGTGCTTCCTCTTATCTATTCTTTTGTAGGTCACCCTGACACTAAATGTTAGCACCCACGCCCAAAGTCACTTTGCTGACAGTCAAGGTCTTTGTATATACACATATATGCTTAATGTGAATTGTTAAGATACATATGACAAACTATCTATGTATATTTTGATTTATGGTGCCAATGTGAGTATTTACTTGAGTTCTATGAATTGCCTTTGAAGAAATTGGCATTTGAACACTATTAAGTATAGATCTTAAAGAGATATGCATGATAGATGGACTAATGTGCAAGTTCATATAGAAAGGCTTGCTTGGGCATAGTGGGTTGTGCCTATTGGGTCCTTGCACCGATCATAGCCCGGGAATTGGGCTGTGACATTTTTATAAATGGATTAAGAAATAATCTTATTAAAAATAATATCAAGTTTAATAAAAAAATAAAGTTTTAAGTGATAATGATTTTAATCATGATATTTATAAAAATAACTTTATAAATAATTAGAATTTCTTTTATAGAAGGGGAATTCTACTGTCAAATTTACCATGCAAGTGCACGTATCGTTAACAAGTAATATAATGTCACGACCCAAATTTTCGGACCATGACCGGTGCAAGGGCCTAATAAACGTAGTCTATTAAGCCCAAGCAAGCCTATCGATTTATCCTACTCATCATTCCATCAAATATCGCTAAGTCACAAATTATAACTTTAAATCAAAATAGTAATAGACATTACCAACTCATATTGGCATTTCTCATTTATTATATACATACATTGTCTACAACATGTATTCTAATAATGTACATTAGGTTCGCCTATACATCTCAAAAAGAAGACTTGACTTTCAACGAAGGGACTCGGATGAATGTACAGCTACTGAATGCCGAGACACCTACCAAAAGATGGACACAGGTCTACAAGGACACGTCGTCCTAGTTACCGGTTGCCTCGTGATCTGAAAACATGAATTTCAAAATGGTGAATATAAACCCAGTGAGTGAACAAGGAAGGGAACAAGCATACCATAAGGAATCTTTAATGAAATCATGATGCATTCTTTTTCAAAACAATGCAATTTATTTCTATTCTTATTGAAAACCCCTCAACAAGCCCTTAAATGATTAATCATTTGAAAATCAAAGACCCATACATAACAAACCATTTGAATAATGAAAACTTCAATATTACACAAGCAAGTCAAATACGACAACGAATCTTCGCTGCAGTGACGTTGGGATTTAGTTATTAACCGAACGAGGGTTTCTCAACTGGCTGAGGGTTTCTCAACTGGCTGAGGGTTTCTCACTAAACCTCCTCATTTTAAACTTAACTCTTTTAATCCTTAATGTTGGAAGTCCATGCTCCCATATGGTAGCAAAGAAGTGAAAGATAGGGCAATAATTGGACAAGATAAGATACCAAAACAGAAAGTTTTTCGCTGCAGCAAAATTTTTACCCAGAAACAGAATGTTTCTCGCTGCAGCAAAATTGCAACCCAGAAAACAGAAAGTTTCTAACTACAGCGAGAATGCATTTCGCTGCAGCGAGAAGCTACAGTGTCATTCTCGCTACAGCGAAAATGCATCCTCTCTGCAGCGAGTTTCGGCCAATGTACCCCTCCAAATTTGAAAGTTTCTCGCTACAGCGAAATACAGGGCATCAATGCAAAATTTACCTTTCTCCCAAAGGAAAAACCACCCTGCCAAAAGGTCCAAACCAACATGAAAACACATAACAATTTTTCAAGGTTTAACATGTCAAGTTTCACATGCATTACAACCATAACCCATTATCCATCAATTTCCTATAACAAACATATTTACATATATATATATATATATATATACATATATACCCATCATCATCATCACACCATCCCATCATCATCATCA
>NC_030850.1:16129642-16187404 GCF_000208745.1 Theobroma cacao
TGAAAACAAGATATTTCAAGATTTTTGAAGTGAGAAGATGAAATAGCACAAGGGTTTATGGAAGGGTGCACCAAAAGCATGAAAATTAGAGCTAGAGAGAGAAAGTTGTGGAAGTTTGAAAATCAAGCTTCCATGGAGTTTGAAGAAACGTGAGAAAGGAGAAGGGAAGAAGAAGACCAGCTGCTGGAAATTCAAGAAGGTGCTAGAAATTCCTAGATATTTATAGGCCAACTTATCCATTCTCATAAAATTACCAAATTGCCCTTCCACCAATTAACTTACTCTTCTTTAATCTTTTATGCAATCTTTTTGCTCTCTTAACACTGGGACAAGATCCATAATGGTCTAAACATGCTCGGGTTCATAAAAACTTAAAATTTTAACCCGAGGTGAAAAATGACCATTTTGCCCCTGTTATATAAATTATTGAAACTTCTAGTTTTCTTCGTGTTTTCATCAGCACACATCATTTATACTATCTTATGCCTATTTAGGCCTTAAAATATCATAAAACTTTCTTCTGGAAGCTTATTAGAGAAAATAACGAAACTACCCCTAGCTCATATTATTACATCTATACTTAGTTACAAGCCTATAGAAGTTGGGGTATCACATATAATGAAAAATAGAGTATCAATCCCATACTGAAATTAACACAATTCAATCTTATCCAAACAACCAATTTTTAAAACTTTTAAAAACTAAAGCAATTAAAACTAATAACAAGAATCGCAAATTAACTCGATAAACTCAATCAAACAAAAGCCTAGAACCACAATATCCCCTTAACACTTCATTTGAATCTCTTCTACTCTCTCTTCACTTACTAGACAGTTGAATTGTTAACCTAGAGTTTTAATGTATTTATAAGTCTCTTTCGATGTTCTTATAAAAATATCTCTCTTAACCAATCTACTATATTCCTAAGTAAATTGCAATTAAGAAAGACTTATTAAACTTAGACTATAATTTTGGCTACATATAACATGTAAGTGTATTTTCACCCCACACGTGAATCAAATCAATCATCTCATCTAATTGATATTGAATATATGTTATTTCATCCAAAGCTTACACTAAACTCTCTTTTCTAGCTCCGTATAGGTTACCCTATCTATCTAATTAGTGATTAGACAATTATACGCATTAATCATAAGAAATAACTCACACTATCAATCATAAGCAATAAAGAGTATTAAAAATTCTAACTATATGTTGGGTTCAATTGCAATTCTATATAAGAAATTTAGTTCTTCATAACTACTAAAAACATCATCCAAAAAAATTGAACCATCAACATAAAACAAAAAAAGTAAAAAGAAAACTAACATTTTTCAAGTCTTCAATCTTCAAGAGTTTTTCCTCGCTTTCTTTCTTATTTGACAGCCCTTTTTCTTAAGAGAAAACCTATCTTAATTGTTTCCTTCAAGTGCTCTAAAAGTGGCTTTAAATAGGGCTTGGAATCCTACTCGAATTAAACTTCTAGAATTTTCTTTGCCCGAGATATCGTGTCGGTGCCACAACGACACTCCCTCAACACCGCAACACCGAGCTCTCTGTTTGGTCTAGTTGTGCATTCCTCTTCAAGGCATCGTGGCACTCATGCATCCATGGCCACACTGCCCACTATTCTGTCTTGTCTTGTCTTCTTTACTGCACTCCTTCAAATTGTGATGCAATATTCTCCTTCTTCCAAGCTGAATTGGGAAAAGTAGTAAACATGAAAGTTATGGCCCTTTCTCTTAGCTTTCCATTGGCTTAATAATTACGTTAATTGGATTTATAGAATGAGAGTTATGCTTGAAATATTGAAACATATGCAAAAGAAGCATGGACCTTTTGTGCACTTTTCTTTAACAATTGAAGCCCTTTTCATTTGCACACCTACAAAAAAGCAACAAACTAATCAATAATAACTAAACTAAAAGCAAATTATCATCAAACTACAATAAAATAACTTAAATTAAATCAAGCACTCGAGTATTTGGCTCATTGCTTGTTGCATAATCCCCCTGCCTAAAGAGTAGGGTTCGAATTCCCCCTTCCCCAATTATAAAAAAAAAACCTTAAATTAAATCAACCCAACATGATTTGCTAAACTACGATAAATAAATAATAATATCTAACTCCTAAACAGAAATCTCAAGAACTTAACCAATTTTATACTCAAAATGTGACAAAATAACTCTATAACATAGAATTATCCAATTCAAACTTAATTTATGCAAAAAGATAAATAATTATACCTATTATCGAATCAAACAATTAAGAAAATATTTATATTTATTTATTAATACCATAAATCTTTTACACTTAAACATTTGGCTTATTAATAAGTATATGTATCATCCACTCAAAGATTTGTATTTTTCAATTTTTTTTGTTCAATTTATTCCCTAAACACCTTAATTTTGTTCAATGTTAGTCCTTGTACTATACATTTTTTTTCAATTTAATCCCTATGACGTGACCAAAACTTTTTTTTTGAAAATTTTTTTTCGTAATCTACCACGTCATCATGTCAGTGCCATGGGACATTGCCATGTCATCATGTTAGTGCCATGTGGCACTGCCACGTCAACATGTAAAAATTGTCGTGGTATTGCTCTTAGCTTTAAAATTATTATAGTTTTGATTATGACAAAATGATCAAATTTGCTCGAACATTATTTGATTGATCCTTGACAAGTTCTTGAAATGATTTAACTCTCATACATTTGTTCTTACATAGTTACAAGCTTGAGTCTTGAAGTTAATGATTATATCTATAAGCTTGTATGACTTAGTTGTATGAGTGTTTATGATTTCCATTCATTAAAGTCTTATTTAAAGATTAATGAAAAATCTAGATGCACTCATTAAGGGGGAATTTTAAATATCTTTTTTAATTATGACAAAAAAAGAGAGAAAGAAGACTAAGTTAAATAGAATTTGATAGATCTTCATATTTAATTTATGTATGTGATGTTTAGTTATGGTTTTGCTGAATATTATCTGCTAGTTATTCAATATATCTAGATTAGCTACTGTAGATATTGTAAATATTTTATTACAAATCTTTAAAGAAAACTAGATGCATTAACCAAGGGAGAGCAACTCATTATTTATAAAGATTTGAAGCATTCATATTGAACATAGATATTGCACTCTTAATTTAAGAGTGTTTAATCATCATTAAAAATAAGAGAGAGAAAATATTGACTTCATGCGCTTTTGATGATAACAAAGCATTTTCATTCATTGGTGTCTAATTATATTATTTAAGTGTGCAAGAGAAAGCTTAAATTCATTAATATATTTGGTATTTGAAAGCAAGTCAAGATGCTAGTTCAGTTACAAGATGGGTTAATTGGTTAAACAAACAATGAAGAAAAAGCTTTAATAAAGACAGATTAGTCTTAACCAATTAACACCAATCCTTAATCAATTAAAGCAATTATGGGCATTATATTAAATACAGATAGAAAGGTCTTAATTGGTTAACACAAGGTTTAATCAGTTAAGCGGGTGTTGGATGCAAAACAAAAGCCTTTTAATCGGTTAAAGGAAAGGAGTTAACTAGTTAAAGTGTCAAGAAGCGCCAAAATTTAAATTCAAAATATTGTTGATCGTCCTAGGCACCAAACCAAGAGATTTAAAGTTGAAGAATTCTTAATTGGTTGGAGCCCATTTTAATTAGGTAAGGGAGCATTAATCTATTAAAAGGAGGTTAACTAAAAACAGTGCTTGAAGGTGCTTGAAAATAGAAAGTAATTAATTAGTTACAATTGTCGTTAATTGGTTAACATAGAGAAACAATGTGCAAGTCAAAGAAGACTTAATCAGTTAAACCCTATTTTTAACCGATTAATGAAGCACAGTTGCATATTTGAATTCAAGCACAAGAGGACAAATAATAGTAAAAAATGACTAGTTTCTATTTCCAATAGCCAGAAGAGATTTTTCAAGTATTTAAATCTTTTCTAATAGTAAAAAATCACATAAAGAAGCCATCCAAAGTGATTTTGAGCGTAGAAGACCAAAACCTTCTTTTTACACTTGTATTTCACTCTTATCCTTTGAAAAAGTGTTTGAACTTAACTTTGTACATCTTAGATCAGGTAGGTGATTAATTGTACTTCATCTTTTCTTTATTTCTTGTTTACTTAGAGTGGGAGAGATACTCTAAGGGGTAAATCAAGCTTAGATTAGCTTGGTTGTTATTGTAGGTTTTAACTTAGCCTTAGAAAAGTTAGTTTTGGGTTTTGGTTAATCCCAGGTAAAACCATTGTTAAAGGTTGTGGCTGAGCTTATGAAAAGTCATTGTAAAAGCTTTAATTACACTGATTTTAGTGAATTGATTTGAAAATCCTTGATTGAGATATCAAAGTAGTGGATGTAGGTCAAGGGGATTGAACCATTATAAATCATTATGCTTTGTCTACTTTCTTTTATTTTTCTTTTATTTTTAACTCTTAAATCACTCCTCCAACAAGTTTTAAACTTCCATTATCCAATTCCCTCAATTTGCTTTTAACTTGGAAAGAATTTTTATGTTATTCTGAAAATGCTATTCACCCCGCTTTAGCACTATCTTTAGGACAAACAATTACTATGTCAGCAAATTTACCACATCAATGCTGACGTCATCACCTCTAACGCTAAATATTAATGACGTAAAGGGGAAAGACTAAATTATTCCAATTCTCAAAATCAATGGACTAAATTGACCAATTTTTTAGTACAATGACTAAATTGATGAAAATGCATGGGTACAAGAACCATTTGGGTACTTTGACCATACTTGTACTATAAATACATTGAAAGTGAATGCAATTGAGTAGGCCTTTGTGAGACCTCGACCTTTATAGGCTTGTAACTAGGCATAGACGCAATACACGAGCAGGGGTAGTTTCATCATTTTCTTAGTAAGCCCCTAAAAATAGGTTTTTTTAAATAATATTATGGCCTAAGTAG
Source organism: Theobroma cacao (assembly GCF_000208745.1). Lineage (NCBI taxonomy): Eukaryota > Viridiplantae > Streptophyta > Magnoliopsida > Malvales > Malvaceae > Theobroma > Theobroma cacao. The sequence continues at coordinate 16,134,599 of NC_030850.1, forward strand.
GCCTAAGGCATAAATGAGTGATGAAAATAAGGGTAAAATGACAAAAGAAATAAAAATGATGATGATTTCCACAGTATGGGCAAAATGGTCATTTTTCACATCGGGTCAAAATTTTTAAGTTTTCGTGAACTCGAGCATTTCTAGACCATTATGGACTTTGTTTCAGTGTCAAAATAGTAAAAAGATTGTAGAAAGGATTGGAGGAGCACAAGTTAACTTGTGAGGGCATTTTGGTAATTTAAGTGGAGTGGATAAGTGTGAGACCTTGACCTTTATAGACTAGTAGATAGAAGTACACGCGACATCCCTGATTAGTGGTAATTTTGTCATTTCCTTAGTGAGCCCATAAAAGTAAGATTTTAAACAATATTATGGCCTAAGTAGGCCTAAGGCATTAATGAATGATGAAAATATGGGTAAAATGACAAGAAACAAAAATTTTGATGATTTTCACGGTAGGGGCAAAATGGTCATTTTCACCTCGGGTTAGAAATTTAAGTTTCATGAACCTGAACATTTTTAGACCATTATGGACCTTGTCTCAATGTCAAAAGAGTAAAAAGATTGCATAAAAGATTAGAGGAGAATAAGCTAATTTGTGGAGGGGTATTTTGGTAATTTAAGTAAAGTGGATAAGCTTGGGCTATAAATATCCCTTTCTTCCAGCAGCTTCTACATTCTCTAGCAGCTTTTCTTCTTCTTCTTCTTCTTCTTCTCTTTCACGTTGCCTCCCAACCTCCATGAAAGCTTGATAAGAAAGCTCTACAACTTTCCTCAAATAGCTCCAAATTTCATGCTTTTGATGCACCCTTTCCATAAACCCTTGTGCTCTTCCATTCTCTCACTTTAAAACCCCTGAAAAATCTTGTTTTCATACTCTCTCTCACTAGTTAGGTGTTTTAAAGAGAGAAAGAGGAAGCTTTACAATAGTTTAGAGAATTGTTGGAAAGAATTTCAAAGTTTTAAAGCTATCAAGGTGAGTAGTAAATTTGAGTTGAAATTTTAGTGTTGAGAATGACTAGAGATTTGATTTGTGAATATTTTATAGTTGAGATTGTTAATTCACTTTAGAATGATAGGATAGTGAAAATGGATAGCCATTTAATGGCTATTTGAAGTAAGCTAAGAGAAAGCTTTTGGACTCTATAAGTATGTGAATTAACATAATTGTGATGTTAATGTGATGATAGGTTCCAACGAAGCCACACAGTCCCAATTGGACCATTAAGGAAGTTAGAGTTGGTTAAAGGCTTAATAAACACCGGTGAGTGAACTTGCATTTCAAAAATTGTTTTGGGAATGTAAACTTATTTGCACTATATACTTGAATGATTTTATTCAACTTTTTTTAAAAACGAGTGCTTTGGGAACAAGCCTTTGATAAATTGATTTTATGATGTGACATGTGGCTGTTATGGATGGTTGAACTACTACACTATGTTGATAGATATATACGAATAATGTTGTGTAAAGATATTGACCCAGCTATGTGCGAGTAAGAGTGCACATAAGTCATTGCTGACCCGACTATGTACGAGTGGGAGTGCACATAAGCCGTTGCTGACCTGGCTATGTGTGAGTGGGAGTGCACATAAGTCGTTGCATATGAGATGATGATGATGAGAGGGTGTACATGATGATTGATAGATATATATATATATATATATATATATATATATATATATATATATATAGTATATANTATATATATATATATATACATATATGGTATATAGTTGTAAATGCAAAAATGTGAGCATTTGAATTGTTGAAATTTGGGAGTTTGTATGTGTTACATGTTGTTTTTGTTATATTAGCATGATGGCTTTGATTTAAGGGAAAATGAAGCTTTTTTTCTTGATGTTCTGATTCTCACTGCAGCGAGAATGAATCTAGCTCCAGTGAGAAACTCTCAGGTTTTTGGAAGGTGGCTAGCCGAAAACTCACTGCAGCGAGAAAGTTTTTGTCTTGGGGCAAAAATTTTGCTGCAGCGAGATTCATTCTCGCTGCAGCAAAAAACTTTCTGTTTTGTCTCACATCTTGATCAATTGCTGCCCCGTTTTCCACTTCTTTGATACCATGGTTGAGCATGGACTTCCAACATTACGAAATCAATGATTTAAGTTTAAAATGAGGAGGTTTAGTGAGAAACCCTCGGATAGATGATAATTTAAGTCAAGTGTCACTGCAGCAAAAATTCATTCTCGCTGCAACGTAGCTGCAGCGAGAATGCCTTTCCACTGCAACGAAGACCCGTCGTTTATTTGACTTGATTCGCATGAATGTTATTAAAGTTTTCACTCTCCAAAACCTTTGTTGAGCATGGACTCTTTTCAATAAGTGATTTTTCTCATGTGGGGTTTACATGAGAGGTTTGATAAGAACTCAAATAAAATACATTGTTTTGAAAAAAATGAATGCATGATGATTTCGTTAAACATACCTTATGGTATACTTGTTCCCTTCCTTGTTCACTCACTGGGTTTATACTCACCATTTTCAACTTCATGTTTTCAGATCAAGAGGCAGCCAGTAACTAGGACGAGGTGTCCTTGTAGACTTGTGTCCATCTTTTGGTAAGTGTCTCAGCATTCAGTAGTTATACATTCGTTTGAGTCTCTCCGCTGGAGGTTGAGTATTCTTTTATTGTGTATAGACAAACCTAATGTAAATTATTAAGATACATGTTGTAGACAATGTATATACACTTGTTTTGTATGCTAGTATGAGGTGGCAATGTTTAATATTATTTTGATCCTAAGTTATGAAATGTGACTTAGCAGTTTATGATGGAATGATGAACATGTCAGATTAATACGCTTGCTTGGGCTTAGTGGACTACGTCCATTAGGCCCATGCACCGGTCATGGCCCTGAATTTAGGTCGTGACAATAAGCTTGGGCTATAAATATCTCTTTCTTCCAGCAACTTCTTCTCCCATTGTTCAGCAGCTTCTTCTTCTTCTTCCTTTTTATCTTTCACGTTGCTTTCATCCTCCATGGAAGCTTGATATGAACCTCCATAACCTCCCTCAAAATAGCTCCATTTTTCATGCTTTTAGTGCACCCTTTCATAAACCCTTGTGCTCTTTCACTCTCTCTCTTTAAAACCCTTGGAAAATCCTACTTCCATACTTTCTCTCACTAGCTAGGTGTTTAGAGAGAGAAAGAGAGAACTCCCATAATAGCTTGAAAAATTTTTGAAAAGAATTTTAAAGTTACAAAGCTATCAAGGTGAGTAGTAAATTGAAGTTGAGTTTAAAGTGTTGAGAATATCTGGTAATTAGATTTGTGAGAGTTTATTTGGTTGGATTATTATTCATTTAAGTGTGATTAGAGTATTTTAAATAATAGCCATTTAATGGTACTTGGAAACTAGTTAAGAATCACTAGTAGAACCTAATTTAGAAAATAGTTTTGGAATAGTATTAATGCCAAGTTAGGGTAATGGTGATGTTGTTGTGCATGATAGGTCCCAACGAAGTCCCACAGCCTCAATTGGACCATTAGGGGAGTTAGAGTCTGCTAAAGGCTCAACAAAATACCGGTGAGTGAACTTGCATTTCAAAATTGTTTTGGGAATGTGAATGTGTTTGCACAAGGCATTCGAACCATTTTATACAACTTTTCTAAAAACGAATGCCTGGGGAACAAGCCCTTGATAAATTGTCTCTATGTTGTGACGTGTGGCTATTATGGATTCATGCACTACTACATTTTGTATATATATATATATATACGAATATGTGTTATGTGATGATATTGACTAGGCTATGTGCGAGTGGGAGTGCGCATAAGCCGATACTGACCCAGCTATGTGCGAGTAGGGAGTGCGCATAAGCGGATGCTGACCCAGCTATGTGTGAGTAGAGAGTGCACATGAGCTGATGATGATGAGGTGGTGTGCATGGTGATATATATATATATACATACATACATATGTGGGTTATAGAAAGTTCATGAGTATGGTGTAGGGTTTTGCACATGTGAATCTTGCATGTTGAACTTAGGAGTTATTATGCGTTTCATGTTGATTTTTGTCATGTTAGCAGGATGGTTTTTTCTTGAAAGAAAGGAAACTTTTTCTTGCTGCTCTGTTTCTCGCTGTAGCGAGATTCATTTTCACTGCAGCGAGAAACTCTCAGGTTTGGAGGGGTAAAATTGGCCGAAATCTCGCTGCAGCGAGAACGTTACTGTAGCATTTCGCTGCAGTGAGAATCAGTAAAAAACTTTCTGTTTTATGGTTGAAATTTCACTACAGTGAGAATAGATTCTCGCTGCAGTAAAAACTTTTTGTTTTGCTCCTTATTTTGTTCGATTGCTGTCCTATTTTCCACTTCCTTGGTACCATAGTTGAGCATGGACTTCTAACATTAAGAAATTAATTAGTTAAGTTTGAAATATGGAGGTTTGGTGAGAAACCCTCGACCAATTGAGAAACCCTCCTTCGGTTAATAACTTGAATCCAAACTTCGCTACAACGAGAATTCCTTTCCGCTGTAGCGAGGACCCATCGTTTACTTGACTTAATTTGCATAAAGGCTATTAAGGTTTTCACTCTTCAAATCATTAGTTGAGCATGGACCTTTTTATCAAGTGATTTACTCATTTGGGGTTTACATGAGGGGTTTTGATAAGAGTTAAACTAATTGCATTTTTTTAAAGATAAATGCGTCATGATTTCTTTAAATTTTCCTTGTTGTTGCTTATTCTCATCCTTGTTCACTCACTGGGTTTATGCTCACCATTTTCAACTTCATGTTTTTAGATCAAGAGGCAGCTGGTAAATAGGTCGAGGTGTATTCGTATATTCGATCCTTGGTAGGTGTCTCGGCATTCAGTAGCTGTACATTCGTCTGAGTTTCTCCGCTGAAAGTCAAGTACTCTTTTGTTGTGTATAGATAAACCCCATGTAAATTATTAAGACGTATGTTTAGACAATACATGTATCTTTGATTGGTAATGCCACTACGAGTTGGAAATGCTTAGTATTATTTTGATTTGAAGTTATGAAATGTGATTTAGCAACTTTGATGGAATGATGAACATGTCATATTAATAGGCTTGCTTGGGCTTAGTGGACTACGTCTATTGGGCCCATGCACTGGTCATGGCCCGAAATTTGAGTCGTGACAGCCTTATTTTCATTTTCAATATTACTTTTCTTCATCTCTTTTTATATGGTATTACAGCCTCAAGCTCCATTAAGCACAGCTCATGGCCTCATCAAACTCCAATTGCACAACCTTTTCTCTAGTATTTTTTTCAAATCTTACCCTTCTCTACTTAAACCAACAAATTCCATTAATTACCATATATGCAATATCTCATCTTTTTATTAAGCTCACTCCCCGCAATTTTCCTTCATGTAGAGCCCAATTTAAATCCCCCTTTATTGGATACAAATTTTTAGGATATGTGGATGGAACATTCCCATGTCTTCATGCCATGGTACCTCAAGAAGGTATTAATCTTCTTATAATGGTGTCCAATCCTACCTTTGATCATTGGACAAGACAATATCAAATTCATGTCATAATCTTTTCTGCTACAAAAAGTGTCGTCCCTTTTTTTGCTTCAACTGAAACCTTTTTTGATGCTTGGAATAAGATCACCAATCTTTATGCAAATAAATCAAGGTTCAGGATGATGAATTTGAGAGAAAATATCACCAAGACTAAAAGAACAAGGTCAACATCTAAGTATTTTCAAAATCTTAAAAGTGTTGCAAAGGAATTAGCTTTGGTAAATTCCCCTATGAGTGAAGAAGAGTTGGTTATCCTTGCCTTCTATGGTATTGGTATTGACTTCAAAAAGATTATTGCTAGTGTAAGGGCTCAAGAGTCCTACATTTCATTCTCAGATTATGAAGAACTACTAAAGGAGCAAGACACTTCCTCAAAATTAAACATATCTACTGCTCACGTTATCACTAGCTAAGTCAACTACTGTATCCCATCCTATCAAGTCCAAACAACCTCACAATGGAAATTTCACCAGGTTCAATTCTATATCTTTTCCTCAAAATACTATTTCTAAATGTGCCTCACAAACCATTTCTAGAGTTGTGTGTCAGTTCTATGAGAAGCCAAGTCATTCTGCCAAGAACTACTTCAGACTTAGGCCTCGACATTGTCACAACCTCGACCCCGGATGTGACCAGCATGAGAACTTAACGGATGTAACCCACCACACATATGCCTCATTTTCATCATCAATAAATCAATTCAAAATTGGAACATTTAATATTTCTTTATAAGTCATACTTGACAACATAACTTTTATTTTCCTTATATACATAAAGCACTACAAGGTGCAAAGACATCACCATTCACTTATATTCGACATTACAGACACAAGTTCATAGTCTTCTAACTTATGGCTACACTACCTTACACTAGGCAATCTATAACTTATATCATAAATAGTGCATATACATATGCAAACAGGGTCAAATGACTAACCACTAAAAAAATCATCTACTGACAATCAGCGAAGTGACTCGAGTGCGACAGATCTTACCGATGCCTTGGTCATTGAACCTACCATAGTGAGTTCATGAATCCTTCAAGTGCTCGCGATCTAGCTAGATTCGGATCTACAAAACATGAATTTTAACAACGGTGAAAAAAATCTCAATAAGGGATAATGAAGGGGAACAAGCAACAATTGATAAATAGTTTATAATCAATGCACTTTCACTTTGAAACCATGCACGTTTTCCTATGCAAATTCGTGATGCAATTCGCTCCCACTGATAAAAATAGACATTTCAACTTTAAATATCATTGTTTAGCATTCATCATAAGCTCTGGAATCTTACTAAGCACAACTTGCAAACAAGTCTGAAATGGCTCGTTTTCAGTAAAAATAGGGCTAGGGTATCGAGACATCTTACTCAAGTCTCAATACCTTGAGGAAATAGAATGGTAATTCACCAATTTGCCTCAACTCTCTTGAGACCCTTCTTGCTTGCCTCAATACTTTATTTCAATTATGCAAATCCTTATACGCATAGTTTATAACTCAAGGCTGTCCAAGCCTTTCTCCTTTAAATACTTTGATATCTCAACTTACATTTGCTATTCCTATACTTTCATTTGGCATTTCTCCATGTACTTTAACTCACCATGACCCATCATACACCATCTGTGAAACCCTACCTTGAGTAAGAAAGTAAATTAAAGAAATCCTTTGGTAAGCATATAGATTTCATGTTTTGAAACACCAAATTAAGTTCTTAACATAGGAAAAATTCATGCTTTGATGATTTGCAAAGTTTGGTGTAAAAAGGAGTCCAATTGGACAAGTTTTCAAGCTTAATTTTTTACCTACTAGAGTAAATCTATCAATAAATTTGAAAATATATCAATAGATTTTACTCAGGAAGCTTATTTTTACATATTAGACAAATCTAACAATAAATGATGAAAATCTATCGATATATTTAATTAGAAGCAAATTTATCAATATATGGCCCAAATGTATCAATAAATTTTACCAAGAAAGCTTTTAAAAAGGATTCTAATGAACAAGTATCAATAGATTTCAAAATCTATCAATACATTGCTAAATCTATTGATAGATGGCCAAATCTATCAATAGATTTCACCATTTTTAGAAAAATAAAAAGGGTAAAAATGTTTTTTCATACTCCCAAAGTATAAATATGACACATTTTATGAGGATTTTTCATTCCTAGCCGATTTTATCAAGGATCACCATTTTTGGAAGACTATAGCTTGCTTTTCAAATTTTATCAACAAAAGTGATACTTTTCAACTTTCAAACCTTTAAATCATGGATTTCCAATTCTGAAATTATTGTTTAAATGTCCAAATTTTCTATTCAATCATAAAGCTTAAAGATTTTGTGATTTTTCTTAGCATCAAAGCTCACTTGAGGTAAGGATGAAGGATTTATGGGGTTTCTAAGCATTTATTTGATTAAGTAGCAGTGGGTTTAAGCTAAAGAATTAGTCTTAGATAAATTCAAGTTGTTTCAAAAAGGCTTAGAAAGATTATTACGTGGTTGATGGTCTAAGTAATGATGGAAATTATTATTGAACGCTATAAGTGCTATCGAAACTCCAAGGAATTTGTTAGAGTGAAGTCTCAATCGTTGCTAGAAGTCAAGTTTTCAAATAAGTGAATGGATACACCTTTTTAAGTATTTTGATATGTAAAGTACGTATGAATTTTATTGTGATGATTTGTCAAGCATGAAGAAATATTGTTTTGATGATGACTTTTCAAAGGATTTGAATACAAATGATTTCAACTAGTTTTCGAATCTATTATGTATGTAAATTTCTATAATTTATTAGCTTTCAACAAAAAGGGACAAGCCCTTTCAAATGTTTTCTATCAAAATGATATCAATGGTATGATGAGTATGAATGGAATGATGTCATATATAATGTTGGTGGAATCCCACCTATGAGTTTATGATTGATTGTGAAATGTATGTATATGATGATGGAATACTTGGTGGAGGTAAACATTCCCTCCCATTGTAAAGATTATGAATATATGTTATGACATGAGATGTATGCTTATGAGATATATGTGATGTGATTTCAATGTACACTATGAGCTAAGTATGTAATGGCTAATAAGCATGACTATATGATTATGAGACAAGTACAAATTAGAAATATCCTATACTTGAGGAATCCGAGGTAGTGGGGATTGGACCATTATCTGCTTGAGTTGAGGCGAACACCACTCAAAGTGTGGGTGAGGCAGAATGCCACTCACAATGAGCTCAAGAAATTCTAGATAATGGGGATTTAACCACTATCCACTTGAATAGGGTGGACACCACTTACAATTATTAAAGGCTATGGTTTGTTGAAATAGCATCATGAGTTTGATTATAGTAAGACTATGAATATTTTTAAATGGGTATTGTTAATGTGATGTATATTAGAATTCGTTGAATAGAGGCTTGGTTTAGGCGAAGATCAGCCTACGGAATGGTCCTTCGACTAAAAGGACTTAAAAATTGGTTAAGTGCAAGAAAGTGCCTAGAAAAATGGAATCTAGGCTTGATCTATCGATACATAAGGTCAATGTATTGGTAGATTTGAGGCTGAATGCTACAAGAAGCATTCTGTGTAAATTTATTGATACATTTTCGAATGTATTGATAGATTCCTCATAGAATAAAGTTTTCAAGTGTTTAAGCTAGGTTTTTCAAGGATAAATGGTTTCCAATGATTTATGCAAGTTTATTTTCAATCACATTCTATTGGAAATGTATTTAAATGTTATGTTTCATGAGTTTTAAGGAAACAAAAGAGATTTATAAATGTCTTGGTATTGAAAGTTAATGTTTATGAAAAATTGGCTTGTACCATTCCCCGTATTCATTCATGGAGTCTTTATGACTCACATGTTAGTTTTCCCTTTTTGTTGTGCAAATTAGTGATTAGTTGACCACCTTTGTCATGGAGACAAGCTCTCCTCTCCTTTCTTTAGTAGGTATTCAATAGCCCACTTGATGCTTAAAAGGTTAGGTTATGTTCCACCGACGAGTCGACCTTTATTTTACATTTATATATGTATGAACATGTTTATGATGATATAGCTAAAGGATGACATTTGTTTTATGAAATGTTATGTTTAATGATGCAAAAGTGGCTTGAGAACCTATATGGATACCCGAGTGTTTAGATGAATGTTTATATGATATAATGTATGAGATTTTGAAACTCTGATGATGTCATGCAATGAAAGCGCATACATTGTTTATGTTGAGAAGTTCCTTAACCATGTATAGATGCCTACAGATAGATGAATGTCGTTTGAATTATTGAATGCTTATGTCACGACCCAAATTTCGAGTCATGACCAGCGCATGGGCCCAATGGACGTAGCCCACTAAGCCCAAGCAAGCCTATTTATATAACCTGTTCATCATTTCATCATAAGTTATTAAAGTCACATTTCATAATTTCAATTCAAAATAATGCTAACCATTGCCATCTCATAGTGGCATTACCAATCAAAATATACATATATTGTCTAAAATATATATCTTAATAATTTACATCGAGTTTGTCTATACACAACAAAAGGAGTACTTGACTTCCAGCGAAAAGACCCGGGCGAAAGTACTGCTATTGAATGCCAAGATACCTACCAAGGAGACGAATCTACGAGGACACCTCGACCTAGTTACCAACTGCCTCCTGATCTGAAAACATGAAGTTGAAAACAGTGAGTATAAACCCAGTGAGTGAACAAAGAAAGGGAACAAGCAAACGATAAGGAAAGTTTAAAGAAATCATGATGCACTTATTTTCAAAAACAATGCAATTTAGTTTAGTTCTTATTAAAACCCCTCATTAAACCGTTAATGAGTTAATCACTTGACGATAAAGGATCCATGCACAAAAAAGGATTTGAAGAGTGAAAACTTTAATAGCATTCAAGCAAGTCGAGTGAAACGATGGGCCCTCGCTGCAGCAAAATTTGGCTTAAATTATCAGCTGGTTGAGGGTTTCTCACTAAACCCCTCATTTCAAACTTATTTAATTAATTCCTTGGTGTTTGAAGTCCATGATCAACTATGGTGCTAAAGAAGTGGAAAATAGGACAGCAATCGAACAAGTTAACAAGAAAGACAGAAAGTTTCTCGCTGCAACGAAAGGCTTCAGCAAATTTCTCCCTGCAACGAGACCCAGGCTAGTGTAAACCCTCCAAACCCGAGAGTTTCTCGTTGCAGCGAGAAACAAGACACCAAGAAAAAGTTTTCATTGTATCAGGAAAAGGTCATTTTGCTGTAAATAACAAAATCAACTTGAAAAATACTTAGCAATTTCCAAGGTTCAACATGCAAGATTTCACATATATTATAACCATATCCCATATTCATGAACTTTTTATAACACACACACATATATATATATATGTATATACATACATCATCATGCATACCATCCCTACTCGCACACTCTAACATCATCATGTGTGCACTCCCTACTCGCACACTCTAACATCATCATTGTGCACTCCCTACTCACACAGTTCAACATCATCACACAACATTATTCATCAATGCACAACATATATTCATATATATACATACCAACATAATATAGGAGCACATGGATTCATCCTTTTACACATTTCACATATTCCCAACATCAAAACATTTTATCAAAGACTTGTTCCCCGACACACATTTTTAAAAAAAGATTGGATAAAATCATTCAAATGTTTCATCCAAATACATTTACATTTCCTAAAGAAATTTTGAAATGCAAGTTCACTCACTAGTTTTTATTGATGTTTTGGTGGGCTCTAACTTCGACTAAGGTTCCAAATGGAAGTGTGGGGTTTCGTTGGAACCTATCACACACAACAACATCACCATTAACCCAACTTGGCATTAATACTATTCCAAAGCTATTTTCTAAATTGAGTTCTACTAGTCATTCCTAACTAGTTTCCAACTACAAGTAAATGGCTATTATTTGCACTACTCTAGTCACACTAAAAATGAATAAACAATCTCAACAATAAAACACTTACAAATCAAATTAGTAGACATTATCAACAACTAAAGAGAGTAACCCTAACTCATACTCACCTCGGTGGCTTTGTAATTGAAATTCTTTTTAAAAATTTCAAGCTATTATAGAAGCTCCATCTTTCTCTCTCTAAAACACCTAGCTAATGAGAGGAAGTATGGAAGTAAGACTTTTCAAGGGTTTTTAAAGTGAGAGAGTGAAAGAACACAAAAAGTTCTATGAAAGGGTGCACAAAAGCATGAAAATTACAGCTAGCTTGAGAGAAGTTATGGAGGTTTCAAAACAAGCTTCCATGGAGGATGAAAGAAATGTGAGATGGGAGGAAGAAGAAGAAGAAGCTACTAGAAAATGATATTTATAGCTAAAGCTTATCCAAACTCTACTGAAATTATGAAAATGCCCTTAACAAGTTAGCTTTGTCTTCCTCCAATCCTTTGTGCAATCTTTTTACTCTTTTGACACTGAGACAAAGTCCATAATAGTCTAGAAATACTCGAGTTCACAAAAACTTAAAAATTTAGATCCCATATGAAAAATGACCATTTTACCCTTACCCTAGAAATCATTATTATTTTTATTTTTTTCATCGTTTTACCCTTATTTCCATCTTTCATTTATGCCTTTGGCCTACTTAGGCCTTAATATTGTTTGAAAGCATAATTCTAGGGGCTCACTAAAGAAATGACTAAATTACCCATAGCCCCATGTTATCGCTTCTACACCAAGTTACAGGCCTATAGGGGTCGAAGTCTCACAGCTTAGTATTGAAAATGAATGCTTAATGAATGTATGTAAATAGGCTTATTTTGGTTTAACGGCTATACCAGTCCAAGTCCATACACATCTTTCCACCAAACGGGCATGCAACACCATCATTCAACACTTCTAGCCTAAGAACTCATTATACCTCTTAATACATTCAATTCAATGAAAACCAACTTAGCAAGATCACAATACATACCTTTCATGCTTGTCCCATGGACAACATTAAAGTAAAGCTCGTGGACACTAGTGGTATTTTAACCCCTCACCGTAAGCCATTAGTAAATACATTTCTTTCACTATTCGCATTCAAGCAAATACTAGCATGCATACAAGCATGTTTTATTTATTCCTTGCTCACATTACATACTCACAATAAACAACATACATAACAACCTCATGCTCATGTCGTATGATCTCAATAAACAACTTATCTTTTGGCTTAACATTTTAACTTCCCATATTTGCGAGCATTTTAGCCTGCATACACATATTTATCTTTTGTAGCACCAGAAAATATTACATCATTAGACTATCCAACCTTCGATGACATCAAACCTCAACTTAAAGCTTATAGCATATAAATCCATTTGCTGTAACCTAATATTAACATAACTTTACAGTACTACATTTGTGATTTTCAACTCATCAATTTCACATAAACAACCAGGTTTCATGTTTCATTACAAGACATCAATACATAATACCACATACTTAGCAACAGCCTATCATCAAGCATTAACTTATTAAATCAGTAGACCTAACACATAGCCCTTAGTTAAATGATCATCCAACTTTAACATATATACACATATATGTAAGAACATTACACCTTATTCAAGGTTCCATTTATCATCAAGATATACCAATCTATAAAAACTTTTTCCCATGCATTTTTTGTTGATTGCTTATACCTTAGCTCAGCTAGCAAAGAAAAATCAAGCTCCTAGCTACCAAACCTATAAGCCTTAATGCAACACAATTCCCAAGAGCATCACTTCTTTTCTAGCTTACTCCTTACTTTGTTGAGCTTTCCTCAACCAAATCAACTTGTCAAAAATACGAAAATTTCCAACAAAACTCAGAATTTCCTACTGTATAAACTTAAAATTTTAAAACCAATCGGTCAATGCACTTAAAATATAGGGATACTTACTTTAATCGACATACTTTTAGCTTAAACCCACTTAAATTCTTGCTCTTAGGACTAATTTTGGAGAGAAAAATGTTGTTGGAAGTAACCAATATTAAAGTTAAAACAAGTTATTAAGAAAGGTAATTTTGGAGCCTCAGGCGGACACTCCAAAGTGTCCAACAATGAAACTAATTCGGAGGGACATCCCCCCTTCTGCCCTTAGGTGGGCGAATTATCCAAAGGTGGATTGACAAAATGCCAATGGTTTTATCAATCTCCTTAATTCCTATAGGCGGACATCTTTGTGATGTCCACCTATAAGCATATTGCTCATAGGCCTTTCAATTTTTTTTTATTTCGTGTTTAATCCTCCAACATTTTTTCTTTTTCAATTTAGTTCTCTAATGTATTTCTTTTCTTTTCAATTTAATCCTTTAATATTTTTTTTCTTTTTTAGCTTAGTCTTCCAATACATTTCTTTCCTTTTTAATTTCATCCTTCTTCTATTTAGTCACATTATTATTTCATGCACTTGCATCCTTACTCTTGCAATTATATTACTCTTCTTTCCATTCCTTCTCCATTTTTTTATTTTCTATTTTCTCATTCTTGTAATTTAATCCTCATGCATACTTTTTCTTTCAATTTAATACGTTACAGGTGAAATTTGAATTAATTGACTCCAAGAACATCATCATTATTATTCTTTTATCTCATTTTTCCTATTATCTCATTCTTTTGAGCCTACTACATTAGTGAATATTTGTGTTGTTACAACAATCTACTTCTCAAGCCAATCATGTTAACATTGAAAACTCAACAAATTGGCTTGTGGATTATGGTGCACCTCATCACGTCGTAAACAAATTACAGAATTTGGATTTCTCTATGGAATATGGTGGTCTTGATTCACTATACATTGGTAATGGTACTACTCTGTCTATCTCCCATAGTAGTTCAACCTCTATTACACCCTCATCTCATTCTTTTTCCTTAAATAATGTTCTTATGTTCCAAAAGAATAGTCTAATCTCATATCAGTATCAAAATTCACTAATTCTAATCAAGTTTCCATTGAATTTTTTGTTTCTTCTTTCTTAGTAAAGGATCTTTACACTAGGGAGTCAAAGCCACTTGCATAAAGCTTGAATAGGAATAGAGTTTACTCATTTCCAGATAAGGAACCCCTCATCAGACCTTCTACTCTTGCCTTCCTAGGACTCAAAATTAACATTTCTACTTGGCTTCGTAGGCTTGGACATCCTTTTCCCCAAGTTTTGAAGTTTTTGCTTAAGTCTTTTTCTTTACTTTGTACTGCAGCTAAGACAATTAGTACTTGCAATTCTTGTTGCTGTAAAAAAATGCATAAACTACATTTTTTTACTTCTAGTTTAGAAAGCAAATGTCCTTTAGATATTATAAACATTAATGTTTGGGGCTTGCTTACATTCTTTTATTGATGGTTATAGGTATTATGTTTCCTTTGTTGATCATTATTCAAGATACATATAACTTTATCGTTTGAAATATTAATAAGATGTTTACTCTTTATTCCCTAAATTCAAAGCCTTGATTGAGAATTATTTCAAAACTTCAATTGTTACCATCTACTTTGATTATGGAGGTGAATTCTCAAAGCTGACATCCTTTTTTCAGTTCTTTTGGTATTTAAAACCCTCAAACACCAACACAAACACCCTAACACAATGTAATTATTGAGAGAAGACATTAAAGTATTGTTGAAACATGTATCACTCTTATTCATCAAGCATCTCTACCATTATCTTAATGGTCTTATGCTTTCTTTGCTTCTATCTATCTATTAAATAGATTGCCATCTTCTACACTTCAAGGTAAATGTCCATATCAGGTACTGTTTAATCAAAATCTAAACTATTCTAAACTTAAAGTTTTCATCTATTTATGCTATCCATGGCTTAAGCCATAAGATGAACACAAATTACAAAGTCTAAACCAGTGTATTTCTTGGCTACACCAAAAATCAAAGTGCATATCTTTATCTTGACCTTTCATCTACCAAGGTTTTTATATCAAGACATGTTCTATTTAATGAATCCTAATTTCTATTTGCTCATTTCTCCTCATTTAGCACACAGAATTTTGATAATTCAAAGACAGCATGGAATCCTGCAATAGATTATTCTAACTTAAATCATGTTTTGATCTTTTCATTTTGATAATCTGCAAATGGCTACCATAGGTGAAAAATTCTCAACTCTAGATCAGGTATAACCCTCTTTTTCCTTAACTTCTTATAATTCCACATCTACCACCTTAACCTCTATGACAGATCCACCTTAACGAATGCATCCCATGGTTACAAGGTTTCAAAATAACATTTTCAAGCTTAAGCAATTATATACAATCACAAAACATCCTTTCTTGCACCCACAGAACCCACAGTGCTACATAAGCTTTCAAAGACCTTCTTTGGAAATAGGCCATGTTCGAAAAATACAATGCCTTGGCTGAAAATAACAAATGGGACTAAGTACCACCTTCTTCCAATAGAACGATAATTGGATGCAAGTGGGTTTTTAGATTCAAATGTAATCCAGATGGCAATATATCTAGATATTAAGCTAGATTGATAACCAAAAGGTTCTCACAATGACCAAGACTTGACTTTAATGAAACATTTAATCATGTTGTGAAACCTACAACTATTAGAATTGTTCTTTGTCTAGCACTGCATGACAACTGGCCACTTCACCTAATGGATATGAACAATGCATTTTTGCAAAAAGATTTGTTAGAAAAGGTATACATGAGACAACCACTAGTGTTTTATGACAAAACCAAACATGATTTTGTATGCAAACTCAAGAAAGCAATATATGACCTAAAGTAAGCACCTCGAGCATGGTTTCAAGCTCTTAGCAACTTTCTTATCAACTATGGCTTCTCTAACTCTGTGGCAAATTCATCATTATTTGTATATCACTGTAATGGTGTCATTACTTATATGCTGGTATATGCTGATGATCTTATTTTGATAGGGAATTGTTGATGTTAGCCTTGAGTTACATCATGTTTTAATTTAATAAAAATCACATGTTTTCTTGAACTTAATGTCAAGCATTTGAAATTGTCTCAAATAAATTTTTAATCCTCTAAGGTTACACATTTGTTTGAAAAGCCATGCATCATTAGAAAACATTTTATAAGCTTTCAAACAATGCATATTCAGCTAAGAATGTAAGAGCAATCATGCCTTGAAATGTCATTTGAATGTAGGAATAAGGCAAGGAAGAAATAGTTGAAAAGAAGCACCAAAAAGCTACACCTTAGGACACAAGTCAAGCATCGATCCTAGATAAGCTCGAGTCAATCCAAAGATAGAAAGAGTGCAAAAACTCAAAGAATACAAAGCCATAGTCGACTTTAAGGTGTCTATAGTTGACCCTATTTCAAAAAGCTCAAGAAAATCAAGTTTTGAACAGATATAGTCAACCTTAACAAGTCAAAAACATAGAAGACTTGATTTTACATAAACGTAGTCGACTATAAAGGAGGCATAGTCAACTATAGCAGGTTATATTTACAAAATAAACGCTCTCGAGAAAAAGATTGAGTAAAGAAAGGTTACACTCGACTATAAAGCCTTAATTTGAGAAATTTGAAGAACATAGTCAACTCTAGGAGCATTGTAATGGACCCTCAAGCTTCAGCAATGGCTAGATTTGATTTAAACTTATGTCTAATAGCTCTAAACTTCACCCTAACTATAATAGCCGCATTTGAGCTATTTGGAAGTAGAAGAATACTTGAACAAAAGCTTCAAATCCTAGAGGAACCTCTAAAAGCTTATACTCTTTTCTAGCTTCATTTTAGTCTTCCACCAAGCTTACAAAGTTGAATACTTGTTTCATTTGAGCTAATATTTCTTCTCTCACTATACCAGAGCTAATATCTCTAGCATCCAGCCTTTCTAGAGGCATTCTTGATATACCTTGTTCTTATCTTATAAAGGTTCTAGTTTAACTTTGAAAAGCTATTTGTAGGTTTGTGGTTAAACTCTTGAAAAACCATTGTTGTAAAGGTTGTCGCTTAATCTCGTGAAAAAGCCATTATAAAAGTTATTGCTTTCCATTAAAAAGTAAGAATCTCTTTGTAGATTGTATAAGGGTTATCGCTTGATCACGTGAAAAAGCCGATGTAAGGGTTATCGCTTGATCCCATTAAAAAACAAGAATCCTTTTAGTGGATTGGAAATTTCTTGGTTGTCAAAGAAGTGGATATAGGCATCGAAAAAGCTAAACCACTATAAAATTCTTGTATCTCTTTTTAATTTTCTGCATTATTATTCATTACTTATATGTGCCTTAGGAAAATTGCTTTACATTGATTTATTGTTATACACTTAGGAAAATATTTTCACTTTATTATTCATAACTAGCATTTAACTTAGGAAAATATTTTTCTTTGGTATATTATTTTTATACTTAGTGATTTATTGTTAAAAACTTACTTTTAATACTGGAAAATATTTTTGGGAAAAAAGTTTTGATTTTTATTCTTAAGATTATCAAAGAAATTTTTAAATATCAATTCACCCCCTCTCTTAGTATATTGCTTTTTGAAACTTTTACACTAACAATTGACTGCAGATATTTTTTATGATAACAAAACATTCATCATTCTTTGGTGTCTAATTATATTATTTGAGTGTGTATAAGAAAGCTTAAATTTCCTACCATAATTAGTGCTTCAAAGTAAGCCAAAAAGCCTATTGAGTTGAAAAATCAGTTAATCAGTTAAACAAACAAAGAAGAAAGGACACAATGTAGACAGATTAGTTTTAACCGATTAACAAAAGGCTTCAATAAGTTAAACTAACATTGGGTGCTACTCCAAAAATTTGCAAAAAAGTTTTAACTAGTTAACATAAGATTTAATTAGTTAAGAGAGTACTCAATGCAAAACAAAGGCCTATTAATCGATTAATCAAAGGAGTTAAGTGATTAAAAGTCAAACTTAAAGTACCTAAAAATGCCAAAATTCAAATTTAAAATGAAGTAGACCATTGAAGGGTGCCAAATGAAGAAATTCAAATTCAAAGATTTTGTAATGGGTTGAACTTTATTTTTATCAGATAAGGTTGAAAGAAGAGAAGCTTCAATCAATTAAAGGGAGGATTAATCAATTAAAAGAAAGTTGGTGAAAAACATTGATTAAAGGACGATTAATGCTATGAAGTAGACTACCTGACAGAGAGGCTTTAATTAGTTAAAGCTAACCTTTAATCGGTTAAAGATGCCAGCAATTAGAAAAGAGTCACTAGAAGACAAAATAACATCTATTTTTAACCCAAAACTGTTTCTAACGGCTAGAAACTGTCCTCCAAGTATTTAAAGAGTTGCAATCGGTCAAATTCAAGAGAAAACCATCCAAGAGCAAGATTAGAGCCAAGAAATGTTAGAAAGTTCTCTTTTCAAATGTGCTTCACTTTTATCTTTGTAAAAAAAAGCTTAAGCTTAACTTTATATATCTTAAATCAACTAAGTGATCAATTGTACTCCATTTTTTTTTTATTCTTTGTTTACTTAAAATGTAATAGACACTCTAAGAGGTAGACTAAGCTTAAGAAAGCTTAGGGATTATTGTAAGAGTTTGAAACTTGGGTTAAAACCTCACCTAGTAAAAGATTGGTGGAAGCTATTAATTCCACTGGTTTAGTGAAATTGAGTTGAAAATCCTTGATTGGGAGATCAAGGTAGTGGATGTAAGTCAAGGGAACTGAACCACTATAGATATTTCTATTCTATCCATTTCTCTTTACCTTCTCTTTATTTGGTACTTTTTAACCTCAACAAGTTTTAAACCTTCCATTTCAAAATCATTTAAAAGATTTTTAAGCTCAAAAATTTCCATCAAAAAATTTTTTATGCTATTCACTCTCTCTCTAACACTTTATTAAGACTAACAAGAATGACAAACCCTCCCCTCTGCATTCATTCAAGCATTATCTTCCCAATTATCTCACAAAGGTCTTGGCACTCTAAACTACATTTTGGGAATTGAAGTGGTTCCAACTGCTCAAGGAATCTTTTTGTCTCAACGTAAGTACATTTCAGAGATTTTGTACAAGGCCAACATGATTAGTGCAAAGGACTCTTCCACTCCCTTGTCCACTTCAGTCTCACTCAAACTCAATGATGGTTCAGTAGCAACTAATGAAAAGGAATTTAGGAAGTTGGTTGGATCACTTCAGTATCTCTTGCTAAATAGGCCAGATATCTACTTTGTTGTTAATAAACTCTCCCAATTTATGCACAAGCCAACAACTCTACACTTTCAAACTCATGAAAGAGTCTTGCGATACCTTAAAGGTACACTTTTCATTGGCTTATTCATCCAAAAGAAGTCTAACACGTGTCTTCATGCTTTTTTAGACTTAGATTAGGTAAGGAATCTAGATGATTAGACATCTACCTCTGCCTTCATTATTTACCTTGGTGGCACACCTATTTCGTGGTCTTCAAAGAAGCAAAAAATAGTGGCAAGATCTTCTACGAAAGTAGAATATAAAGCAATTCCCACAACTGTTTCTAAATTAACTTGGATCCAATCACTTCTTCTAGAACTACAAGTGCATATGCTCACACCTCTAACAGTATTTTGTGATAATCTCAATGCTATTTGCACTTGCAAGGACCTTGTTTTCCACACAAGGATGAAACATCTTACACTTGATTATTTCTTTGTTTGAGGGAAGGTCTGAGATGGTAAATTTATTGTGCAACACATTTCCACCAAAGATCAACTTGCAAATGCACCAACTAAGCCCCTTGTCTAAATCTAGATTTCATCTCCTGCTATCCAAGATTAATGTCACTTCAAGCTCCCCCATCTTGCAAGGGCATATTAGAGGAATCACTCAACCTACTCAAGAGATCGACACATCTCAAGAGATCAACTTATCCTCTTGATAAAATGAATATACAATAAGAAGATATTCCAACATCTCAAAAGATCAACATATCTTCTAATAGGATGAATACACAACAACTTGATATTCCAATCAAGTCACACTCAAAAGCAAGAAGGAAGTGTCAGATAGAGTCAAACACACTTAGATTAAAGAAGTCTTATCCTCACCTCAATATTAAATAAGATAACTAAATAATGTTTTATCTTTGTAACAATCTATCAATCCTATACTTATATTATAAATATATTGAAAGTGTATGCAAATGAGTAGACCTTATTGTCATCTTCAATATTACTTTTCTTCATCTCTTTTTATATGACCGTCCTTGCAAAGCCCCCACCAAGAGAATTGGTGTTATTTGCAAAGCTAGGAATATTTGAGAACATTTCACCTATAATTGTTTTAGTTACAATTTTGTAATTATCCAATTACAATAAAAAAATTTTCTGTACGGTTCCATCATTTATAAGTGTGAACTCCATTTAACTTTAATGTAATTGTAGTAGAATAATTGTAAGAGATACGCTCGTTTGTCACTGTTAATTGTTGGTAGGTGGAGTTGTATATGAAATTTAGTAGCAATGGGTGCGATATGGTGCAAGCAATGGTTCATGCAGTATTAAGGTAAATATTAAATCATGGCGAATTTCATTCAGATTATATATGCAACATCTTAGCAACTTCGAATTCCACTAGCTAATTCATCAATGACATATTTTCTTTTCCTTTTTGACAATCCAATGGATATATTCCTCTACAATTTTATGGAGAAAACATGATGAATTTTATGCGTGTAATAAATTTGGTCTTTACATAGAGCAAATGTGGAAAATCTTACATGCCTTCTTTGCATTATTGCACATTGAACGCAAGCGACCTACTTGAATCTAGAGGTATTTTAAGCTATACTCAAAATGTAGACTAAATAGACCTCAAACGATACAAATCCTTCAGAAGGTGGAGCGCCTAATTCCATTTGCCATGCCGCATTATATACAAAATGTGCGCCATTGATCTCATTGGATTTGTTATCTTCTTTGGGCTCCAGAACCAAGTAGAAAACAAATTGGTGCATTTTGGTACACATGCAAATGAATGGTGGTTTGTTTTGAAAACCATGGGAATTGTATACAACCACTCTGCACTTTTCAAAAAAAAAGTATACAACCACTCTGCTCTGCCGCCATTATTCATATTCCTGGAGATCTTGCCATGTTAAGTTGAAGCACGTGGCTCTTGTCAGATAATTCAAGACAGATTTATGATGAAAGAAATGCTAGAGGCTGGGCTGTCTAATTTCTTGTCGATCATCATTAGTTGAAGTATCAGACAGGTACCAATTCATTTTGAGACAAACAATGAGGACAGAAAGGTAGCAATTCATTTTGAGACCAACAAATGAGGACAGAACTCCATAGGAACTGCCATAGCTTTGTTAAACTGAAACATTATCTTCTGCCTAAGAAGAGACAGGGATGAACAAACAAGAGAATCTGATAAAACTGCAGCTGAAATCTATGTTATCATTATTTCATTATTACACACTACTAATGCCTCTTGAGTACAGTGTTTTCAGGTATTTAGATGTTGACAGTTCTATGTGATTAGTTTTCAGTCTGCTTTACCAACAAATAAATTTTGGATTCTTGATCTAATTCATATACACAATGAGGCATTTTCATGGAAATCATTTCCTTACAAGCTTTTGTTGTGTGGAAATATGTTTTTTTCTTCTATTTTTTCAAGCAGAACTGAGCTGAGCTCTGCAGTCAAACTAGCAAAGTAGTAAATGCAAACTGGATTGGCGCCTTGAGAATATAAAAATTCTCCACAGCAAAATTGCATTTAATGTTCCATGGTCCTGGGGAGCAACCCCTTTTGCTTGCTTTGCAAACAATCACTCCAGGCCACGTGGCCTCATACAACTGAAGGGCCCAGAAACTGGTAGATGATTATTGAAAGACACTGAAGAGATCCCACTTACTAAGGATACCTTTGATCTACAGAAATGACTTATACTCTTCTCAAATTACTAGTAAAAAGAAAAGTGACTAGAAATCAAACTTTAAGCTGCAAATTTTTTCAATCAATAGCAGATTTATAGCTACATAGTTATATTCTTTTATCAAAAAGGGTCAAAAGATGGGCAATATTGCCTTGCCTTGGATGCCCAGCAGGGAATCCAACGACAAATCTTAAATATCACGTGATGGATATTAGGTGGAACTGCCACTCGGCTGTCTTACATCTAGAATTATACTATGCTGCATTGACATAACTGAAGGGCCCTAAAGCCATTATTTAGAAAAACAGGTTTGCTTTTAGGATTCAATGATTTTATGGATTAGATAAAGCACCTCTCTAGGCCTTTTGATGTAATACACCATTAATGCTAAGCTTTGTGAAACCAAAAATCTATTCCACCACGCCATACCTAAAAGAAGCACCAAGAAAGCAGGAAATCATTTCCTTACCATAACAGTAAGAATGAGCAAATGTTGCACTGCAGTCACAATAGGCCAAGTTGGATTAATTTCTGCAATTTTTAACTTGATGCTCCAGCGATTGTTTGTCTCACTCATCAACCCCATACATGGGGGAAAAAAGGAGCTACATTTCATGTGAAATCAAAGAACATATTTACTTGTGATTCTTAGAGAAATACACATCCACTATTCTCATCAAGCATAAATTAATAAAAAGTAAAATCTAATTCAGTGATACCCTTTCTTGCCATGCCTGCTGCTAACATGGTGCAACCATCCAATCCCTTTCAGGGCCCTGGAGATCTTGACAAGATTAGGCCTTCCCATTCCTAAATTCATCTTCCCAGCTGAGAACTTAAGAGCCTGTAAGCAGCACAACTGCCCATCTGAGTCTTCCTCATAGTCATCCTC
Organism: Theobroma cacao; assembly: GCF_000208745.1. Classification (NCBI taxonomy): domain Eukaryota; kingdom Viridiplantae; phylum Streptophyta; class Magnoliopsida; order Malvales; family Malvaceae; genus Theobroma; species Theobroma cacao. The sequence continues at coordinate 16,157,886 of NC_030850.1, forward strand.
ATCATCGTAGTACTCGTTGCCACCTTTCTTTCCTTTCTTTGAGCTGCTTTTCAGTTGGACCTTATTGGAATCAGTTTCATATGTCTCCCAAAGCAAATCCATCCCTTCACCTCCATCCACATTGTGTCTCTCCTCGAAAAGCTTGCATGCCAATGTCCTCTTCCACTCCTTTTCTTTCCTCATTGACCCGAAATTCCCGAGACTTGAACCCATTGTTTTGTTGTTGTCTGTAACTTTGGAACTGGAATTGTCTCCATCATTTTCAGTACTCCAATTAGCTATCACTCTTTTGGAATTCACCATTGCTTTGGCAGCATGCTCCCCGCCATTATCAGCTCTCACTTTTGGATCACTTATTTTATTCCCCAATATCGCCTTGGATCCGCTTCTCATGAATGCTTCTTCTTTCTGTTCCTCACCTTTATTGGACTCCACGCTTAGTGACTTGGCTTCTTTTTCTCTCTTTTTGGACGACAAATTTTCAACCCCCTCCTTTTCTTGCAAGAAGTCTTCAAAGATCTTCACTACCGCCATTACCTGATTAGTTTCTGGACGCGCAATCTCCGCTGATTTTTCATCTAAAATAATGCTTGTCAATGTTTCAGGTACACCTAGACTCTTGCTTTCACGGCTCGAACCCTTGTCAACGGGAGCTTCAACAGCTTGCAAGCCATCTTCTTTGGACTCCAGTTCCAAAACTTGATCGGGGTTTTCTCTAATTTCAAGAGTAGTTGACGTTTCAAACACGATCTTATACGCTTCAAGCTCTTCCAAGCATGCAAAGCCTTCGCTTTCATCGTCAGTTTTAGACCTCAATGTTTCAACGAGTGTTTGGTAGGTAGTTAGTAGGAAACTAACCTTGGATTCTGGTAATTCGAGGTAGCAGGAGCCAGCTTGGTTGACAAAGCTGGGAGTGAGAGTGAAAAGGGCAAGTAGCAAAAGAGTAGTAGTAACAAAGAGAGGTGAAAGGAAAGAGAAAATCTTGAAGAGGTAAGGAGAGAAGAAGATGAAGTAAGAGAAGTAGAGTGGGTGGGAGAGAATGAAAGAACAAAAGAGCATAAAGTCAGAGAGCAAAAGGCTAGACAAGTGAGTTTTCTTCTTGGCAGTTGTCGAAGCCAAAGAAAATTCAGACATTTTGGGTTGAAAACGAGAGAGCAAAAACAGAGAACAACCCAAGTGGAAGAGATAGCACAGATGGTGATGGATGGGAACACCCTAACAGGGGGAAGAGAAGACTTTGAAAATTTTTGTTGTAGATGAGCAAATGGCAATGAAGAAAAAAGTAGTAGACGAAAATTGCGAAGCGAGAGCGGCGTGAATAAAGGGGAGAGACTGAGGAGAGAGAAGAGATTAACTAACATTGACAAGAAACAAAAGCCACTTTGGAAACTTTCTCCTGTCCATGTCTATAACCACCAACTCTGATTCCTTTTCTCTGTTCAGCTATGATTTTGAGTATATTTGCATTTAGCAAGGGATGTGCCAAAAAGTCTTGGGGCATTATCAGGTGAGAGAGCCCATTACATTACCCAATTCTTGCGTACATATATATACAACAAACACAGGAGGCAGCCAATTTGCTCAACGTTTGCAAACAAACATGTTTGCATATGGATATTACACTTAATTTTTATAATATCACATTAAGACAAATTTGACTTGTTCTTTTCCAAAACTTCATAAAGGAAGCCAGCTTTTTTTCTTTAAAGAAAACCTCCACGAACTGTTATTCATGCTCTCAGGATAATTCACGAGGATATATTAATTCCCAAATTTCTTTTTCGGTCATATATATAATAGTAATATAATTCCTTTGACAATCCCACTTCACACACAAAATCTTAAGTTACTATATGTAATCTCCCTTATCCAAATAAATAAACAAATCGGATCATCTTATCAACGCTTGACAAGAGAGTACGTACATTCGAATGAGAAATTATGAGTAATTTTTTCTACCTGCCTGTCTGAAATGGTGCAATTTGAACAAACCTAAATCAGTAACTGAAACAGCCTCCTCCACACTAAACATCAAGGTGACAGTAGCTATAGAATAATCAAGTACTTTACATTACTCGACGCAGTTAAATAATATTAGAATATCATATAATTGGATCCGGGCAGTGGAATTATCATACCCACCAACTCAACTCGATTTATAAATATTGATTTTTAATATTAAATTTTAATTATATTTTTTTATTTATAATTAATTTAATGCTTACTAAAATTCATTAATTTTTGTAATAATGATTTTAAAACTTTAATTTATTTTTTCATAAATGAATTTTAATTTATTAATTTAATTTTCATTAATAATATACATAAAAATTTCTTTTAATCGAGTATTTAACGAGTACGGTTATTTAACAGATAGTGTTTAAAATATTTAAGTGTTGATTCAGATGATAACTTAAAAATTTAATAAGATATTTATATTGTTGAAGTACCTTATTAAATAATAAGGTTTGGGTTTAGATACTTTAAAAATAACAAATGCCCTATCCATTGCTATCCCTAGTATAAAATTATTCTTGTTAAAGATGGTAACACTGTATCATAGTCACAAAATTAATTTTATTCTTCTCAGGTTTAACTACCATACTTCTATACTTACCAAGTTTCCTGTTGAATAGGTTTTTTACTGCAAAATAAAAATGTTAAAACAAATATCTCTACTGAAATCGTTCATCTCGACAGGTTCAAGTCTTAGGGTAACTTGTGGTGATGTTGTCTAATGAGGGGGATAATTTTTAACATTTGAGTTGGAACAAGTTATTTAAATTTTAATTTATAAAATAGAGAGAGAATTAATAATTAATTGGGATTTCTTAAGAGGGATGGGATGGGGAATTATGGACATTAAAACCTCTGTTGGGTTAATCCCGTTCTATTCAAATTACATCTAAATCTCTCTTGAAAGGTTTGAATGCAATTTTAGAAAGCCACATGGATTATAATTCCATCTAACCAACTAATTCCATTAATCACTACCCCACACCACTTTGCAACCTAACAGAGGGTGCAAATATGGTGTACTACACACTGCCTTTCACTTGAGGATTAACTATCAAGACAGGCACTTCATTATATGAGAGTTAACTCTAATTTAATGACAAGACAAGTAGTGGAGCACTTTTCTTTTATAAAAAATTAAGGAAGTCCACCTACATGGATTAATATTGCTGCTGAAAAATTAGTTAAATCAGGACAAAGTATATTTAAACTTTTATATATATGTTGTGACGAAATTACTGGTACAAGCAAAAGTTACAATCATAATCAAACATTACATCTCATGTAAATTAATGATTTAATTCGAACAATCAAATTAACCACCAACATATGAATTAGCAAATAATTAGACAAATTTAACATAAAATTTGATCAAATACTTTTCATTTAGACACTCTAAATTTCAATAATAACTGTTATTCTTAACTATGATGATGGTGTAGTTTTTAAACTCTACAAAAACAAAAAAAATAGAGTGCTGTTACATATCCATTTAGGTATTACAAAATTTATGTTTAATTTATTTAAATATAAATTAATGAGACATTGTAACAACCTTTTAGACTTTTAATCATAAAGCTTAAAAACTCCACCAACATTATTTAGGATAATAGTGCTTCTTTCTTATTTATAAATTTACTCGAAAGGAATTTCTTTGCATTTTAAGAATTAAAAAGAAGAAGAAAGAAATGGAAGTAGGAGTGTGAAGAGTTGGAGAGAAAGGGGGTGAGTGAACATTGAAGGGGGTGGGAAGCCTGGGTGCACATGGGAAGGCAGTGATGGGCACTCGAGTGCATGCCATGCATGCACCCTTTGCACCTCCAAACGGGCCCATATGTCTGTTGTTGTCCTCTTTTTGGTTCCATTCTCAGGATACTTGTGTAACTACACGCTTTCTTTCTTTTTTTTGGCTACAAAATTCTTTTCATTATAAAACATTCACGGTGTCCAGTCGTTAGTCTTGGGTGAAAAAGCTGAAGTGGAAAAGAAGGTAACTTAGCCAAAAAGAAAAGAATTTTCGGTTCTCATTCTGTCGGAGTGAAAGCTACTAGACAAACATGGTCTCATTCTCATACAAGAGTATCGGTTCAAATAATCAGTCGGATATGACGCCATCTCCACAACATTCGTCTGCCTTACGCAATTTCACAACCCACTCTTTCTACCTTTAATGTGATGCATAAGCAAAATTGAAGTTTAGAAATGAGGTGGAGTTAAATATAGTAATGTAGCAGCGGCTAAACCAAAACTGCGTCTTGGGTCCTCGGAACTTTGAGCTTGAGAAATCCAAACTTACTTATCATGTTTGTAAATATATTGAAATTAACACCGGAATTGGAATGGTACAGCTTAATTAGACATCTCGACAACTGAGAGTTACTGTCTTGTAAGTAAAAGAGGATTGATTTATATCACCCAGAGTCAGTTAGAATGATTAACCAAGCTACAGAGAATTGAAGATAGATTTGGCTCTGCAGACGCAAAAAGGCCAGCTTGGTCATAAACTCATAATGGCCCCGTATATTATGATGAAGCAATCGGGACCCAACCGTCCACAATGTCTACATGTCTCCCGCAAAGAGAATGGTTGCCATTGGATTTAGGCCTTTTGCCCTTGGGAAAAGTTTATCTTTACAGCAATCTGCAGAAAAGGGTACCCTCTCAATGAATCAACAGGCTACCACTTAAGCAGAGCACTGTAAAAGAATAGGCAGAGAAGAGAACAGGGTGGAATCAGGACGGATTCGCGATGCCCTCAAGATTGTGGGGAACAACTAAATCTCATTTACAGGTTTCGTTCTCAATAAAAGTTATTACCCATAGAAAGTAAAGTTTTCTTCGAAGGCTTTCTATGTAATATTAACGTTATTAATCAAATTCAAAGTGAGATGCTAATTCAATTTAATATTGAACAAAATTAAAACTTCGATGACTACATAATACTAGCAAATAAAGTTTTTCTTTTTTTCTTTTACGACTTAAAGTCCCTTGAAAATAAAGTTTTTATACCCTGATCAGCCTCCAGTACACTGGAACACAGATTTTAAAAGTTTAGAACAACAAAACTAATGCGACTAAAAGAGCCATACAGTGATTGAGATATCAGCCCCGGTCACAACTCTGACCATGTAGGCGGCATAAAAATCTGAAACCATATGCATGTTAATATAAGCTTTTTGCACAAAATCCATGTACAGCTGTGCCAGCATAGCACAATGGAGAAAGTAGCGCCCTTGCTACTCCTAATTCCTAAAGCCAACTCAAGCGCTACAGCCTGGAATTTCTTAATAGAATGAATGCCCTCATTGTGGATAAAACTATTGATATTCCACCACCTACTTAAACAACATCCATAACAACAGAAAATTACAATAATAGCTTGAAAGCGGGGTATAAGAACAAGTTCGTTCCACCACAAACAAGAAAGAAGATCATTATGATAGTACTTTAAAACATCCACAATCATTTTCCATCCTAACACATATCAGACTTCTCATAACAATTAGCATAGCATTTTTAAACATCCACTACCTCTCCCATCTTAAAGCATACAAAGCAAAAGATACCAATTACTCTGTCATGACTGGCTTATTCTCACTTGCTTTGGGTCTCTGTTCCTTAGGCTTCTGCTCCTCCATTTTCCTGAAAAGCCAAGCAAAAGTTACATCCACGCATTAGAAGTATGTCATCAGAACAAAACCTTCTCTTACAATAAGATCTCAGCAGTTCATGGTAAAAGCCAACTGGCCGATTGTGAAATGATGAATGAGAAGACCAACATGTAATCCTCTTTTGTAGCATAAGCCAAAAACATGGAGAGTGACAGATAGAGAGAAATTAAAGCTACAAAGCTTCCAAAGCTACAAAGCTTCCTAAGCTGTAAGTTGCAACGTTATCACATAACGGCCTGTACTGATGAGACATTAATGGTCTTATCAAAAATTAGAAGCACCAGGTTCAGGAACCACAATCACCAGAAGCATTTACCATCATTAGCAAATCCATCTTATATAAGATAAAATCAATCACACAATAAACCAGCTAGCTAAACCATGTGCGTCTAGAACCACAAAGGTCAACAAATTGGACACAAGCTATCTTATTCTAATCATGATTCATGTAGTTAATTATCACAATCTTTCAGAAAACTTACTCCAATATGTCACCAAACAGCTGGAAAGCATATTTTAAATGATTGAAATGAACAATTACATAGTATATCTTGACAAGGTTCAGCTGGAGTCCAAAGGAAGCACTTCAGACGATTTCCCCTTTTACCAACGTCCCATTAAAATGCCAAATGGAACTTTAATCTTTACAAAAGAACAAGGAATCAATCACCGTTTCATACTCATTCAACTCAAAACGAATATAACCATTCACGTAAATCACACACTGAAACTCAGAACACACACAGAAACACACATACAGACAACTAAAAACAAAAACAAATATACACAAGAAAAAAATTCAAATATAAAGATAACGAGGAGAGAGGGAGGAACCTCTTGTCGGAGGAGCCGCCCTTCTGGCTGAGGAATGAGCGGAAGAGAGGAGAATTGACGTCGTAGATCATTGTCAAAGGAAACCCTAGCAACCTTTATTTGCTCACGCTCACGCAGCTTCTATAACCTTGGGTGTTAGAACAGTGTTAGGATTTTGGGTCTTAGAGAACGGAATTTATATTGAGAGTTGAGTCAAGTGTTTGGGTTTTCACTTAGTATTGGGCCTCCCCATATGGAGTTTTGGGCTTCGTCAAGGACTCGAACCCAGCTCCCAGGCTCTTAGGATTAGACTTTATCCATGGACTCTCATTAAATCATTATTAAAACCCATATACCTAAAAATTAATAAAATTGAAATACAACATAGAAAGAACAACTATGAGAGAAACTATTTAAAGGAAATAAGAAGATTTTATTTAAGAGTGTATTTACAAATAAAGTGAGAAGTCTATATATAGGCTAATAATTCCTTATCTAGATAGAATTTACAAAATAAAAATAATGCTTAAGGAATTTGATTTGGATGGATTAAATCCTAATCTTAATCTAATCTAATCTATATTAAGATCTAAATATACATAATCAAATATAAGAGTTCACATCAAATTACACTTTTATGTCTAGACTGTTTGGCTTATCTTGACTATTTGGCCTAGTTTTTACTCTTAGACCATGGCATAATATACATTCACACATATATGCATAACACTTCCGCTTGAATGTCCATTGTATTAATAATATACTTCATTAAAACCTTATTAAAAAAAATATGAGTGAAGAAAAAAGAATACAATTCTTTTCAAGAATACGCTTTTGAAATGCTATCTCATTAAAAACCTTACTAAAAAAAATTTAGTGAAAAAAACCTTGATGAAGGAAAATAATACAATACGTATTTTACTCCCGTTGTTGACTGCGTTACTTAAGATCTTTAAAACGACACATTTTAATCTTTTGTATCAACTTTTCAAATATTACAATAGGAAGGATTTTGATGAATAAATTTACTGATTTATCACTTGAACGAATTTGTTGAACACTAATATCACTTTTTTCTTGAAAATCATAAATGAAGATGAATTTTGATTAAATATGTTTTGTTTTATCGTTTTTAATATATTTTCTTTCAACTGTGCTATGCAAGCGATATTATTCCTATATAATGTTGTTGGAATTTCTTTTTTGGTTGACAATTCACATGCCTCTCAAATATGTTGAGTTATAGATCTTAACCAAACATATTCACGACTTGTGTCATGAATTGTTAAAATTTCTACATGGTTAGAAGAAGTAACAACTATAGTTTTTTTTTATATATATATAATTGGGAGAAAGAAGATTTGAATCATACTTTCTAAACAAAGGGATAATGCACAAACTAATGAGCTAAATACTCGAATGCAAATAACAACTATAGTTTGTTTTATAGAATACCATGAAATAGTCATACATCCATATGTGAATAAGTAACCTGTCTTGAATTGAGTTTTGTATGTATCAAATAAATATCCTATATTTGCATAACCAATTAAATTTGATTTTAATACATTTAAGTAATATAAGCTCATATCTATTGATCCTTGGAGATATTTAAATATATGTTTAATCCCATTCCAGTGTCATTGAGTTGAAAAAGAACTATATCTTGCTAATAATTTATAATAAATAATATATCAAGTCGTATATTGTTAGCAAGATACATTAATACTCTAATTGCACAAAGGTGGTGTTTGGTAGATGGTAAGTGAGGGACATTCCTTGCAATTTAATTGCAAGGAAGCACATTGCAGGATTTGGTTGATGTTTTGGGGATGGGAAAGTAATCCCTCAGCAATGTGATTACAATGAGAGAAAGGAATGTCATTCCCATCTCTCGTGGAGGGAAAGTTACTTTTCGTCCACAAATGGAAAGTAAAAAAATGTTTATTCCTCAACTTAACCTCCCAACCCTTCTCTTCTCTTTCCTGTTTTCTTCACTTTATTCCTTTTTACCTGTTTCTCCTTCTTCCGTCTTGCTTTTTTTCTCCTTCTTCTCACCTTGCCTTTTTCTCTTTTTTCTCACTCTCCGCAAGAAGGGTAGCCCGTCACTAGTACATTTGGATTAAATTTCACCACAAAATCTGAAAATTGGAGAGATTGGAATCTTGGGTTTTATGAAACCCTAATTCAAATTTTCAAAAAATTTAAAAGTGTTTTTAGAAAATTTTATATTTTTTATGCCTAAAATTAAGAGAGAAACATTTAAACAGTTTAGACTTGAGAAAATTTACTGAGAAATCGAGAGAATTTGAGAGGGAAAGATGCTTGGTGCCGTGGTTATGAAAGAAGGAAAGTGTCAATAACGCTTAAAATTGCATATCCATCGATAGATTACATTCAAACTTTTGACAATGGCTATCTATCTATCGATAGATAATGTGATTTATCGATATATTTTTCTTTGGATGATGTTTTTCTTTTTTAATTTTTATAAGTTTAAAGCGAAAATAAATATTTAGTAATTTAACATATTTTAATATTAAAATAATTAGTATAAAAATATTGTTATTTTTTAATGTTATTATTTATTATTTTAATTACTTAAAGTTGAAAAGTCAAATTTTATATTAAAAATTATAAATTTGTTCAACTTATATACTTTTTATTACATTCTTAATAAAGTGCTTACAAACCAAACACTATAATGTAATCCTCTTAACAATCACATTCCTTGCAATCCTCACTTTCTCTTGTTATAGCAAACGCTGCAAAGTTATATTCTCAACAATCACATTCTCAACAATATACCAAACACAGCGTAAAATGTGGTATATCATAACGAAGAAGTTCTTCATGATCCTTACGAGATTGAAAAAAGTTCTTTTTTACATCTAGTAACTTTACAACCGTTGATGAACTCAATTGATTTGCTTTATTCATATATAATCATTTTACCACTTTTGCTATATAATTTGATTTATAGACAAAAATTTCATTTGTCAAGTGTTCAATCTGAAGATCCAAACAAAACTTTATTTTTCCAAGGTCTTTCATCTCAAATTTTTTCTTTAAGTAATTCATGATTTTTGATAATTCTTCAAGAATTTTAATAATGTTTATGTCAACAACATAAACAACAATTATTAGAAATTCAGATCAGAATTTTTTTTATAAAAACAGATGCTTATATGATCATTTTTATAGCCTTTTTACAATAAATAATCACTAAAGTGATTATACTACATGCATCCAGATTGCTTTAATCCATATACATATTTATTTAATTTGGTCAAATAAATTTCTCAAAAATTGTATGCTTTAGGTAACTTAAATCTTTTAGGAATTTTTATATAGATATCCATATCAAGTGAGCCATATAAATAGGCTATAGCTGCGTTCATTAGACACATTTTAAGATTCTCATGTATTGCCAAATTAATTAAATATAGAAATCTAATTGCATGCACCACAAAAGGATATAGCTCTTTATAATTAAACTAGGTCTTTGGGTAAAACCTTGTGCGATAAACCATACTTTATATCTTACAATCTCATTTTTCTCATTTCATTTTCATACAAATATCAATTTAGATCCCATTAGTTTTACAGCATTTGTTATATAGACTACAAGTTCAAAAATTTTATTTTTTGCAAGTGAATTCAATTTCAGCTTGATTGAGTCTTTCCACATTGATCAATCATTTTTATGTCTACATTCTTCAATAAATGTAGGTTCAAGATCATTTTTTTTCATAATATTAAACGTTACATTATACGCAAAAATATCATTGTTGTTTATTTCATTCTGGTTCCATCCTTTTTCGGCATAATATAATTTATTGAGATCTCTTCATTTTCAATAATTTTAGGTATATGAATTTCTTTTGAAATTTTATCAATTATGTCAAAGGTTTCTTTTAGAGTTTCTGTTTTCTTTTTTTGACTATTTTGTCTATTTGCTTTTTTTTTGTTTCGAAGATTTTACCTTTGAAATTGATGGGTTTCCCACGCTTTTAGTGTGCCTTACCATATAAAGACATCAATTCTAATAGGAATCTTTATAACTGATATATGAGATTTAATTATTCTCTTTAGGTTAGTAAATATATCTGGCAATTGATTTGCTATATTTTACAAATGAATTATCTTTTAAATTTAAAATTTATATTAATTTGTGTGAGGATCAAACTAAATAATGATAATAAATTCTAAGAAATTTCTTTTTTCAGTTGCTTCTTTTCTCTTTTAAATGTTGAAAAATTTATTTCATCAAAATGATAATCGACAAATCTTACCGTGCATAAATCTCTTGTTAATGGTTTTATATATTTAATTATAGATGGAGATTTGTATCCAACATATATTCCTAACTTCCTTTAAGGATCCATTTTTGTGCGTTGTGGTGAAGCAATTGGGACATATACTGTGCATCCAAAAATTCTTATATGAAAAATATATGATTCTTGACCATAAACTAATTATATAGGGAAGAATTTATGATAACTCGTTGATATAATGCATACAAGTGTTGCTACATGCAAATGGCATGCTCCCAAGCAAAAATGAGGAGTTTAATTTTCATAAACAACGGTTTTACAATTAGTTGGAAGTGTTTAATAAACGATTGTGCTGGACCATTTTATATATGAACACAAGCAATAGGCTATTCGATAGTTATTTTAACCAATATGCAATATTCATTAAATGCTTAAGATGTAAATTTACTAACATCATCAAGGCGAATAGTCTTGATTGCATAATCAGAAAAATGTGCTCATAAACAGATGATTTAAGCAAATAATCTTAAAAATACTAAGTTGCAAGTTAATAACAAACACATATGTGATCATCTAATTGACTCATCGATGAAAATCATAAAATATCTAAATGGTACACATGGTGGATATATACTTTTTATTTTGATATTTATATTTTTTATATTTTACAAAAAAAAAGGTAAAAGTAGACAAATAAAAAAATAAAAATAAAAATATCCATAAATTAAGTTTTAATAATTCTTTTCAACATTATCTTTACTATACATAATTTTATAAAAGGATTTTCATCCTTATAAGTTGTAATTTTATTATTGTTTATCTCATCAATTATCATTTCTAATTTAATGTCAAACTGAGCAAAATGGTTCAAATAGTTTTAGTTTCATCATGAAGGTAAGTGTTATAGGTTTCATTTATGAAGTAAAATTTCATAAAAGATGAAAGAAAAAATTTAACAAAAACGTGATGGTCAAAAGAAATATTATATATGTTTTTAGGCAAAGGTGGTAAAACTGATACAAATTCTAAATCATCCAAAAATTTTTCAACTCAAATCCACTCATACTTAAATGAATGAAAAAGTAAAAAATTTGAATTCAAAAATGCACCCGAGTATTTGGTGCATTGATTGATGCATAATCCCCTTACCTAAAGAGTATGGTTCGAATCTTCATCCCTTAATTATAAAAAAAAAAGTTGATTCATAACAAAAAATTGAATTAAAAAATATTAAAATGCTAAACCAATCATACTCCAACCATACTCCAGATAATAATTCAAATCACAAGTTATATTAAAATAATTTTATTTTACATAAGATTTGAAATAATTTAAAAATAACTTGAATTAATTTAAGTCTAAACCATCTATAGATTCGAAACTAACCAAACACAAAATAACGGAAAAAACACAAATTCTTTTGCCACTCATATATTTAGGCAATAGCCTTCTATGTAAAGAAGTTTAACCATATTCAATGAAAAAATAAGGTTCACCTATGATGAAAGTGTTCATTTCTATAGAAAAGAATTAATAGTAATTAGAATTAGAATTAGAATTAGAATTAGTGGACGATAAACTGAACAAGAAGAACCAATTAAGTTGGTTTCCTAAAACAGAAAATTTTGGTACAAATCTAGCCCTAGAGAGTACAAAATCTTTTATGGAGTACTTGGAATGATATTTACGTTGACGCCATCCTGCCGTAAAACGGGCGATCAAAACCGAGGAGCAACTTCAGCGGAAAACAGGTACACATGACAAGACACTATTAATCTACGCTTGATGATTCAAAAACTTTTTGTCAGAATATTCACGAGTTTTACTTTTCCATTCAGCTGTCCTTTAATCACAGCCGTCCGATGCATTTAAACTAAAAGCACGTGCCTGCCCCCACTGGACCCCGCAATCAATATTTCTTGTTGTTTGACCACCAATCACATTACAGGCTGAAAAGTCAATCATCAAGCGGCTACTTTCGGTCCATTTAACGCAAAACGACATGTGTGAACACAGCTTCATGTTTTCTGCACGTGTTTAGTACGGCGGATTACTGGATTCTTATCTCATTTTGACCAGGTGTTGTTCATTTCTCACTTTTAATAATTTTTCATTATTAATAGAAAGAGGAAAGGTTTTACATTTTTATATCTCAAATTCAAGTTTCATTACATAAAAATTTCGTTAAATTATTTATTAATTTTATCAAATACACTAAGCAATTTTTACTCGAAACAAGACATTGATATGTAGGTGTACCCTCTAACCACGTCTACGTTGGTAAGCATTTGGTTAGGTGACCATTGGACATGATGATTATGTCATGTTTGATGGTAATTATAAAATTTGGTTCAAACAATGATGTGAAATAAGATCAAATTTATTTTCATAATTTTTAAGATTAATTGCAATAATAACTACCTTACTATAATTTTTAATTGTGTTCCTACGTTAAACCTAAATGTTTAAAAATAATTAACAATTTGATATTAATATTTTCAAGTTAAACCTTATCATTAATGGTTGAACCATCTATTTAATTAGCATCCCTTGTTTAGTTTTTCTTTTTGCAATTTTCAGGCTGCCTTATTCTAAATAATTTCTGTAGCAAAAGTGCGATTAATCAAAGTACTTGGTCCTAAGAAAACAGATGATACCGTTTTATGTCTGAGCTAAAACGGAAAATATTTGTCCTATATCTGCCTTTCTAATTCTAACGCACTTTTCAATATGACTTCTCAACTGTTTAATGGATATAAATACATAATAAAAAAACCATTTCCTTAGTAATAAGTAATAACCACAACCTTTTATAAAGTAAAATGAAATCCACCTTTTCTGAAAAATATCTTTCATGCTTGTAATTGCAATCTCCTGCTGTCCTATGGCATTATTATTAAGAATTTTATTCAGTAAAAAATTTCCTAAAATGTGTGAAAAATCACTATATTTATGGTTTATTTTGAATTAAATATAATTTTTTTTCATAAATATCAGTTTAATAAATATCTTCATAGTGATTATTAATATTTATTGAAAAAAAAAAAGTCGCTAGCGGACACTTGAACTATTAAAATTTGAGGCTCCATCTTAAAACTCTTGAATTGAAAATTTGGGATGAGCAAGATTGGACTGATGACGTGAGAGAAACCTATGCACTACTTTTCGATATCGTATAGTCTTAAATCATATGTAAAAAAAACAAAAAACAAAAATATTTATGAAAAATAGGTATATTAATGGATTCAACTAGGGTCCGATAAAAATTATAAAATTCAACTCATGATATTATTATATTAAAAAATTTATTTTTATTTAATTTTGATCGTAAATATACTTAAATATTGATGTAAATTTTTGTTATATATTTTAATAATAAATATAAAATAACTTTAAATGAACAAATGGAATTAAATTTGGGCAAAATTTTAGAGGTCAATGGGACACGACCCAACCCATAAAAACTTGTAGTAATAAGCACAGGTAACGCAAACTTAAAGTTTGGGGGGAAATATGTGTGCAAATATTTGGGTAAAATATCATTATTTTGATAAAAAAAAAGAAAAGGAACAAACCATATTTCATGTTTTAGAAGAAAATGGAATAAATATCTTGGTGGGGTTAATTCTGTCGTTGAAAGCACCTATATTTTTTACCCTTACAATGCAAACTGTGGTTACTAAGCCACCAACCCATATTAAAATCTCATGACCATCCCAACTTAAATCCTACTCTCATTACGTGAGTTTTTTGGGAGTTAAATAAATAAACAAAAGACTTGTTCTAATCCTTAAACAAACTCCAAAGTTATTTGTTTTCAAAGACTCATGACTTTTTCTTTTGTATTACGGTGCTCGATTTTCTTGTAACTAGTTGACTTTGACACTGGATAGGTCCCATCCCAACAATGAGAATGGGTAATAAGGTGAATCTGTATTACCCATATAAATTATTGGTTGGTTATATCAATTATATTAATATAGAGCAAGAAAAAAGAATTTACAATTTTTCTTCTTTCACGAGAAACAATCGGATATAAGTTGAAAAGGGAGAAGCTTGGTTCTGCTAATTTGGCTAAATTCCTAGGATCTACAAACCATAAAACAGCTTGAAGGCAGCGAAGGATGAATAGCTTTTGGGGTTGAGGTTGGCGTGACATTATCTACACAGCTTATACGGCAGGCCGCCCATCCAATCAAAGCATCGTCGGTGCCCTCCGCTCGCTACCAACCAACCCAAACTATTAATCATGTCTCTAGGCCCTTTGTCTACCCTTTGCTTTCCCCCTTATGCCCATTTTGTCCCCTCTTCTCACCCTTCTCCCCGCCACTTGGCATATAGTGCGATATGACATGATTGCCCTCCGCACCTCCATTCTTCTTTGCAATGGCCATAAAATTTAAATACAACCACAATCTATCAAAGATTTTCTGAGTAATGATGGCAATGGTTATTATGATATTTAATAATAGAATTTGGGTAAGATTCAAATAGTAAAACTATTATCCTATTTAGATGACAGGATACTAAGCTCAATTCTATCCGAATTTGATTAAAATAATATTTTTAATATTAAATTTTAATTCTATATATTATTTTTAATTTATATTTTTTAATTAATGTAATACTTACTAGACTTTATTAATTATTCTAAATATGATGTTAAACTTTAATTTATTTTTATGAATTAAATTTAATTTATTAATCTAATTTTTATTAATAATATCTATGTATATATAAATTGATTTTTAATTTATTTTAATCAAATATTTAACGAGTTCAAATATTTAATGGTAGTAACTAAAATATTCAAGTATGAATTTAGGTACCAATTTCAAAATTTAATCAAGTAGTCTTAAGATATGGATATCTTATCAAATAATAGGGTTTCGAAATAAGCTATCTCAAAAATAATGAACTTCATACTCATTGACGTCACTATTTTTTATTCATGCATAAATTAATTGAAGAAAAATGTTTGACAATTCAACTATAAAAAAAACATAAACTCTTATAAAATTACTTTTAAATACTGTTCATACTATTTGTGAGTAATTGAAGGATTATAATATTAGACAAAATAACATTACTCTATTAGTTAGGATTATGATATGCATCTATAGGTATATCTGACTAGGGGTGTAATTGGGTTGAGTCGACCCAAGTTGATACAATGTCAGTCTCAAGCTTGGCTTGATCCAAAAACTCGAGGCTTGACCTTAGTTGAGCATTAACTTTTTGAGCTTGGTTTAAAAATAATCAAGTAACTTGATCTCAACTTAATTAAGTTTGATTATTATTAGTTATATAAAGAACCCAAAATTAGAGCTCGATTTTGAAAAATAAAACTCAAATGAAACTTTAAAATATGTTATATTTTATTTAAATATTATATTAAAAATTTAAAAGTTGGATACGATTTGTGAGTTATTCAAGTCAAGTATTACAAAATTTGAACTTAACTCGACTTGTTGTTCGAGTAACTTAAACTCAAATTCAGCTTGACAATAAAACAAACTGAATTTGAGTATTTATCGAGTCGAATTTAAGTAGCTCAAGAGTAGTGTAACTCGTGTACCGCCCTACTTACATGTGGCCAAGGTGCCTTATGCATGGGTGTCTAATTTCCTTGCATTAGTTTTTTTAATCGATATAGTTAACAAGCACATATTATCAGAATTCATAATAATTTAAATATGGATTATGCATGCTAGTAAGTGTACTATTTTTTTTTTGGTCTTTTGTAAGTGTACTAATTATACTGATAACAAAATACTAATATAAATACTCAAACTTCTGTTGACACTCTATCTTTACTTATTCCTTTGCATAATAGCTCAAAAAGTAGCAATTTTTCAATTTGTTTATTAGAATAAAAATTGCAGTAGTTAGTCAATAAAGAATTCATTGCTAAAAATTGTTATTTGGTTTTTGGGTATGTAAATTAAGGTAAAAAAAAATGCAAATGAGTTCCATATTAATTATTTTTTTGAAAGAAGTTCCATATAAATTAAATTCAATGGATTGATCCAATCCAATTAATGCTTCCATTTAAAGATAAAAGGAAAAATTAAACATAATACATAATTTGGTTCTCTACTCTACAAAATATATAAACTCACAGCATTATTTATATATCATTATTTCTACCTCTTCACTTTTAAACTCACAGCATTTAGTACATTCATTCTCTGAACCCTAAAATTCAATATTCCTGTTGGTTGGATTGGCCCAGTAGAAGAAAAAAAAGGGAAAATCAGGCATAAAGTTGGCAAGGGGACCAATAAATCGATGGGGTCATAAATTACCAACTCTTTTCGGTTTGGTTTGATGTTACAACGTTTTAAGCAATTGGTCTATGCCTAGAAAATTCAAAATCATAATACACACACACGTGGCAGTTTTCAAGAAGAAGAAATTCGACATTTTCATTATTAAATTGTATCATGAATACCATTACCAGCCACACATATGCCAAATTGTATGGAAAAAACAAAGGATTGCCATTTTTAAGTTTCAGTTATAGCTAGCAATACCAAGTATCCAATAAGGAAAAAAAATATTTTTTTATTATTGTTTTGGTTTTGATATAATATTTGAAAAAAATTTTAAATTATTTTAAAAAAGTTTAAACAAACACTTATTTTTCTATTGCATTCAATCAAATTTATATACTTTATTTTGAACTAAATAGATCTTATCGACTAACGGTTAATTAATTATCATTAATTAAAATATCATTTGTCATTTTATACATACATGACATTAACGTGAAAGGTAAAAATATCACATGGTTATGTCAGTATGTCATGCCATCATATCACATGGTATGAGATAGCAAGTGACATTTTGACTAATTATATTTAATCAATAATTAGTTATAAGAGCTTATTTAAAATAAAAATATAAAGATTTGATTGAATATAATAAAAAAATAAAAATTTATTTGAATTTTTTTGAATAATGCAAGAGTTTTTTAAGGTATTATACGTTTTGTATTTTTTAAAAGTTATAACGATTGGTATTTGGTATATAGTTAGCAAAATTCTATCAGTTGCTTTTATTTGTTAATTATAGTTAAGTATAGATATTAAGTTGTTGATGAGTAATTATTTTATGCTTTATGGGATGAAACTATGGATCCAACTGTGCATTCAAAACTAAAACAGTGTTTCTTCTTTCTAATGACTGATTTGTTAAAAAAAAAAAAAAGAAAGAAGAAAGGTATTACGTTGACTCCATTTAATCAAATCCTTAAAGATCAATGGCCTTAATTCTAAAGTTTAATTTACTATTTATTCAAATCTTTCCTTGATGTTTTTACCAAATTTGGCAAACGATTAATTGGAGTTGCTTTTGAAGCCTGTACATTAAGTGCCTGTTTGGTCTAATTTTTTTCAGCTTATCTACTTTTTAAAAACAAAACCCAAGCCAAATAGGACTTTTAAGAAGCTCTTAAAAAAATAACTTTTTTTTAAAAGAACAAAATTTTTAAAAAAAGATCTTAAAGAAAAGCTTCAGAGAGAAGCTTTCTCTTTGCTTTGTTTTGAAAACATGTCAATTTTTCGAGAACTACCCATCTCTCAATCAATCTCCCTATCCTTTCCTTCCCTCTGTAAATCACCATTCTCCAACGCAAATTGTGATCTCTTTTTCCTCTACTTCTCTCATCTCCTTCCCTTTGCAAATCACCATTCTTTAAAGTAAATTACGATTTCTCTTTCCTCTACCTTTCTCTACAAAGACTACTAGAAAAAAAAAAAGACCCAACAATAGAATAGTAAAATTTAGATTTTTTGTTCTTACAAAGATTAAGTAAAAAGAAAACCCCAAATTCAAAACTACATTAAGATACTATTTAAAGGTTTTCTTTTTTTTTTTCACCAAAATGGATTTTAACGTCAAATAAATCATTTCCTCTTTTTTTTTTTTTCATTTTTGAATAATTGAAGCATCATGGTCCGATTGCTTGTTAAAACAACAAAAATCTAATACTAGTACTACTATACAAGTTTGAGAGATTTTTTGTTTCTTTATGAATTTTTTTGATTTTAACATCTGAAATCGTATATAAAGTTGAAGCAAACTTGTTTCGCTTTAGTTTATTAGGTGATTGAAGATGGTATGAATACCTTTTATGGTAATTTTAACCAAAATTAGAGCTTATATAATTTAATTTGTCTAACAGCTTACTAAACAACTTTAGCTTAATTTTGAAAAGTTATTATTTTTCATAAGAGCTTCAAATTGTTTTTAAGCTAAAAAAAAGCTAAGCCAAACAAGCTCTAAGTATTTTTAAAGTTGACTTTGTCAATTAATTCATTGAATTGTCGGTCCAAGTAAGATAATGTTAGAGAAGGAGTGACAAACACCAAGTTCAGGAATTTTTGAAGCTAAATGCTATAAGTAACTTAATGAATGAAAAGAATAAAGGAGATAGTTCATGACATAAGGACTAGTTAAGAAGGGGATAATGCATAGCAATTAATAGTGGTTCAGTCATCTTAAACTCATTTATTACCATTACAATCATTTTTAACGATTTTCAATCCTAACTTGTTGAGAAAAGCCATTCGATCAAGTTAAATAACATATTAGAAAGTTAAGAACTTTTTCAATTAGTAAGATTAAACTTTAGTTGTTTAATATAAAAAATCTCAACTAAGAGAAAAAAGAATGCTATACCCTATGCCTTGGATGTCAAAATCACAAGGCATATGAACCTTAAGTATCAAATTCTTCATTGCATCAAGTAAATGTTGTAGCAAACCTCAAGTTATGCACTTGTCCAGGCTTTACTAGAAATCCACACGAATGTCAAGTAAAGCAACTCTAAAAGAGATAGGGATTTACTTATGTTACCAAGCCTAGAACTAGCTAGGGAGAGGCTCTTGTTTTTTCTCTTTTCTCTAAGAGATGCCGAAAAACAGCCAAGAAAAGGGGAGGAAGAGAAGCTTGCTAATTCACAGAGTTTGGAGGCGAGGTCGAAGATATTTAGGGTTTTGGGAAAGATGCTACTACGAATTCTTTTTCTTACTTCACATTTTTTTCCTAGCTTGGCTTTTAGGTTAAGATACATCTTAAGTGCAACATAAGCATGGCATTTATAATAGCAATACCAACCCTAGTAAATTGCCCTAATTTAATTGAACCCTTTCAATTAAATCTTCAAAGTTCAAAATTTCTTTGCAATTAAGTCTAATTTAATTCTCTATTTTATTTTTGCTTTGTCATCATGTATGTGTGTGATTCATTATGTTCTTGACAAGTTTACAATAAATATAAATTATAATTCTAAGCTGATTAGGATTAGATGAATCAAGCTCTTTTTGCATTCATCATCAATTCCCAAATATATTAGTTCATATTTATAGGTCTTGAGTAACTATTAGTAGTATGTCATGACTACCCAAATGTTAAGAAAAGTCAATGAGGTTTGACTTAACCCTTCAATATTCCTTCTTACAGTGTAATTCAATTCTTCTTCATACAATGTCCCAATTAGACATAGAACATAATTTAGAGTCTACTCTATATATGTCATTATCATTTTAGTTCTTGAAACTTGTACTTAACTTCATAATGAAATTTGAAAAACTTCTATTATGAATCTTCATCCTACTTTGGCCAATGATTTTCTTGAGTTAAAACAAGTCAAGAAACAATGAGATATCTCTTTTAAAATCACTTAGGGTGATGGATTCTTTATTGATCATTCATTTATTTATTTATGCTTTATGCTATACCTACTCTCCACCTTATTGTACATCCTTGGTTAGGACTACCTAAGATAGTATCAAAGTAAAACAATTCACACATAAGATAACCTGATGATTTCAAGGCTAAAGATTGCTTACATTATTGATATGAGAATATATTCCATAAACATTTGAGTAAACTATTAAATGAAATTTTTATGGTGGGTCATCTTTGTCATGACCTACACCTAAGGGCCATGATTGGTGCATGAGCCCAGCAGGTGGGATCCGTTAGACCTAAGCAAGCCTCAAAATTATCATAACATAAACGAGCAAAAACATATGTTCTAGATGGTTTACAATCAAAGACATATTCATTTGATAACTTAGATGTTCAGAGACTTAATCATTTGCCCCTTGGCACATAGTTAATACAAAAGTGTTTTCACACACACATTATTCACAGAGCCATATCTTGGCTAGCATAATGGGTCCATCTCGTATAACAAACTAATAGAGTTAATGACAATGCAATGCCTACATACTTTGAAACAAAGTGAAAATAAAGTTCGAAGTGGGACAAAGTTTAAAACCAAATTTAAAGTGCGGAATGGACTCAGACTTAGTGGAATGGGCTCGTCAAGTGAAGATGCTTACTAGATGCCAAAATATTTTTCTACAAAATAAAGCTAGACAGTTTACTCCCGCTCGGGGATCTTCCATGGCCTATTGATTTGCACAAGGTGACAATTAAATTAGGGTGAGCCCTTTCATAACTAAATAAGTGTGAGTGGAGGAAAATCAAGCCATAAATGGAGGAGTTTATATTAAAACAAATAGTTATAGAAATGTGCCATATAATGCATTCATAGCGCAAACAAAATTATGGAATAAAGCATCTCAAAACAGATAGGCTTATATATGGGGATTGTTCTAATATCTCATATTACATACTCAGATGTTCAACTGTCAAATATTATTTTCCCTCCGATCATTTAATTCATGCTAGTCACTAACAGATCTCAAATGTGCATCAAGTATGATCAATATTCAACTTCCAAGCTTACTAGCCTTTGATAACATCAAGTCATTCCCTTAAAGTGCATATCAAAACTTACCATAGTTACTAACCAAAAACAATATATTGCTAATCTTAGCTAATTCATCAACATGAGTATAAATAAAATATAGCTAACTTAAGCTTACGTTTAGAGTTGTCACTAGTGCCATACGCTCAAACATTTCAAGTTGCAAAATGTAACAGATTTGAAGCCACATAATTCTTACCTTAAACCTTTCCAAATGGATAATTAGTCACATCTCATATGCTCGTTAATAATTACATAGTTAGATAACACAACATAGTATTCATGGAATTGTATCATCATATACAGAGCATAATTAATGAGTGGTCCTCCCTATACATAAACAAAGTCATCGTAGAGTGACTAGTTGATGAAAATTAAATCGCGTATGATGCCAAAGTAGTTTACGGAGAAACAGATCATGCTTTGTGTCGAAGCATTTGGTGGAGAAATAGATTGCTCACAGTGTCGAAGCATCTGGTGGAGAAGCAGATCATGCACGATGTCGAAGTAGTTGGCAGAGAAACAGATCACGCTTGGTGCTAAAGAAACCAGCGGAGAAATAAATACAGTTCTGAAGCAGCTGGTGGAGCACAAAGTCACAGGGGTGGACACCACAACCATAATTAGATCAATGTTCGGGATTTATAACTAGCGGACGGAACATATATCCAAATTCAAGGCCATCATAACATTAACATCTCATGTATTCAATTTCACATTTAATGATCATAGCTTAATAAGCCTCATATGCTCAACCAGTTTAAACATAAATTTCCATATGCTTCCACTTATCAACGTATATTGATTCTTAATTGGACCATTTATCATGAATAGACTACTCCTAAATACATGACATAAATAAGCCTCTTATGCTTAACCAGCTTAAACATAAATTTCCATATGCTTCCACTTATCAACGTATATTGATTCTTAATTAGACAATTTATCATGAATAGACTACTCCCAAATACATGACACAATCTTATACATAATTGTGGCAAGCTTAATTAACCTTAGTATTACACAAACAAATAGTTCATTGGTCACATCATTCAGGTCAACAAATCTTATGACTGGGAGTACAAAGATAGAGCAGAACATACTTGCCACCACGTGGCTCACAACAAATCAAACAAACAGATCAAACATATTTGATGATTAAATATTTTCGAAGAGGCTTGATTCCTATTTTCAAAGCATACGTAGGTATATACATACATATAACTTTCAAAAGCTTTTATGAAAACTTAGAGCATTTCTCAACAAAGTCAAAATTCATAGAATTTAAATTTAGATAATTGCCTAGGCATTTTACTTTTAGGCTAACATAACAAAGTATACATCACATAGCATCATTTATGTTGTCACATCCCATTTCTTGGAGGGATCGTAATTAATGTATGAACCTAGACGAGTATAACCCGTTAAGCCTAAGCAAACCTTTTACCTTAAACATCCTTAAACATTCATCATTACATACGGAAGCATCACATAACATCCATTATCATACATTTTCATCATGCATACATTTCATAAAACTCATTGCACAACTATGAAACTTCTCAACTTAATTGTACAAGCTCAAAATTTTCATATATATCATCAAGTGCCACTGTTATAGTACACAATAACATTGAACATTATCCACACCCTTGGGTGTCCATACAAGCTCTCGAGCTATCTTCATAATCTCATAGAAACAATAATCAATGTAAAATGCCCAAACATTGGCAATAATAACATAAACATATTCATAGTCTATAAATATCAACACAAGTACAGACTGACTTGTTAACAAAACATGACTTGACCTCTAGGTTGCAAATGGCTACTAAATCACCTACCAAAAGAGGAACGGATCATGTCTCTATGACATTGGTTGCTATCAAGTGCTATTAGCTATCACTAATTTGAAAACAAAAATAATTGGAGAAAATAATGTGTAAGTCACAAAGACTCTGTGAGTGGATATAGGAAGGGGTAAGCTCAGAGATAAAAGTATTTCATAAACATGCACTTGTAGTCTCATGCCATTCATAAACAATTTAATCATAAAGTTCATGAAACATGGTATTTGTAACGACCCAAGTCCAACCACTGGCCCAGTAACTTTTTGGGCCTAAACCACTTGACCCTCAAAAACTTAAGCTCAAGTTGCTAGTAGTGGTGNAAGTCCAACTACTGGTCCCGTAACTTTTCGGGTCAAAACCACTTGACCCTCAAAAACTTAAGCTCAAGTTGCTAGTAGTGATCGGCTTGAATTGTTATATAGGTCTTAACAATCACATTCACATCAGATGTGAGATGTTAGGCATCACAATATAACAATCTAAGCCCACCACTACTAGCAACTTGAGCTTAAGCTTTTAAGGGCCACGTGGTTTAGGCCCAAAAAGTTACTGGGCTAATGGTTGGACTTTGGTCGTTACAAATGGTATCAGAACCTGCGCCAGTCCGATGTGAACTTTCACATTACTCTGGTGAGATCTTGGTTCTGTGGATGTGATGTGTGACCTTGATGAGGACATCAAGGATTTGAGTGGGTGGGATTGTAATGCCCAATATCCCACATCTGATGTGAATGTGATTGTTAAGACCTATATAACAATCTAAGCCCACCACTATTAGCAACTTGAGCTTAAGCTTTTAAGAGCCATGTGGTTTAGGCCTAAAAAGTTGCTGGGTCAGTGGTTGGACTTGGGTCGTTATAGTATTTAAACATATTTTAATAGAATTCTCTTGAAAACATGTTGATATAAACTTTTAGAAATCTTTAGCTTTGAAATTCTCATCAAATTCACTCAAACAACCTGTTTTGCACCAACAATAGTAAAATGTATTGATACATTTCACACAGAAAACCTTCTGATGCATTCTGTTTAAAATGTATCGATACATGATCCATATGTATCGATGCTTTCAGCCTAGAACCCAAATTTTTGGGCAAAATACTTTCATTTTTACCTTTCCTTAAGTTCCTTTATCTCTTGGGACTTTCTTAAAGGCTTAGTTCTCTTAACTAAGCACATTCTCATGCCATCATGGAGTATAAATCATGAATAATACTTAAACAACATTAGAATGCAACATACCATAAACATAATAACTATGATCTTTCCATTAACATTAAACTCATACTTTGTAATGGTAAGTTCCCCATCAACCTTGGGCCAACAACGTACAGTCCCATTGCACCTTAAACATTTATGATGTATCATAGGAGTGAAGTCATCACTTGCACCCTATGAGAGTGGAATCAATCACACTCATAAAGTTTTCATACTCACAGCATTAGGTATGTGGAATGTCTTTTACATACAAATTTACTTATCTCATATAGTATATGGAAAAATAAATCATATACATAATCTCATGCATTCATCATGCCTTTTCAATCATTTCAAATAGTATATGGAATGTACATCATATACTTAATTTCATGGCATTAATCATGCTTTCTCAATCATGTCATGTAGTATATGGTATATACATCATATACATAACATAGCATCTTAGATGGGAATCCATCATGCAATTCATCATACATTTCATACATCATCATATCTAACATACACATCATATCATCCATGCACTAATCATAAATTATATCTTGTACCCATATTAGTTTGAAGACCAGAGAAATTGAGTACTTTAAACAATAAGGTGTTTGTCCCCCTTTGTTGAAAACTAATACATAGTAAAATATTGACATGCATAGTAGATTCATAAACGTTTTGAAAATCGTTATTTCAATCATATCACAATTACTAACAATTTATTTTCTTAGAAAACCATTTTCATCCTTGAAACTCAAATATTTTGATAAACCATTTTAGAGATATCATTTCAACATGTATAAATAATCATTTTCATAAAAATCATGCTATCTTTACATATCAAAATTATTTGAAAGTAGTGTATCCACTAACCTCGATCGAAGATCCAATCACATCCCTTCTCCTATGATTTTCTTGGAGTTTTTGATTGTTCCTATCACATATAATCATAGAACTCAGTTTGTAAACTAATAACCTTGGATTAGTCATTTTAGAAGCTTTCAAAAGTTACTCGCTCTTGACTAAGTCTACTTTCTCTCACTAAACCCATTCTAAAGTCACTAAATCTTCCATTTGTACCTTATATGAGTGTAGATAACTGGAAAAGTGACAAGACCTAAAACTTTAATTCCCCAATAAACTTTCTGGGCCAAGAAACAATATTTCTAGAATAAAAAAGATAAGCTTTTAAGGTTTCAAAGCATAAAAATGCCATTTTTATCATCAAATCTCAAAACCAAGCTTAAAAACAAAAAAAGAAATGATTTTTGCTTAAAACTAAGTTGAGAGGGTTTTGGGAGAAAGTTACTTTTGAAAATGCAGTTGAAGGTTGCTAACCTTAAAAAATGTGGGATATTTATAATTTTAGAGTGAAAATACCATTTTGCCCTTTTTATTTTTTTTGAAAACGACGTAATGTATGGATACATCAGGCAAATGTATCTATATATTGTGTTTTGGATAAAGATTCTATCGATACTTTTGGCCATATATTGATAAATGTTCATAAAAAACCAAATTTATTGATATATTCTTACATGTATCTACACATGTTCTTCAAATCCCCTTTTTGAAAAGATTTTGGGCTAAACCTATTCATACATGAAGGTCATGTATCAATACTTTTGTTCTAGTAAGGAAATATACACTTAGAAACTTGTCCAATTGGATTTTTCTTCAAACTAAACTTTGTACAACAACTCAAAACATTAAAACATGAAATTTTCTATATATCAAACTAAGTTTCAAGTGTTCAATGCAAATTTTATCTTGTTCATCTAAGGGTTTTTAACGTAGAAATCCTACATTAAGGTGGGATTTCACATATGTATGTATACATTACCAAATCATAGTTTTCAAAACTAAAGCTCCACTCACAGTGAGAATTTGGTACTTCTTTAGTGACTAATTTTGAATTCTTTCCTCATCAACTAATTTTCAAGTACAGTAAAAACCCCCTTAAGCTCTAACTCTCATTTTCACAAACATACATAGAATATAAATAGTTACTTCTTAATATTCAATTACTTTTCCAACACCGAACTTAGCCTAACTTCTACTTACTTAATATTCCAAACTCAACTTCAAATTCTTAAGTTTAAAACACTTAAATCCTTACCTTAAGTGCCAATCTAAACCATTTTAAACTTCTTAAATTGGCCAACTTAAGTGGAGTACACCTTAGTTGAATTAAAACAAATCTTAAAGTTATAAACCATTTAAAAGAGAATTTAAGTTACCAAGAGGCTTAACCTTACCTCAAATATGGTTTTCCAAACTCCCAAATACCTTAAATGAGCTCTAAGAACCAATGACGGAAGTGGGGTTTCCAAAGCAATTGAAGATAGCTAAACTTTCCTTTTGTTTCCAAATAAGCAAAATGCCTAAAGCTTTTTTAGTTTTGACTTTTACATGCATGTATTGATAGACTTGGGAGTCTATTGATACATTCTTATGAATTTCTTTCAAATCTGTTGATACATGTGTCAATGTATCGATAGAAATTTAAAAGAATGCTCTTTGCCTCAAATCTATCGATAAATTGGAAAATTTATTGATACATTTTTCATAGAATGTCCTTTTTCCAAAACTATCGATACATTTGGTAATTCAATTGATAAAAATTCAACAGCATGTCTTCTAGTTCAAATCTATCGATACATTCTCGAATGTATTGATAGAAAATTTACAGAATGTTTCCCCAAGGCTTTTTGCCATAAATGTATTGATAGATTTGTAAACCTATCTATACATTTTCTCCACAAGGTAAATTTCTAACACTTTCAACTTCCTAACTCCAAATTTAAACCTTCCAAGTCATTTCCTACTTTAACCACACCATTAATCCACCATACTACTCAAAATTCAATGGATATGTTCAACATATAAGTCCAAAGTTTCAATTAAACTTCAAACCACACAATTCATCAATCATATTTTAATATTTTTGGCTAAGTGTCATGGTTCATATTTTTTTTATAGACTTATGCACACATACAACATCATCCAAAATCCTCAAACATGCTCAAAATTTAGAGTCACTCTCCATAACATAGACATATCTTTAAACTCACATGCACATACATCAAATTTCAAGTTAACTAATCAAGTAGCTTAATCAACATCTTACATAATCTATGTCAAAGTCGGGGGTGTTACAATCTTCAATGAACTTGATCTCCATAGTTCTATCAATGAAATCGATTGCTTGCTCTATAAGTAACAAACCCATAAAATCTTTTTTATCGAGATTTTATTTTCGGTCTTCCAAACAAGATCAACTCCTAAAAATGTTTTTCAAAAAATGTTTTATGTCAAAACAAACAGACCCTTAGTTGATTAACTTTTTTCTGGGCTACCTCTAGTTCTGAATTCTATAGTGTTAATTAACTAACTTCCTTTATTAATCGAGTAAGTAGTTTTTTTTACCTTGTTCTCATTAATCATAAACTTGTTTCTTTTCAAGGCCAAGGATAAATGTAATATATATTTTTTGAAATGGTAATGTTATCATTTCATTCATTAAGAAGAGAGAAATCTTACACTAGAGTTGGTGTAATTTTTCTCTTTGTTGATTACAAAATAAAAATGTGCCAACAATGGACAGACTTTTCCCATGTAATCTATACATTAACTCACCTAATAACCATAAAAAACTAGCTCTATACAATTCTAAACAGCCAATTGCACTCTAGAGCAAAACTCCACACTTATGCCCTAACCACAATTAACCACTTTCACATGATAACCCAACATTATCATACCTAAACACATTCCAATCCAACGAAACAATCACAAAACTAGACATGAATGCCATAAATCTCCATCATCAACTCAATGTCCCTAATTATCCCACAATTCCAATATAGAAGCATGCAAAAAGTCAAAGTCATAACATAGGATAACAAAATAATCTTCGCATCATTCCATCTCGTACACACCTGAATTACACCTCAACTTAATTATGTGACTAGCTTTAAACCTAGCTATGGACCACTAACAACTCATTTTTTCGTTACACATTAGCTTTTGCCAACCTATTTGCAAAATTGTTTGTCGAACGGGGGGTGTACACAACAGACCAGCTTTGCAACCTTTTTTTCACATTATTAATAAAGCTCATGATATTTCTCAACCTTCAAGAAGTTGGCTTTAGATTATTGCACCACTTATCGCATGTTTGGTTCGCAGAAGAGACAGAAATGGAATAGAATAGCTATTATATGGGAATAGAAAGAGGTGAGAATAGAATAAAATTGTTATTATATAGTTTGGTACGCCAAATGAAATAGGGCAAGAATAATTATTATAACTTATTCCAGTGTTTGGTTGGTAACAATAACTTTGGAATAAGAACAGAATAGAAAATAAAAAGACAAAAATACTCTTTATTATACATATGATTATTTTATTTTATTTTATTTTTTAAATATTAATATTTTATTTATAATCTAATCGTTAACATTATAAAATTATAATATTTTACTTATAATTTAAATGTCATTATGATTATTTATTTTTAAATATTAATAATTTATAATTTATTTAAAATATTAAAAATTGATAGTTTAAATATTAATATTTTATTTATAATTTAATCGTTAATATTAAAAATAATAATATTTAATTTATAATTTAAATGTTATTATGAAATTTACATTTTATTTACAATATTAATAATATATCATTTAAGTATTAATATTTTATTTATAAATTAATTATTAATTTTTTAAAATATTAATATTTTATTTATAATTAAAATATTATTATGATTATTTTTTTATTTAATTTTATGTTTTAAATTTTAATAATTTATATGTTTATTTAAAATATTAATATTTAATTTATAATTTAATAATTAATATTATAAAATACTAATGTTTTATTTATAATTTAAATG
>NC_030850.1:16191139-16266338 GCF_000208745.1 Theobroma cacao
TGTGTGGCGAAAATTTTATTTTGATTGTTTTTGATCTAAAATAGTGTATATTCTCTAAAAACTAGATATTTAACAACGATTGCTCACAGGAAAGGAAAGAAACTGATATGTAAGCCTTGCGGGGTTTCGATTGGCATTTCGGATAATGAGTGTCAATCGGGACGTCGCGGCGATTGTCATGGGCCTGAGGGAGGTTCCGGGTCGTGACACACCATCTAACCCTAAGCTTAGACATTCAAAGGCTTGGCATAAGTCCTACACTTTACCATTAAAGACAATCTTATTCCTTTGAAGCCAAATTGTCTAAATGATTCTAGAAAAAAGCAATGCTTTAAATATTATTCCCCTCTAGAGCTATCCAACCCATTCCACGCAAGAAAGAATGAAGTGGATCCTTTCAGCATACACCAATTAACCCCCTATGCATTACACCATGATGCGCAAACCTTCCAAGTTTCTTTACAATTAAAACAAGATATGATTGATTGTTTCCATATCTTTATTACATATGGCACACAGAGTTGAATTGTTATTAATCAACCCCCTATGCAAGAGTTTCCAGCTCACTGCAATTCTACCTTAAAGAACCTGGTAGCAAAATACATTTACTTTGGGTGGCACAAGTCTCACCCATACCATCTTCCACATTGGATCTTTATCATTTGTTTCATTCATCACCTTTTTACAAAAAGACTTGGTCGAATAATTGTCGCTAACATTCTCTTTCCAAACGAGCTTATTTGAAATATCTCTATCTAGCTTGTTGGCCTTAATGATCACCATTAGTTGACTCCACTGCTCTATTTCTTAATAAAAAAGTCTCTTATGCAAATCAATGTCCCACACCCAATCATCTCTTTATATGTTTAACTTTCTAATGAAATTAGTTGACAAAAATTCCTTCGATAACTTAGTCAGTGAATCAAACAATTCTAGAAAACCAAAATTGATGAAATTTTCGTCAATAATGTTGTTGTGTTTCTAACTAATATGACCGTTGGAAATTCTGTTGGTAAATTCCATCGATGTTAATCAATATCGACGGAATATGTTGGTTGGCAATCTTTGTGCCTTCCTTATTCATATACAGCCATCAAATTATCAACCACTTATCGATGGAAAGGATTCCATTAATACATTTTGTCACTAATTTGTCAATTTTCCATCGGAGATGGATTCAAGGATCGATAAGGGAGAGTTTCAAGATAAAGAGATGAGGGTTAGGGAAAGAATGTGAATACAAATTTTTCCATTGAACCATAAATGTTTTAGCTCTGAACAAAGATTTTTCCCCTTCCAAACATCTGAAATTATTGAATGTATTTTCTCGAAAGCATTTTGATGCTTTCCAAACAAACCTTTAAATAAAAATGTTTTGTTGTCATAAGAAATAATATGAAGTTAACATGGAAATTAATGGTTTGCCATAAAAGTTTCATAATTTTTTGCTTACAATAATTCTATGTGGTCACATTTCATTTTACACAAGGGGACAAAAATTTAGATTTAAAATCTTTATTCAAATCTCCACATATCATCAATCATTAAACAAAAATTAAAATGGTTACACTAAAATAGAGGTATTTTAAGGCCTAATCCTTTTAGAGCTTTGCTTGGGCATGGAATTTTAGGTTCAAATTTGGCCATGTTAGATTATTATATTAATAACAATATATTTTAGTTAAATTTAATCTCAAAATACAATTAAAAGATAAAATATTAATAAAAATAATACTTTATTATTTTAATATTAAGATAATAACTAAATGAGTGGGTTGGGTTGAACTCAAACTTGACTTTTTTTAAAAAAAGGCCTGATATGCTTGACTCAGTTCATGAACACTTACACACTAAACTAATCTAAGATAATATTAATTTTGGGTACAATATTTGAAGTTTTTTTTTTATTTGGAAGAAGAGGGATTTAAATATTACTTTTTAAGGAAGAAATCATGCATCAATTAATGAGCCAAATGCTAGAGTATGGGTACAATATTTGAAGTTTACGTATAAAAACTAATCAGAATTCAATTCCTATTTGTTAATTATATACAAAATGAACGTGATGAAGTGTCATGAATTCACCAAAACTAGCGAAAACAACATACTTTTACCTTTAAATTGTTATAATCTTCTAGCCAAAATGCAAAAATTGCACATTCACATAATTCTTTTATATATGGTTATGATGGATAGAGAAGGAAAGCAAAGTACAACGTACAAATGTTTTAACCAGGGTACCACAATTATCAATTGTATGGCTAACAAATCATATCTATTACATAAGGAACTCATTTACCCACGTGTCAACTCAGATAATGGCCATGTTTTCAATTTTTAAATCCATGAGTAAGTCAAACTTTTCAAAAGAGCCAGTCAAGTCACGTTTCCCCATGAATCAAACTCAAATCTTTTTTCTCCATAGCCAGACAAGCTACGTTTTCTAGTAAAGAGTTTTAAACCCATCAGACTTGAAGGAAGGGGTTTGAAATCCCTCTTATGGCTTCTGAAACAAAACCCAAATTGCCCATGTTAGTTAGTAAATCTTTGGATGATGGGCATGGAGGGTCAACTTTGAGCCTATTGGTGTTTCTTTGTCTATTCCTATCCCTTGTTCTTTTACTCCTCGGGTCAGCTTAGATTTACTTGATCATTTTCATCTTTTCAGCTTCCCTTATTGTTGGCTTCCCCTCGGGTTTGCACTATATTTCAAGCTTGCTCTCGGGTCGACTTGGGAAACAAGAGGGAATCATGAGTTTTTAATAATTTGTCATAGATTTCGATCAAAGAGTTTCGATTTTTGGGATTTAATGTTGTGTTTGCTTTTGAGGATTTCATTTTGGCTTTTGTATTTTGTATGCCTTGTCGATGTGTGTGGTCTGAGATGGGTGCCGTGTCTAGCCTATTGGTTCTTGCCATATCTCTATTTTGTTTTTTGCTCTATCTTGTTTTTTATTCTTCATTTCAGTGTTTAGCACTTCTTAGGTTGGAACAAGTTTTCAGTTTAAGGTTTTTTCTTAAGTCTGTCTTTCTTTTTTTGTTGCTTTAATTTTACCATTGTTCATTTTCGCTTTTGTGATTACTCTATAGAAGTAATTGATTATTAACTGCTCATTTCAGTTTCCTTTGTGTTTTTTGCACCCTCCTGCTTTTCTTTTTTTCAGTTGAGTTTTTATGAATTCTCAAATTTAAACAAGTTTTGAGTTTTGAGTTGTTTCTAAGACCTGTGCTTTAATTTAAAGTGTTGTTCATGTTTCTTTTTGTCATTGTCTGTTTTCCCTTTTGTTTATTTTAGTATGAGTTTTATATTTTTAATTCCTATTACGATTTGATTATTCAATTTATTCTATATTTTATTTTATATGTATGTAATCACAGTCGATGTTAAACAACATAAGAATCATCTTATGAGTTCCGATTGAATTCTCATACTGACTTAAAATTAATGTTATTTTTTTCTCTTTTGGCCTTGTAGTGCGTTTGTCAATATCAAATTGTCTGTTGGTGCAAGTTGCACCTAGAAAGTGCAATGTCTTTTGATTACATTAAGTTTTAGTTACAGTATTTTATTTTTTGCTTTATCGTTTTAATTGATTAATCTCTTTTCTTGCTTAAGTCTTCACATTATTGTCTTGCCAAGCTACTATAAATTTTATGTCATATTTTGCTATTATCTAACACAAGCTATCAGTATTTTCCTTAAAAGATTTTTAAATTGTTGAGAGAAAGGAAGAATTAGAGATGATAACTCAACATAAATAGAATGATATTTCTTCCTTTAGTAATTTGACAATTTAAGAAGGATGACAAATCTGCATTTTAATTTGGTTTTTTCCTTCAAAGAAAATAATTGAAATTATTGAGAAAATCATCTTAAATTTATAAAAAAAAAAGGAATGAGAACCTTAAAACCAATCCAAACTTTGATTTACCTTGAACCATTATCAATGAACCCATGTAGCCAAACAATGGTCACTTGGTGTCTACCTTTGGGCTTAACTACATAGGTTCTTCCAAACTCAAGTACTCTTCTAACAGTTCTACCACTAGAAGAAATTTATTGCAGTAGAGTTCAAGTGCTAACAATTAAAACTATAAACAAGGAAGAAAAACAAGCTCACGAATTTATATATTTAAATACTAAGTTACTATATATACCAATCTACCATTGACTAAAAAGCCAATTGATACAAGTGCCAAAAGAACAATAACAAAATTTTTGTAAACTTGGTAGTCAACTCTCACCATAGACATTACCAAATTATCGTTAGATGGAGAAAAGTAATTAAACTGACTCGGACCAACAATACCTGTAAAGCTCATATTAACTTACTAGAAAGTAGCATTGACCAGAACCTACCTATTCCATTATAAAATTATTGATTGCATTTTATGTGAATGCCATTATAACTTATTTTTATTTTACAATTTCTTCATAAGTGGCAAATTTTTTTTATTTAACAATTTTTTGTTTTATAAATTTAACAGATTTTTTTGTACCATTTTCATACATTGCTAATTAATTCTTCTTACAGGTTAAAAATGTCGAACTAATATCTACACAATTTACGACCATTCCAACAAGGTATATCTGTAAAAGTAAGGATCGTTCGTATCTGGGAATTATTTGATCCTTCTTGACTTGACACTTTGTTTGGTCTCGATTTCCTAGCTACTAATGCCTAGGTATAGAAATTTTTCTTATGCTTCTAGAATAAACAAGTATATATTAAATAAGTTGATATTAACCTCATTCTCTGTTATTGGCTTATGATTAATTTTCTCTATGATTACACAAATTATGACCAGAGAGGTGCAATGCATTTCATGATCAAGAATTCTGATGTATCGCAATTTCGATCTCAACTAAAAAAAGAGTGTCTTTATTCAATCAAGAAATTCCAAATTAAAGACAAAAAGACATCTTTCAATCTCATTTCGTTGAATATTATGGGCATCTTTACATAGAACACTGTCATCCAACCAATTAAAGATGACCTAGATGCATACCCCGCAAGTTTTTTGTTTCTTTTGCATCCATTGACTAACTTAATTCATGAATTTGTAATGATACAGTTTTGACAGGTTAGCTTGTCTTGAACAAGTCTTACTTTAACTTTTTATTGATTTATTTTATCAATGATCATATTTAATTTTCTTTTTTTACTGATTATTTCTTGACAGATTTTATCGAAGTTCTCAAATCAATTACCACCATTGAAAAAGTCCGTTTACAAAATTGGCAAGTGATGTGAATAAACATGACCTTTATATAGAAGATTTAAGGTATGAAAAAACTAAGGATTCTTTATATTCTACCTTGTAGATTATCTGATAAATTGTTCTTTTAAATTGTAGCGGGAATATGTTGAAAGTTGTTTTTTATGGTGATAAAGTTGAAGCCATTGACAAAGATAAGTTGCTTGATAATTTCATCAGCTCGATTGTAATTGTTGCCGCAACAAATGTCAAAAAATACATGAGTTAGTTTTCCATGCATATGAACAGCTAAAATAATATATGATAATCAACATTTCCCTTCCTTTTTTCTTTTAATTTTAGGCACAACATACCTTGCTTCCTGTTCAGCTACAAAGTTTTATGTGAACCTTAATATTACTGAAACCATGCTACACAAGCAAAGGTTACGTTTATACATAAGATGATGATCATTAAATTATCTGTTCAATATTATGTAATAATACATTAATATGCATGTATGAAAAAGAGTCATTTAGTGCGCAAATCATCAACATGCACATGTCCCCCCAACAATTGTCAACAAAAGCAGATGAAATCAAAGATTCAACCTTTGTAGACATTAACAATGATGATCCAACAAAAGTTTAGGTAAAAAGATTATTCTTTATATCATTTTAACCAAGGCTACAATAGAGCATATGTACTAACAACTCACAAACATTCCAGGGAACCAAGTTTAGAGTCAAAGGTACAATAGCTGATATTGATTGCTCAAATGATTGGTTTTATAATTCGTGCAACGAATGTGGGATGACTCTTCGATTTTGTGCAGGCAAATATTGGTGCACAAAGCATGAGGAGAAAACACCTTTACCAACGTAAGTAAATCAAAGAACTTTGGTGGCTCTTGGTACTTTACAATGCAATGTGATTGCAAGTAATGTGATTACAAGTAATGTGATTACAAGTAATGTGATTGAAAGTAATGTAATTGCAAGCAATGTGATTGTAGGGAAAATAACATTACAGTGTTTGGTATACAAGCAAAATAATGATTAAAATGCAGAGAAGATAATATTATAGCGTTTGGTTTACAAGTACTTTGTTGGGAACGTAGTATTAATTTTCAAAATTACCCCTATTTATTAAAATATAAGTTTAATATACTTGTATTTTTTATTATTAATTTTTATATAATATCATCTTTTAAATATATTTTTAATGCCATATATTTTATTTTTATTTCTTATTATAATCTTATATATTTTTATTTTTTAATATAATTTTTTATATTATATATTTTATTTTAATTTCTTTTACCTCTATTATATAAATTTTAATTTCTTATATTTTATTTTATTTTAATTTTTGATTTTTATATTATATATTTTATTTTAATATTTTTTACTTTAATTATAACGTTACAAAATGTTTTTAACAAGATAATAAAGTTGAAGGGTAAAAGTATCTTTAAGAACATTGCAGAATGTAATGTAATGTGATTGCATTGGTTTTGGATTGCAATCACATTACATCATTTGGCTGTAATGTGATTGCATTGTAATCTTATATTGCAGTGATCTGTTACAAAACAAACATTGTAATGTAATTTAATTGGGCACATTGCAGGGAATGTGCTCTCACTTCCCTTATACCAAATGCTACCTTTATTACATCTCTTATATCTCATTATTATCATTTATTGCATATATTCATCTATAGATTTATTGCTGGCAAATTATCTTCAATATTTGATATTATAGAGCATTCGGTTTACACATTGTATCGTATCCTTATATATAACATATCATATAATTCAAATTGCTTAAATTTTGAAATTGTGCACATTAGCATCAATTTTCTTTAAATGTTGCTATTATCATTTCTTACATATAGCCATGTAGAGAATTGTTGCACTCAAAATATACAATGTATCAGATGTTGTTGAGAATTTTGTTTATTTTTTGCATGATAACTCTATACATAACCTAATTTATTTACAACTGATTATTCTTATTATCAAATCTCATGCAAAATTATAAATTATGCACAACTTATTTCGGATACTGCAAACAACTTATTGTCAAAGACAATATTGCACAAATGAGTTTGGTCGCATTTGGTCGGCTTGTAGAAAAATTGGTTGGTGCATTGATCATCAAGTTAACAACGCTTCAATCCATCGACCAGATGACATTACCTGGAACACTTATAGCCTTGATCGATTGGTAGAAATTTTTTACTATTGGTTTAACAAATAGGGGGGTTAAAACTGGAATTGCCAATTATAAGATATTTGTTCTGTTGACTTAGAGGACCAAGAATGGTACATCGCAATTGTTGCAACTATCCCAAAATCATCAGCACCTCCACCTTTGACCTTAGGATCATCAACATCCAAAGCCACAACTGAAGAACTAGAGGAGCAACTTTTGCCAACACCAATTAAAATGGAAATGAGTAGAGAGCTTTTTCTAGTACCCTTAAACCAAAGGCCTCAAACATGTCTACTTTTCCTCTTAAATTGTCCTTAACTATCCCTTCAATCCATGGGCGGACCCACTTTGAGAAGAGTGGTGTCACATGACACCACTCATTTATAACAATTTTTTACTTCTTTTACAACTTTTATTGAATTTTATTAAGTTTAATATAATTAATAATACTAATGAACCCATTAATTTTCTTACAATTTTGTAAGAAATGGTGTAAAAAATTTCAAGTCAAAATAAATTTATCAAAAAGTAATTTGTGCATTAATATTTAAATATTACATGAAAACAAAATTTTTTTTTCTATAATTTAAGATTTTATTAAAAAAATCAAAATTTAAACAAGTTTCCTCCTCATCCTACTCTTGAGACCCGCATTGCCGTTTCCTCTTTTTAGACTTTGGTTACATTTTTCATTATCCTTCTCTAAAAATTCAAGTCTTATATCGAATAAGTAACGAGTGAACGAATGATTGTTTGGTGATATATATTAAAAAAGAGGTATACAATAATATTTCTATTGATGTTATTATGTAATGTTGTCAAAATATGAAAAATCGTTGTCACAATTATAGTTATTGTACATATTTTTATTTTGAAGTATTAAATGAATGCACTGAATTTACATTTTCTTTAATTTAATGTTAAAATAAATTTTACATATTTATATTTTTTAATTACGACACTCACTCAAAAAAATTTTTGAGTTTCAATCCATTGGAAGTTAGCACAAACGGTAAGTCATTGTTAGATGATCATATTTGAAATAAGCAAAAAGAGAAAATTGAAAGAGAAAAAAGGACATAAATCAGACATAACAACTCAGACTAATCTCTGGAATTAGTGATTATTATCTCCTCCGAAAGGCAAAAGGGTAGTAAAGTAAATCCAAAGCACAGATAAAGAAACCTAAGGGATATGGTATTTTCAAAGGATGAGAGGGGCAATAAAGGAATCATGGCTGACTACGACTAAAAGTACACAAATAGAAGCATACGTTCCCCCTCTCATATTCAACACACACACACACACTCTCTCTCTACAAAGACTTGGCCCTTGGCTTTGGTTTTGGTTTGCTTTGATTTTCTTTCTTTTCTTTCTCTCTCTACACCACCAGCACCAGCAGCTCCACCACCCTTTCATAAAAATGGGCTTTCACTCAAAACTCAATAAAGTTTAACACAAAAACAAACAAACAAACAAACAAAAGGTGGTAGATGCATGAGCCACCACCACATCAACAACACCAACTTCTTTAAAACACTCATTCTTTCTTTCTCCCTTCTGTCTTCTCTTCCCTCACCACCTTCCTCCTCCCCATAACCAAAAGCACACAAAAAAAAAAAACCCAAATCCTTTTTAACCTTTTTTGGTTTACCAGATTTCAACCTGTCTTTCTCTCTCTGTTTCTCCTCGGTTTCTACGCTTCCTCAACCACCACCTTTTCTTCCTCTTTCTCAGGTACCGAACAAATGATAAAAACAATGACTTTTTTATTTTTATTTTTATTTATCTTCTTCTTTGTAATGGGTGGTTTTGCTGTTCTTGGTCGTCAAGTCATGGGCATTTTTTGCTTTGATGGGCTTAAAGGCTTTGGCTTTGTGGGTTTTCTTTTTCTTTTTTGATTTTTGTGTATTTTGGGGTTTGGGTTTTATGTTTTGTCTTGTTTTTTCACTGCCTCTGCTTCCATGAAAGGTGGTAGGTTGGTGGGGTTGACTTATTTTCCACGGAGAGATAATTGGGATTTTTATTAGGCAGACTCATTGTACAGCTTTGTTAGTTTCACATGATGAAAGTTTTGGCTTTACTTTATGCAAATTATGATGAATTTATCTTCTTTTATCCTTTTTACATATATATATATAAATAATTATGGCTGAGCTTTATGTCACCTTGACCCCTTATCCGGAGGCTGGTTAACTTTTAGAAGTGAATACCATTTCACCTGAATAGGGGGTGACTGAAAATGTTTTATGGGATTTGCATTGGTTTCTTCATACTATTCTCTAATTCCTTTATGAATGATTTCTGTTGTACCAGCATCAACTCTGTAGTCTTTTTCGCAATCCAATCCTTACATGAGATTTAGCCCCTGCTTGTCTATGGAGCATTATTGAAATCAAACGCACGTGATGATGAGAAAATAGTTGGTATTCAGCCAACCAAGTTCTGTAAGAAGTACTTGTGTTTTTTTTTTTTGAAAGGCAAAAATACTGTAAGAAGTACTTGTAGTTGTGGTTGACATTAATACTTGATAACAAAAGTTGATTAACATCTAGGAATTTCACATTGCAATCCCATTTTACTTGAATTTCTTTGTCTAAATCAATTTACTTGCATTGACTCAAAAAAGAGGCCTCCGATGCCTGTAATTTGATGGCCTTCCTTGTATCAGCCCAAAGAAACCGCTTTTCCTCTGTTGACCTTTGTCTCCTTTTGCTAAATAGCTACGATAGATGATATCTTGCTTGCTTTTTTTTTTTGCTCAATATCTTGTTTGCTTATCTAAAATGCTGTTTCCTATATTTCTCAGCTTTCTGTTTTATCTGCCATATTGTTCATTTTCTAATATATTCTTCTTTAATGTTTGCCATTCAAATTGTTTAATCCAGGTATAAGTGGCCCATCTTTGGTAATATTAGGAGCACAGACACAGGGATAAATGCAAAGGACGATCAACTAAACCATTGTTCGCTGATTAAAGGATTGCCAACATGGTGAGCTTACGCAGACGCAAGCTCCTGGGACTCTGCTCTGGTAAACTTTAATTGAGATGTACTTAATATTGCATAATTTATGGCTTCTATTGATATCAACGAGTAGGAGATTTATTAGATTTTTTTATGTGAAGTGTGCCCTTCAGTTCTTTGCCTTTGTGTTTCTTAGGGTCAGTTTGTTTCAGTGAAGTATGAGTTACTTAGATAGAATGCAATCAAACAAGTTCTAAATTAAGCTTGAATATTGTCATTCACCAAATTTGGTGACCTTTTGTAGGGAAGAGTTCTTTTTTGACTCCACTTCCTAGATTTTTTGACAATGGACATGCC
Organism: Theobroma cacao; assembly: GCF_000208745.1. NCBI lineage: Eukaryota > Viridiplantae > Streptophyta > Magnoliopsida > Malvales > Malvaceae > Theobroma > Theobroma cacao. The sequence continues at coordinate 16,201,881 of NC_030850.1, forward strand.
CCTGAAAATTCAAGTCAGAACACAAAATCTATTAGTGTGCATCCCATGCCCTCAGATTCCATCGGCCACATTCATGGGGTAAGTTTACATTATTAATCAATTGATTAGATGTAGCATTAAATGGTTTCACTGTTTTACTTTGACTTCTTGGTTGCCTTGATATGAGTTGATTTTCAGTTATTATTTCTTTTACCATTTCATATGAACTTAGTAGCTTGGAAAGATTATTTTTTCATTTTCCCTTGGACTAAAGATGCTTGTGTTAAAAATGCCTTGCTAATTTATGTCAATTTGTTGGCCACATTTACATATGTATCACTGTCCAATATTTTCAATGCCTAACATGCATAGAATGCACAAGTTTGGAGATGGGGGTGTCAAATTCAGTATGTGGTGTTTATGAAAAAAAGAGAGGAAAGGATATACCATTATGTATCTTCAATCATAGTTCATTTCCCTCCCTCTTATGTATTTACTGGTGTCTTTTCCATACTATAATAATCTAGAAGTAAGTCATTTCATCCAATTTTGTACAGAAAAAGGGAAAAAGGAAAGACCATCTGTCATTATGGAAGAATTTCTCCTTCAATATGGTGGATTTCCTTTTTTTTTTTTTCATTTTGTAGGAAGGATTGGTATTATGCAATAATGCAAACATGATATGCGTCCTTAGTTGATGATTACTGACAGAGAATGTGTTTTTGCTATGTATCTGTATTTGCATGGTATCCTGTCTATTACAAATGCATCTCTTCACATAAACGGCCAGTGTTCATGGTTGGTGTAGTAGTTATGGTTAAAATAATGTTCAAGCCATCTGTTGGTGGCATATGTGGTAATCTTACATAGGAGTGAGCTAAAAGATGGATACGTGAGAAAAAGTAGGACATTATCGATGCTACTTGTTTTGACTCCTTTACCTCAGCTGGATGAGAATCATTAAATAGAAAAAATTGTCTATTCACTCACAATTGATAGAAAATATGCAAATGGTAATGATAGTATCTTTTCTTTGGTGTTTTCATATTTGTGATCTCAAGGATTCCTGGGTTCCTCTGCCAATATGGGGGAATGAAAGGATATGATGAATCCATTAACTGTTGCCGCTTGGTCGGTCCATGGCATCCTGGGGCACCCATTATCACTATAAAATTTCATTTCATATAGCGTAGTTCCTTTTTGAGCTAGAATCATAGGGTAAATAGTCAGTTGTCAGCTAAAATGGTTTTTAAGTTCCTCCATATTAGGCACACTAGCCAACTGATTCATAGTTGCTTAACGTAAAAAGCTGTCTGCATTTTAGAATCTGTTTTATTGTTTGTGTAAACACTGCAGAGTTTTTGAATTTTTATTCATATTTTCCCGCTACCCTTGAGTTGATTTAATTGGCATGCATTGGAAGTTCTTTATAAATGTATTAAATGATTTAGGTTCTTAAATTCATGACAGATAAATACCAGGTGGCATGTACTGCTCAATTTTTGTTTTTACTATTGAATTTACACTTACATGTAACTATTTGATGCTGTTTCTCAGAAAAGCATTGCAAAGGTTGGCTCTGGATCACCAAATGTTTCTGGTTCTGGATCATCAAAAGAGCATCATAATCAACCTTTTCCGGGTTTGTCTCTTTGAGAAACATGTTCCATACATTTGTTAATATTGATTAAGCAGGAAAACTTGTTTATAGCTTGGTGTTAGTCTTTCCTTCCTCCTCTCTCTCTAACTTTTTTCTCTTTGGGATGTCTATTTTTAATAAGATAGCAAATGGAAGAAATCTTCTCAGATGCATGTCTGCAAAACACATATTGGATAATTTTAATGAAATGAGAAAAAATAGTGTACTAGAACGAAGTGAGGCATGGATCGAAGAAATGACATAATGCTATAACAATATAGAAAACTGGCAATTATGGATTGGTTGATGAAACTGATAGCATTTTGCTTGATCTTTATTTGGGACCTTTAGTTTACCAACTCCAATCCAATGAAATAACCTGTTTTTGCTGTCTGTTGTATTCAACTATTGGGTTGTGCGGTCCATCAAATAATTTGGTCATAAATTTCTGAAATTTCCCACTGGAGGTTGCCTGAACTAGAGTTTCCTCATTCTTAAATTACATTTCAGTGATTGATTTTTTTTTTTGATCATAAGCATTGTTCCAGACAAAAATGCATGTCTTGGAATGAACTATATGAGGGCTACTTTTAAAATTTTATGTGGTTTTAGATAATACTAATGGGTTTCCAGCTTATCAAGTTCCATATGATGCTGATCAGGAAAAGTAGATTGGCTGGCCATACGTGTGTTCTTTTGGGATTAATGAAACCTTAACAATTTTAAAACTAGCTTACACTCATTAATGGGCTTTATGTCATGGTTGTTTTCCATTCTTCATGGGGTCGTGTTATGAAACGAGATTAACATATAAGGAATGGGAAGTAGGGACTATTAGAGAAGCCCTTTTTTCCTCCATATGAATGTGCGCTTCTGAGCTCCCAAGTACTTGTTTTGAACCTAGTTTTGCACAGTTATTCTAGTAATTTGATAACTTTCTTTTGTCATTTACCCTTTCACTTAATTCTCTGAAAACATTGATTCAGACGGCTAGAAAAAAGAGCATCCTTGTCATATTTGGATTTATAATGGTGAAGCTGCCTGTATTTTTACTGCAATGGTTTATGGTTCTCAGACTATTCTAAAACTCTCCAAAAGCGTACTTCTTCCCTCATGCCCTCTGCTCTCTTACACACCATTCTTGCCTCTCACTAATCGTTTTATGTATCCCAAATTTGAGGCTAGCATATAAGCTTAATCTTTGTGCAAAAGAAGAAAAATAAAATTACTGCACAATTCATTCGTCAAAGTTTCATAGTTTTGACAGTTCAATGTCTTGGATAATCATCAGTTTGATCATGGCAGTATGGGAAACTACTGTCTACAGAATCAACCTTGTGATATGATGCTATGAAAAAGATTTGATCTGCAGATATTTAATGTGCAAAATAGGGACTGTTTTATATCATGTATTAGAATCTCATTGACATGTGAGTTTTGAACTTTTCTTTTTATCTCTTTTTGGGGCTATCTTAGAGTGCTACTTGTGATAAATGAAAATTTTGACATAAATACGGAAGCAATTTGAGTAAGATGCAATTTTTTACCCTTTTTTGTTAGTTAGAATAAAGAGAAAAATGACATATCTCAGAACTGAGTTCATGCCATGGTGCTTCCAGATAAAACATGTCCTTAGCATCAAAATCTGATGCTGGGAGCCATTTTAATTTCTACATTTTGACTGATGCCCATGTACAATGTTATTATCTGTAGGGCAACCAATCAAACGCAGGAAGCGACACAGGAGGAAACATGTTCAAAACCAAGAACCATGTCTAATGAGGGGTGTATACTTCAAAAATATGAAATGGCAGGCCGCAATAAAAGTTGACAAGAAACAGATTCACTTAGGGACTGTTGGTTCACAAGAAGAAGCTGCCCGTTTATATGACAGGTAATAGGTTGGCTTTTATTTTGCCTGTAATGATTGCTACTACAATTTGTGCAGAAACTCTGATCACTATCTGTAACACAAATATTATCGTTCAGTAGCATGAAGGCTGGACATTGTGATATATATGCAAGAAACTTTAAGCTTTATAGATATTAGTCTGATAAGAACATTGATTTGCTGTAAGAACATGTCTTACCATGGTATGAGGGTAAACTTGTTCTTCATTTTATTAATGAATTTCTTTGAAAGTGTTCATGTATGTTGATGATAAATAAAATTGCTATGCATATGCAAATTACATGGGTATCGAACGATGTGTATGAAAATTTTTGAAGATATATGTGATTCCTAGCATCTTAACGTAAAGGATTAGTAAAGAGCTCTATTTGTCTGGCAGTATTATTTCTATCCTTTGGGACTTTTAAAGTTTTCTTTGGTAAAATATTTATTTTGCCATCTACTCTGTGTAAAAATGCTGGTTTCTACCACTTCTTAATGTGCTAAGATGGTTTCCTACTGTCAATTTTTTTTGGTAATAGAACTTACAGAATGGTTATGCTGATAGATAGACTAATGGATTTTGAAACTCATTGGTGGATGGATTTTTTCTGTAGAGCTGCTTTCATGTGTGGAAGGGAACCCAACTTTGAGCTTTCGGAGGAGGAAAAGCAAGAGCTTAGGAAATTCAAGTGGGATGAGTTTTTGGCATATACTCGCCGTTCAATTACCAATAAAAGTAACCCTTATCCTGAATATCTGAGCTTTTATCATTTAAATATTCAATAGGTTTAATTTTAATGATGATTGCAGAATACAAGCGAAGGCTCGGGGCTGGACCACAGAAGAGGTCTGAACCTGCAATAGAGAACAGTGACTGGGACAGCAAACAAGGAGTCAATAGCCTCTCAGCTTCAGAAGAGGCGGGGCCAGACTCTTCAGCCTCATGAAAATAATGGTTTGAGGGCGAGGCTGAATAATCGGGTTTCAGTAGTTAAATTCTAGTTGCTGGGTCTCCATTTTTGAGTGTATAAAGGCCCCTATTAGGGCGAGTAATGATAGATGTCATTTATCTTCTGGTAAGCAGATATCTATAGTGTTTTAACCCAATAAGTGGTAAATATTAGTTGCATCAACCCCACCATTGTTGTTAGACAGGTGAAAGGCATGCAAAGCTATAGTGCCTTATTTGGTTTTCCTGAACTTGTTTTGAGGTCATTATTGCTGTCCCAAAATGCTCCAACAACTTTGTTTCCAGGAAGCATTTATATATCCTTCCTAGGAACAGATACAGTTACGCCACTTGCGCTCTATGTTTCCGACTTGGGGGTTCCTGCTCGGGCGACATTTGTATGTTTAAGGCATGAAAATGAAATTCAGACAAGGAGATAATACAGAGAGTTAGTTTGCTAGCTAGGGAAGCATCTTTTCTTCATTGGGCAGACATCACGAGCAAAGTCAAACAAAGCTCAAGAATGGTGAGCGATTAAGGTGCATTTGATAAACAGCCATTCAAAGGGATGGACTTAGTCGGAAAATAACAATGATAGTAGGTATTATGATTTTAAATCTCACGTAGAAAGTAAAATAGAAAGACCTATGTATGGTGGTAGATTCATGACCTGATAACGTAAATTTTTGGTGCATTCTTCAGCACATATCCAAGTTCCGAGTTGGCAGTGACAGGCAGGGCAGGCATTACAAGAATGGAGTAGAGTGAGAGCTAGAGTTGCCATAGGAAAGGGTTTACTAGCGGAGAGCAACATGAAAAGCTATCCCTAGCCCTAGGGGAAGAGGGCTATGTGTTGTCAGAGCCCGAGCTCTCAAGAGTAAAGACGTCGATCTCCAAAGCATGGTGGCTTGTTGCATTGCCTTCACTATGAAATGAAATCCATGACTTGATAGCTCAAGTTTTAGGGCCCAACTGTCATCATCTTATGACTTAGCACACAACACACAGTTGATGTTGTAATTAACTATCAAACGAACTTCAAAAGAAAAGGTAATACACGAGTTTGTGTATAGTTAATTGAGGGAATCGCTGCAGTAAAAGTTTTACATATGTACCAGGTGTTGGGCCTATCCTTTGCTATAATTATACCAGGTCCGAATCCGACCCAATAAAACGCCTCCACGGACCCAATACTGTATATGAACTCATCGAACTGAAACTGATTGAACCCAGGAAAGTTCCAAACCAGAAAATGGCATCCACTACCCGTGAAGGAGAGTCCTCATCATCATCGTTCTCCGAGGACTGGCGGCATCGTATATTGATCCCAACAATCCTTGCAGGTCGTTTGGTTTTTGTCATCTCTCATTAATCAAAGGCTTTCCTTTTCGTATTGTTTACTTAAAGAGCAGCAACGTTGATTGGTTGTGTTTGTTTATAAGCAGGGGTTGCTGGTGGAGGAGTTGGTTTGGTGTCAAAGCATCGAAAAGTTCATGGCCTCGCTAATATTTCGGCTACTTATGCCGCTAATTTCGCTATTGTCACTGGCTGCTATTGTGGTAGTATTTCCTTTCTTCAGTGATAATTTCAGGCTATCAGCTTAGGTTACTGCAAGTGATGAGTAATACTTGAAGCCAAAGTCTATTTTGATTGAAAATTAGCAAAAAAAGTTTACATGTACTCTAATTTCAGTCATACTTTGATTAAATTGTGCATTATAAAAATAAAATAATTAATTTCATTATATGCAAAAACTATATTTTTAATATTTAATTCTTCCAAAATATTGCTCTCTTTTACGAAAGGCAGTAAAAGCAACAATCAAACACAGTCTTACAGGAATTCCAGTTACCTAGTTTATGCAGTTGGTTGTGATGGTGGGTCATATTTTCTTCAGGGGCTTCATCTGTAGTCATCTATTACACACAAGCTAATGATTAAGGTTTTCTTTGATCTTCCAAAAATAAACAATGAGTTGCTTGTGCTCTACCACTCTGTGCAAGTTTTTTCCATGACAAAGTCATAACTGGAAGTGGTGTTGGTGCAGAAATTGAGGTTCCTTGGGTGTTTGGCTTTCTAGGCTTAGATAAGTATTTCAAAGGGATTGGGTGGAGTATCATACTTAGGTGTTTACATCTTGGAATTTTATTTGATGCGTTGATGTGTTAATGTTAGGGAGCTTGTTAATTCTTATCTTGCTATAGTTATATGAATTAGGAAATCATTGTCTTCTCCATAACATAACACTTACCATATCTAGGCATCCTAGATTCATTTCTCATGTTGATGTGTGAGTTAGCATCACACTGCTGAATGCAGACTCCTAGAAAGACTAAAGCGTGGAGACTGAGAACCACTAATATTTCTTCATTTTGGTTTGTACTAGTGTTATTGGATAAAAGAATGTAACTTTAAAGGTTAATACAGCTTCTGAGTTATATGAAAGTTTTGGATTTTGTGTTAGCAGATGATTTTGGTAAATAATGGGCCAATAAGCAATTCAATGGATCATGTATTATTAATTATATAAATTTTGCTTGTTTGGAAATGCATTAACCTTGTAAGAGGCCTTGAACTTTTACTGTACATTGAAACCCTGCCTCCTTCCGCATTTTTTTTTCTCTTTAACTGGACCACTTACATCTTCATTGTGAGAACACGTATGTTCGCTCCTGTGTCTCCTGTCTTTTTCCTGACTCGCTCATGGCTAACTTGATCTTCCTCCCAAGGAAATTGAAGGCAGTAAGAGACATAAGCATTTGCTACCAGGCATTTTTTGATAACTGATGCTTTGGTATCAACAGCACCATATTTCTTGCAAAGAAATAATTCAATTGGAAACTGTAATATAATACCTTTAATTTGGCAGGAGCATGTGAATTTGTGAGAGTAACTCGTAAAACAGGACCTGATGATCTAATGAACTCTGCAATTGCTGGATTTGGTACTGGTGCTCTACTGGGCCGTCTTCAAGGTAAAGTTTTTCCAATCTCTACCTCACTCCACGCTTGTGTGCTTGTGCATGTGTGGATGAGTATCTTTTGTGATATATTCAGTCTGCATTGCTAACCCTGGTGTGTGCAAGCACGTCAGTGCCAAAGTTGCTTGATTGTTACCTTTATCATCCCTAAAGAAGTTGTTTTTAAAAGGTATTTTCTTTGGCATTTTAGGTGGTCAACTTGGTGCTTATCGCTATTCGATCATCTTTGCTGCTGTTGGAACTGCAGCGGATTTTGCTGCACTCAAATTAAGACCTAAATTATGCAACTTAAGTGAATCTATGTTTGACAAGAATAGTGGTGTGCTTAAGTTGCCAGAATGGTCTCCTATACAAGTTCTTGATGAAGAAGCCCTTGCTGCAAAACAAGCTCGAGAAGAAAAACTCTTAGCACAGAGAGCACTTGGGAAACTAAGCAAAGAAGAATCCTGACAGTGGGCTATGATTCATGTATCCTAGTCTTTAATGCCTATACAATTATCAATAATAATGTTTTTGGATAGAGCTAGTTCACCTATTTGGCAGCTAATATTGTCTTTGTTGGGGATTAAGTTTTGGTTCCCTTTTTTTTTTTTTTGTAATATTTTCTGATCATCTTGTTATACTTGCTGTCACCCCAGTCGGAAGTTGTACTAATGAACTTTGTTTCTTGAAAAAAATTAGTGTAGGTTACTTGTTTCTCAGTTTGGAGTATATCTTATGTTATTGACCATAAACTTCCATCAGGTTTGTTTGTGGAGTGAGTTGCCAATGGGGTCCCCGCTGTGTTGGTCATTGAGGGAAATGAGCAACCCTTGGGGTGAGGCATTCGTACACCTCTATGATTCCCCCAGTATGCCAAATGCTCTGGTAAGCACGGTTGTGAATAGTTGTGATAGCCAATCCAAATTTGTGGATCTGGTGTTGTTTTTATTTACTTATTTACTTTAATTTGAGACATGACGATTAAGGTCTTCGCACAGCAACTAATTTCCAAAGGAATGAAAGGATGCAAATGTAAGCATATTAGTTACCTCTCTGGCAAATGAAAAAATGGCTCCCTCATGATAACAATTCTGTGCAGGGTGAGCATTGTTTGCCAAGAAGCAAAGTTAGAATAATCTCAAAGGGCAACAGAACGTAACAGACAGCAGCAACATAATTTAAGTTCAAGCTATTCTAAACCAACATCTTGGAGGACTTTAATTTCTGATGATAAGCTCTGTTTACATAACCCTAAACCCCTATGGGCTATCATCAATTTTCTAGTTACAAGTAGGATCATCCCAAATTCTTATTTTACATTCTGAACATTCTTCAATAACTAGAACGCAAAATAACAACATTCTGCAATGTTTGAGATACCTGAGAATTTCTAATCTTCTCTTGGGCATCTCTAGTTCTTTCTTGTTGCTATTATGTTATCGCAATCAGATTCTATGGATTTGTTTCTACTAGAGGGGTGTTCTTTTCCCCAAGGTTGAGCCTCTCCGGTTTCTACATCATGGCTTAATCCATCAAATTAATGACGAGGCCTTTTTCTAGATTTCTCCATCGCAATGGGTGATTCCATCACACCTATGCAGGGCAAGCGGAAGCCTTTATTTTCAGCAGCCAAGGACTGGTGTCTGCTTCCTTCTTGAAGGGAGACTTCATTATTATCAGCAAAACCTGAATTCGACAACTCACCATCTTCTCCTATGTCGGTGATATGTTGATTTTGAATCCAATTAGAGTTATTCGTTGCCTCTGGCTCTTCTAATAACTCTTGAAGTGCATTATATAACAGGTCCTGGAACATAGACAAAAGCAGCTTAGTTCTTCGTCTCTTTTACTATGACCTGCAGGAATAAATGACCAAGAAAAATAGATTTTACCGTTGGAATTAAATCCTCATGAGCAAGATAATCTAAATTAAAGGGCACTTCGAAGCTCTCGACTGTGACAGCTGCATTATGTTGATTGCTTGTTTCTATTGGGTCCGTTTCATCATTGTTAGTGAGAACTGAATTGCAAGACTCATCGTCCTGTTTAGTGGTGCTATACAGGTTTTGAACCTTGTTATTGTCATGGGGTCCATTTGGTTCTGTTGACAACGCTTTAAGGTGTAACTGGCCCTGAATCAGACAAAAAGGAAATAGTTTTGAGATACTGATCATCCTCAACGATAAATGATTAAGAAATTCCTCACAAGGCATCTTACTTGTGGAATTACTTCCTCTGCGACATGATTTATGGAATTAGAGGATAAATTAGAGCCTTTGTCCTCATTAATTATGTTATTTTGATGGCTTCTTTCTCCAGCATAGGTCTCAACGCTGCTGGATTGAGTACGAATCCCGACGCTGCCATTAGATGCTTCTGGCGCACTCGATCCTTTAAGGTCTAGCAGGTCCTGATCATAGAAAAATGGACAAAACTTGTGAATATATATGCTCATGATATGGACATGGAAAACTGAATGAAGAAAAGGAAAATATTCCCATAAAGCAAATCTAACCTCCGACATTGCATTGCTTGCTACATGTTCTAAATTAGAAAGAGAATGCTGACTTGATTGACCAACTTCACTAGTACTACTGGAAATATCACCCTTTTTCTTCAATTTACAGAGATTGAAAGTTTTCTACACAAATTAAAGAAGAAAAAAGAACTATATTATCAATGTGTATACATGTCTTGTTGTTGAAACTTTTGTTTTAGGTAACTTAGAGAACAGAACTCACACATTTAAAATTGAAAATTTTGACATTTCCTTCACATTTATAACCATTTTAGATAACTTAGACGCTGTCCTCTGTTTATAATAAAGCTTACAATTCCTTCCAGAAAAGAACCAACAGTTTAACAAAATTCTGATCAACTGCTCTTGCATGAAACAATGTACAGTCTAAAATTTAAAATCCTATGCAACAATCTAAACGATACAAGTTACTTTCCCAAGTGAATATCCCAGCCATAGGATTCAAATGATTAGCATTTGCAGTCATCCATAAGTAACAAAGTATAAAGATGCAAAGCTAGCTCACATTGCGATCAACAGCATCCACAATTTTCCTCATCATCAACGGAAAGAAAAAGAAAGAATGGAAAAAGGAAAACACATCTTAAGCTAAAGCAAATTTTTGATGCAGTTAAGCTCATGAAAATATAAAGTATTAAAGGTATCACTTACATGGTCAGAATGAGTTGGCTTAGCGGCTGTGAGTTCATACTCATGCATGACCCAGCAAGTCCTATTTTTGTTTTTGTCATTACATTGGCCTTTATAAAAAACCAAAGTCTTCTTGCTACCAATCTCCTCCCCGGTGTGGTGATTAATTATTTTACGAGCGTTGCCCGTAGGTTTCCAATACCCCTCCAGGGTGGTCCTGCTAATTCGTTTACTATTGCGGTACTTGTATTTTGGTTGGTACATGAAGTACCACAAACGATCCCCAGTCTGAAAAGCCGAACGCTCTGAAAGACACACACACACACACACATATTTAACAAAAAACTAGTACATGAACATGTTTCGACATGTTGATCAACAAGGCTTCAGTCTAGTGACAAAAGGGCATGGTGATACTCTGACAAGTTCTTAGTAAGCATCAAAATTCAAAAGCAAAGAAAGAAACTGCTACAATATTGCAGTAAATAAAAGTTTTACCGGGTAATTCCCAAGGCTCCAACTCGCAGATGTCGTGGACTTCAGCTATAACTTGGACTAGAGAATCACGGTCGAAGGTTTTATCCTGCAGATACTCTATGAGTTCTTTATCAGTTGGACGAAATCTGAATCCCTTGACAATGTTCATTTTAGAAAGGCTGAAGAAGATGATGAAACAAGAATAACTTGATAAGAGTTTCAGTTTAAGAAAGCAGAGGGAAGTAGTGACGAGAAGATGATAATACCCTATATACACGTAGTGGCTACACTCCTTGCCTGCTAAGCTGAAGTACAAGAAAATATTCTAAGTGGATCCCACTAAACGTGTCATTGTTATGTAATTTAGTTTGAATAAAAAAAAAGATTTATGTTAGTAATTTGATGTCAGAGGCTTACATGGTCGCTACTTCCTGCCCAAGTCTGTGGTACTTGCATGGTTGGTAGAATAACCAAAGTCCAAAGTCAAGCCATAATTAGTATTTTAGTGAATTTAGTCAACAAGTAAGATGATTAGCATGGGAATTTCGTTCAAATTACTAGTGTTATATTCAACTTGTTCCCCAAGTTCTAGCCGACCCCACTTGTTGGTTATGTTCCCCATTATGGGAAGTAGACTTGACGTAGACTGCCTAGCCTGGGGAACAAAAACTTAGTCCTTACGGAGCACTTTTGGTCAAGTAAGAGTAAAATAAAAAGAAGATTATGGAGCATGGCTAGTATGTAAAATTTAACAAGAAATTGTGAGAAATAATTTTTTTTATAAGTTGATTTTGGAAACAAACTTTGATAGAAAGATAATTATTTTTATCTAATTTTTATCATGACTTTTTAAAAATATTTTTAAAGACATTTTAGAGAAATTAATCTCTTGATTTCTCCCTCCCGTCATACAAACAAATTAAATGATCTCTCAGCTCTCTCTTGCCATCCAGTTCTCTCTAATTTGAGCACCATTGGCATCGTGTTTTGATATATCTCTCTTCATCTCGTCATATTGTCGTCGATATACAGATCCAAGAGTAGAGATGACATCAAGGTATGCTATTGTGTTTATTACTTTTCACAGAACAACAAAAATGATAAAAAACTCACACCATTCATTTCTTAAACTTTGCTTATAAATTAAAACACTGCCCAAAGTTGTTACACGTCATGCCTGCGTGTAAAAGCAGTAATGCACATGGCGTGTAAAAAATATATTGAACATAGCATGGCATGTAACATGTTTTTGTACATGTTGTATAATAAAATTTGTCTGTACATAGCGTGTAGCAAAATATTGAACGTGGCATATAGAATTTTTTTTTGGAAAATGGCTTGTATCATATTCTGTTTCAACATGGCGTGTAGCAAAATTTTTTTTTGCACATGGCGTGCAACATTTTTTCAAAATGGCGTGTAACATCTTTTCAAAATGGCGTGTAACATCTTTTTTCTTGAATTGGGCGAGTAACAACTTAATTTCAACATGGTGTATAGCAATATTTTAGAACTTGACATGCGTAGGGTTGTTGATAAATTGATTTGATTTTTTTGATTTAAGAGATTATAAAAAAAGATGTAAACCCATTACGTGTAACATAACTTGTTTGTGAGCACTTGCAAGCTATTTGCAGTGAACTTGCTTTCATCATACAATACTTGGTAATTAGTGGGTTTGAAAAGAGAAAAGAAATAACCATTTTTGTTATGTAGGGAAAAGCAAGCCCATTGATGACCATGTATTGTATGATGATGAAAAAACTAGTATTAGATAGAAGAAGTATATCATAATATTAAAAAAAAAGCCTAGTTGATCTTGATTTCAACATGTGTGGGGGGTAAATGGTAGTATGAACATCAAAGTTGCAAAATTTTTTTGAACATGGCGTGTAAGAACAACATGTTTTCAATAGAATGTGTAGCAAAATTTTAGAACATAGCATGTAGCAATGTAATGTGTAAATTGATTTTAACACTTTTTTTTTTCAAATTTTAGCGGTGTGCCAATTGTACGACTTGTGATAAGACATGGTGGTAATTGGGTTGATGGCATTTACAAGGGTGGTAAGTCACGAATGCAGGGGTTTAGGAGTGATTTGTCATTTGTGGGCTTGATGAAGCTGGTTGAAGATGTCATTGGGGTAAACTCACAGAATCACGAAAAAAAGTTACATGCATTGATCAGTATACCCGGAGAGCTATCACGGCTAGTTATCAAGGACGACGAGGATGTTGCGTTAATTTTGCTATAACAGAGGAATGTTCTGGCAGTTTACATTGCTGTTAAGGAATGCCATACAAATGTTATGCCACATGTAGAAGCTATACAACATGGTAATCACCTCAATCAGATTCAGATTTAAACTACTTTACATATACCATAGCACTCAGTCCCTAACCTACAATAATGGCAATTGACCTATGAACATGAGTGTGTGCACCCTGGTGCACACACGACATTCTCATAACAGTTAGTTGCACAATTTCGATAAGCATGTGCATCGAAACCAATTAGTTGTTTTTGTCCAACCAATGCAACGGTCGGGTGAAACTGTAGAGGGTTTAATGCCATTTTTTAATGACACTGCAATGCTCGAGGACAACATTGTAATGCTTAAGAATGACACTACAATGCTCAAGGATGATGTTGCATCTGATTAAGGTGAAGACGATTGGTTGTCGGTGAAAATAACATTGATGACTATTCTCATGGTAGGCTTGATGGTTGGCATGATGACAGTTTAAAGGATGATTGGGTTTATGATAGTGACATTCTGAATTGCAATCATGTTGAAGGTGAAACAAAACATGCCGAAGGTGTAGATTTAAGAGATGTTCAATGCTATGACCCCATAGACAATAACCCATTGTTGGGACAACATAATTTATTTGCTTGAGACATTGCCTGATGATGGTGATTAGGAAAGGGGAAATGCAAGGGTATCTCGTACGTGGCTTGTTCTGGGTGCAGAAATGTTCTCCTTCCAAACAATTACCACCAAGGAGTCCACATTAATTGATAACCACTTATATCGAGGAAAAATGTTTTCCTCCAAAGCCAAATTGAATTGAGCTTTGAACATGTTGGAGTTAAAAGACCAGTTCAATATAACAGTTACAAGGTCATGTCAGCTCGTTTTAAGGTTGCTTGTAAAGACAAGGCATGCAAGATCGTGTTGGCTCCATTAGTTTTTGATGATAATACAACATTCCCATTCATTGATATTTAACTTTACTACTTCAGTGTGTAGGAAAAGAATGTATGTCATTAATAAATTAATCACTCAAAAGCAAATATCAAAACTGATAAGAATAAGGGGCTATAATTGATCCACAAAATAAAAGCCTCTTAGTTGGATAACCAAGAGAGTTAGTCAACTAAAACTCAAAAATGAAGTTGGTTGGTCCAGAAACAGAAAAGACTTAGTCAACCAAGAAGCATAGTTAGTCGACTAAGTGTTCACTTCTAGAAACTGAGTTCAGAGACAGAGACGACTTAATCGACTAAGAAGCATTGTTAGTCGACTAAGAGCTTATTGTCAAAAAGTGAGATTAGAAGACAAAAACGACTTAAGTGACTAAGAAGAATGTTAGTCGACTAAGAGCATTCTATCTGAAGATTTGAATTTGAATGCTAGAAGACAGATTAACGACTAGAACTGACTCCAAATTGTTTTTCATTGGTCAGAAACTGTCCAACATCCATCAGAGTTGGTTTTTCAATTATATAAGGCCCTCCCAATGACTAAGAATAAGATGAGATGCTTCCAAGATCAAAAGAGCCCAAAAATAGTAAAAACTCTCTACATACTTTCTGCACTTCACTCCAATCCTTGTATTAGAGTTAAGCACTTCATATTGTACCATTCAGATCAGGTTAGTGATCATAGGTACTTCTTTATTTATGTTATCTTTAATTACTTAGAGTGTACGAGTCACTTTAAGTGAATTGATCAAGCTTGGGTTAGCTTGATTGGGTGTATATGTTCTAACTCAGCCTAAGAAAAGTTAGTTTTGGGTTTTGATTGATCCCCGAAAAAATCATTGTTAAAGGTTGTGGTTGAACTTATGAAAAGCCATTGTAAAAGCTTGGAGGAAGCTTGGGAATTCCATCATTTATAATGATTTGGTTTGGAAAATCCTTGGTTGAACAATCAAGGTAGTAGATGTAGGTATTTGATCGAGCCACTATAAATCTTTGTGTATTGTCTGCTTTGTTTTATTTTTCATTTTCATTCTTTCTTAAATCATTCCTTCATCTTGCATCAAATTTGTCGTCATGGACCTTTAATTTGTCCCCAATCAGAAATCAAGTTTAGTGAGAGTCAAAAAGTGTTATTCACCCCCTCTCTAGCACATTTATTTAGGACCAACAAGTGGTATCAGAACCTATCCCTCTTTTTTAAAGCTTAACATCCTAAGGGAGATCCTAATGGCTCTTTAAAAATCTGTAGTTGCTGAGGGACAGTCCACAAACAGACCACCTTTGTTTGATGGCTCAAATTACCCCTATTGGAGCATTAGAATGTTAATCTATATAAGGGCAATGGATTATGAGATGTGGGATGTCATCACGGATGGACCTTTCATTCCCTCAAACATAAATGCAGTGACCAATGAAATGATTCTTAAGCCAAGGTCTAAATGGATAGAAGCTAAAACCAAAAAAGGTATAGACAAATTTTAAGGCAATAAACACTTTGCATTGTGCTTTAACTCCTACTGAGTTTAACAAAGTGTGAAGCTGTACCACTGCTAAATAAATGTGGGACAAACTTAGAGTTATCCATAAAGGGACTTCACAAGTCAAGGAGTCCAAAATATCTAACTCATAATTATGAAATGTTCAAAATAGAACCTGGTGAGGACATCACCAGCATGCTTGATAGGTTCACAAACATTACCAATAAACTTAGTCAGTTAGGCAAGCCATCCTTGAACATGAACTAGTAAAAGACTTCTTAGAAGCCTACCTAAAACTTAGAAGCCAAAAGTGACTACTATTAGAGAAGCTAAGGATTTAAATGTCATCACACTTGATGAAATATGCGAGTCTATTCTTACTCATGGTTGGAGCTGAAAGAAGAAGAAGAAGAAGAAAAAGAAGAAGATAAGAGAGAAGTAAAAGAAATGAAGAAAAACATTGCCTTAAAAGCAAGTACTCTTGAAGAAGAATTGGATAACTTATCATGTGATGATGATGAAGAATTAGCTATGGTAGCAAGAAGATTTAGAAAACTTATGGGATAAAGAGATAAGAGGCTGGCTAAGAAAGGTTATAGAAGAGAACAAAGTTCTTCATGGAAAAATAGAAGTAAAAATGAATCCAACAAGAAGAAAGATATAATTTGTTATGTTGTAAGAAGCTTGGACACTTCAGATCAGAATACCCCATGCTGAAGGAGGAAACTCCTAAGAAAAATAGAAAATCAAAGAAGGCTATGGTGGTTGCAACTTGGTCAGATAGTGATGTTTCAAGTTCAGATGTTAAAAAAGAGAAAGTAGAGGAAAGAGCAAACTTATGTTTGATGGCCAGAGATGATGAATCTAAGGTATCTTTTGCTCCTTCTAATATTTCAATTGATGAAATTCAAGAAGAATATGAATGCCTCTATGATGAATTTGAAAAGCTGGCATCAAAATATAAGGCTTTAAAAAGAAAGACTAAATCTCCTGAAAATGATTTGGAAAAGATAAGACATGAGTTTAACTCTGTTTTTGAACAAAGAAATTTTCTTTAAACTGAATTTGAACATTCAAAAATAGATTTTGAAGTTTTGAAATTGGAATTGGATAATAGAACTAAAGCTTTACAAAAAGCAATTGACGAAAATATTGCTCTTAAAAGTTTTAAAAAAAAAAACACATACTTTAAGCAAAATTCTGATAATTTCTCATCTAGATATTATGTTTGTGATAAACTTGGTTATCTATCTTATGACTGTTATAGAAGAAGAAGCAAGCAGAAAACAAAAAAGATTTAGGTTCCAAAAGGATCCTATGTAACAGCTAACCTTCAAGGACCCATCAAGGTATGGGTATCAGTTAAGAAAAACTGAAAATCTATCTTGCAGGTTGAGCAAAACCGAGAAGACATATGTTCAAAAGCTCAACTGAAGGAGAAGCAACCATGGTACATGGATAGTGGCCGCTCAAGACATATGATTGGAAACGAAATGTTGTTTGCTTAGTTGGATAAGAAAAAGGGAGGTACTGTATCTTTTGGAAATGATTCAAAAGGCAGAATTTATGGTATAGGAACTGGTTGTAAGAATTCTCATGCTCAAATTAATCATGTGCTGTTTGTTAAAGGATTAAAGCACAATCTCCTAAGCATCAGTCAATTATGTGACAAAAGGTTTAAGGTATGTTTTGATTCACATAAATGTGAAGTCATAAATATTAGTACTAACAAAATTTCATTCATAGGAAAAAGAATAAAAAACATGTATGTCATATTTCTTGAAGATCTTGAATTGAATTGTGAAACATGTCTTATGGCAAATGATGGAAATAATAACTGGTTATGGCATAGAAGACTTGGACATGTAAGCATGCATACCATCTCAAAATTGACGAGAAAAAATCTGGTTATAAGATTGCCTGAACTTAAATTTGAGAATGATCAGATTTGTGAGGCATGTCAATTAGGTAAACAAGTTAGAACTTCCTTCAAAACCAAGAAGATTATTTCAACCTCTAAACCTCTTGAATTGCTGCATATTGATTTATTTGGTCCAATCAACATAACTAGTCTAGGAGGCAAATCATATGGTTTTGTGATAATTGATGACTACTCTAGGTACACTTAGGTCTACTTCTTTGCTTATAAAAATGATGCATTACCTGCATTTGCAAATCATTGTAAGAAGGTTTAGAATGAAAAAGGATTTGTCATTGTTAGTATTAGAATTGATCATGGAGGTGAGTTTAAAGGAGATGATTTTGAAAATTTTTGTAATGAAAATGGGTTAGATCATAACTTTTCTGCACCTAGAACACTTCAACAAAATGGGGTTGTAGAAAGGAAGAATCGGACTTTAAAAAAAATGGCTCGAGCCATGCTGTGTGAAAATAATCTACCAAAGTATTTTAGGGTAGAAGCTATCAATACAGTAGCCTATATTCTTAATAGAGTTTCTATGAGGGCCATGATTTCTAAAACCCCCTATGAATTGTACAAAGGTAGAAAACTAAACATTTCTCATTTTAGAAGTCTTGGCTACAAATGCTTTGTATTGAATAATGGAAAACATTCTCTTGGAAAGTTGGATGTTAAGAGTGATGACGCAATATTTTTAGGATATGCATTACACTCAAAAGCTTATAGAGTTTTTAACAAAAGAACTTTAACAGTTGAAGAGTTTATCAATGTAGTTTTTGATGAATCTAATGCCTTGCAAAAGAAAGTTCTTGCTGATGAAAATGATGCAGAGGGCTTTTAAAGACAAATGAAAGAAATGAGTTTAGAAAACAATAAAAACAGTGAAAAAAACTCCCTCGAAAGATAAGCAGAACCTCTATCCTTAGAAACTCTACAAAAGACAGAAAGTCAACACAATGATCTTCTAAAGAGTTGGAAGTATATCAAAGATCATCCACGACAGCAAATCATTGGTGATATTCACAAGGAATCAAAACTAGGAGAGGAATTAGAAAAACATGTGAATTCACAGCTTTCGTATCACAAATCAAGCCTAAAAGTTTTGAAGAGGTAGAAAAAGAGAAAAGCTGGATATTGGCCATGCAAGAAAAACTTGAACAATTTCAAAGAAATTGTGTATGAACATTGGTTTCTTGGCCATTCAATCACCCAATTATTGGCACAAAGTGGGTGTTCAGAAATAAGGTAGATGAGCAAGGTAATGTTATTAGAAACAAAGCTAGGTTAGTGGCTCAAAGATATAACCAAGAAGAAGGCATTGACTATGATGAAACATTTTCTTCTGTTGCTAGAATAGAAGCCATAAGATTATTGCTTGCATTTGCATGTTTCATGAACTTCAAATTATTTCAAATGGATGTGAAAAGTGCATTTTTAAATAGTCTTATTCAAGAAGAAGTCTATGTCAAACAACCCCTTGGATTTGAGGACTTTGAAAAACCTGATTATGTTTACAAATTACATAAGGCCTTATATGGATTAAAATAAGCCCCTAGAGCTTGGAATGAAAGGCTCTCAAAGTTCTTAGTTGAAAAAGGGTATATTAGAATAAGCATAGATACAACACTATTCATTAAGAAATACTTGAATGATTTAATTGTTATTCAAATTTATGAGGATGATATTGTATTTGGTGCTACTAATGAGGTTTTGTGCAAGAACTTTGTTGAAGAAATGCAAAGTGAGTTCGAAATGAGCATGATGGGTGCACTGAAATTCTTTCTTGGCCGTCAAATCAAATAATGCAAGGATGGTATCTTTATCAATCAAGAAAGATATATTCAAGACATGCTAAAAAAGTTTACTGTGATGAAGCTGAAGCCAATCAACACTTCAATGAGTCCATCTACTAGGCTTGATAAAGATGAAAAAGAAAAGAGTGTTGATCAAAAGCTTTACAGAGGTATGATTGGATCTTTGCTTTACTTAACTGCCAGCAGGCCTGATATTCAATTTAGTGTATGCTTGTGTGCACTGTTTCAATCACAACCTAAAAAGTCACACTTAACTGCAATAAAAAGAATCTTTAGGTACATATTGGACACACAAAGTCTATGACTATGGTATCCAAGAGGATCATCTTTTGATCTCATTGGATATTCTGATGTTGACTTTGCAGGAAGTAAAACAGATAGAAAAAGTACTAGTGGCACTCAGCTTTTAGAAAACATGCTTGTATCTTGGTCAAGTAAGAAACAGAACTCTGTTGCACTTTCAACTATTGAAGCTGAATACATTTCCTTAGGTAGTTGCTGTGCTCAAATTTATGAATTAAACAACAATTAAAAGATTTTGGAGTAACCATGCTTAATGTACCAATATTTTGTAATAACACAAGTGCCATAAACATCTCAAAGAATCCGGTTCAGCACTTTAGGACCAAACATATTAAAATTAGACATCACTTTATTAGAGGCCATGTGATTAAAAGAGACATTAAGATTGAGTTTGTTAACACTTTGCAACAATTAGCTGATATATTCACCAAGCCCCTGAATGAGGAAAGATTATGTGAAATTAGGAGAAATTTAGGAATGGCTAATGTCCAGGAGCTTTAAGCAAATTTATGAGCTTTTCATTCATAAGACAGTAGGTACTTAGTTGATTAAGAGAATCGCTTAACCAACAAAGAGCATTTTGTTTCTTTTTGTTAATAGACTTAGTCGAATAAGAGCAAAACTTAGTTAGTTAAAAAATTGAAATAAAAATGATAAAATTTATGGAAAATGGACAAGCATACCGGGTGAAAGAAAAAAAAAAGGAAAAATCGCTAAACTAAAAATAAAAAGAAAGGTAAATTTTTGAATTTTGAAAATGGGGGTAACTGACAGCAATTAAAAGGGGGAGTCTGACGATTTTTAAAGAAGAAAAACCACTCTTAACTTCTCACCCTCTCCCCTCATTCTCTCACATCAGAAGCCACATATCTCAAAATTGAACCCCAATTCCTCTTAAACTCTCAAAACCTTAAGTTTGAAATTGCTCAAAATCGATGGCTAAATCCACATTACCTAGTAATGTTTTGGAAAAGAAGAAAGGACAACGACCCATGGAAAAGAGTCCACCGTTCAAAATTCAAAAGAAAAGGAAGAAGGATGAGTCAGCTTCAATGACAGAGAAAACTGGGAAGAAACAGAGAGAGAAAGAACAAAAATTAGAGAAAAAAAAAGGAAAAAGAAAAATCTATCAAAAAAGGTAATCTTCCATCCACCAAATATAGAAATAAAACTCATAAGGATAGATTTAGGAAGTTAGAGAATGCACTCACTTCATGTGGGAAATATATTGACTGGGACAACTTTAATGGGGTTCTAGAAATTGAAGAGGGTTTATTGGATTATTTTAAAGAGATAAAATTGAAGAAATTGAGCATTTTTAAGAACAGAACCTATAGTGCTAGCCTTGTGAAGGAATTTTATACTAGCATTGTACTAGATGAAAATGAACTTAAAGAAACTGAGGATTTTGTTGATGATGGTCTGAACGTGCTCCTAAATGGAAGGCCGTTTGTGGTCACTGCCACAGATTTGAAAAGTCTGCTCAAAGTTGAGTGTGAAGAGGGAGAATATGGAATTCTTAAAGATTATGATTCCTTATATTTATGGAAAATAATCACAGAGAAAAAGGAAAGATATTCATCCAAAAGTTATGTTAGTTTCATTAAAAGCCCTCAGATTAGGATCCTGCATTATTTCATTGTCTCAACAATTCATGGAAGAAGCGTTAGCTTCAGCTGCGTAAGCCTTCAAGATATGTGGCTGATGAAGCATGCTTTTAATGCTACTCCCTTAAATTTAGGAAGATTCGAGATAGAAAGGATGAGAGGAACATGTTAAGTTGACAAGATAAATCTGCCTTATGGAAACATAATTACCTCTCTGATAAAGAAAAAGGGGATATGGAGTTCCAGATATGAAAATGATCAAGTTAAGAGCAGGGATCAAGCAATCTATCTAGGAAGTTTGCCAAAAATGGGGTATAAGCTAGAAGAAGAAAAGCTTGTCAAGACCCCTAAAATTACTCCAAAGGATGAGCATTCCATCCTTACTCAGATAGCTTCCTCCCAGATTTCAAATGAAATGATTTTGAATTTGCTAATGAGAATTGATGGGAAACTCACTGACCAGTCTACAAGGATACAAAAAATTAAAGATAAGTTGGAAGAGCTAGAAAATGTGATGAAAGAAAAAAAAATCACCTTCTGGTCCTACAATTGAAGATACTTCGGCAACACCAAGTCCAACACCAACAGGACAAGCTGCTAAAGTCTTGCTTTCCAAGCTGAAGGTGATGAACCAAAATATGGTCTAGCAAGAAAATCACCTACCCTTGAACCTGAAAATTAAGAAGAATATAATGAAGGTACTGAAGTGATATGATCCTTCAATGGTGACTCTCCATAGCATGATGAGGCACAACCTGATGAACCATCTCCCACAAACTCTGAGGAAATTCTCATCATGAATGTCTTTCACCAGATGGTGAGGGAAAAAGAAGTTGAAAAAAAAGCATAAAGGGTAAAGCATATAAACCAGCATCTCCAAGAAAATACCTTAAATCAGTTCATGCTACAGAAAAGAGTGAGCAAGCTGGTAAAGGGAAAGGGAAAGCTGTTGAATCTACACAAAACAAACCCAAACCAATCGAGAAAGGGAGAAAGACCATGGCAACAAAGGCAAAATTCCTCAAAAGGAGAAAATTTTCCATAATAGCTGATAAAGCCAAACCTTCAGTCAAGTTTTTTATTCAGGATCCACTGCAAATTTCAGACAAATCTTCCCCTGACTCATCACCACAAAGATCATCACCTATATCATCTCCCGAACCCTTCAATGTCCACTTTGGAATTGATGAGTCTACCCCCTCTGATTCCTCATAAACTGATGTATCACCCTTGTTTTGCTGATGACAAAAGGGGGAAGAAATATGATAGGAAGCTTAGGGGAGATAGAAAGTATAAGAATTTTAGGGAGAAAGTAGAAGTGATTTAGGGGTAATTTAAGAATCTAAATCTGACTCTAACGATATTGGGTTGTTTATGTTATTTTGTGTGCTGATGGTTAAAAATTGGATGCTGATAACTTATTTTTATGGTTGTTCTATTGAATTGTGAGTGGAAACTATTTTTAAAATGAAAATGGATGCTGCTTATGCTTTTATGATATATGATATTTCTGTTGGATGGTTAATGGCATTTATTTTTGGAATGGATATGATTTGTTGAAAATATGCTGATGACAGTGAATAATATTTCTGTCACCTATAGCTGATTGTTCTGTAAGGCTGTATAAAAATATTCTGTCAAATGGTTGAATCTATACCTATAATTTTTTTTAAGAGATAGATAAGAACTTGCTGCAGTGAATAATAAAATCATGCATACTCTAAGGAAGAGCACACACTCAAAAGGAGAAAATCCTCATTTTGTGCATAACAAAAAGGAATTAATAGACACTATACTGTTAATCAAGGAATATTTTGTCATCATCAAAAAGGAGGAGATTATTAGCTCCATTAGTTTTTTATGATAATAAAACATTCCCACTCATTTATATCTAACTTTACTACTTGAGTGTGCAAGACAAAAATGTATGTCATTAATAAATTAATCACTCAAAAGCAAATATCAAAACTCATAAGAATAAGGGGCTACAATTAATCCAATAAATAGAAGCCTTTTAGTTGGATAATCAAGGGAGTTAGTCAACTAAAACTCAAAAATGAAGTTGGTCGGTCCAGTAACAAAAAAGACTTAGTCAACCAAGAAGCATAGTTAGTCGACTAAGTGCTCACTGCTAAAAACTAGGTTTAGAGA
Organism: Theobroma cacao; assembly: GCF_000208745.1. NCBI lineage: Eukaryota > Viridiplantae > Streptophyta > Magnoliopsida > Malvales > Malvaceae > Theobroma > Theobroma cacao. The sequence continues at coordinate 16,225,432 of NC_030850.1, forward strand.
CAAAGATGACTTAATCGACTAAAAAGCATCATTAGTCGATTAATAACTTATTGCCAGAAAGTGGGATCAAAAGACAGAAACGACTTAATCAACTAAGAAGAATGTTAATCGACTAAAAGCATTTTATCTGAAGATTTAAATTTGAATGCTAGAAGACAAATTAATGGCTAGAACTGACTCCAAACTGTTTCCCAACGATCAGAAACTATTTAGGAACAACAGTTCAGTGTGTGTGTAATCAAGTTACTTGAAGGAGATTATTGGCAAGTTCAAATGTTCCACGGGAGACACGCGTGTACTGTCAATGGTTTGTAAGATGGTCTCAAACCGCTAGTGTGAAGATAATTGGTGAACTTGTGTCCCACAAGCTTTAGGCTAATGGAGTAGCATCAAGACTTAAGGACATAATTGGTGAGATAAGGGTTTAGTGGGGATTGGAATGCTTGTATGGTAAGGCCTGTCAAGCTAAGGAGTATGTGGAAAGGCTTGTTGTCAGTCCCCGGAGGAGTCATTCTAACTTTTACCCTCGTATTTTGATATGTTGGAACGTAAAAATCTTAGTAAAGTCATAGTAGTGGCTATTGATGAGGCACAACGATTCAAGTATTATTTCTGGTTGTACGGGCTTGTATTTAGGGGTTTAGCGATTTAATGCGTCCTGTAGTTGCTGTTGATGCCACACATATGAAAGACAGGTTCAAAGGTGCTTTGTTTGTTGCTGTCTGCAAAGAAGCGAACAAGTGCGTATATCCGGTTACATTTGGCATTGGCCACGTTGAGGACGAAGACTTGTGGACATAGTTTCTTAGCAAATTGCATTGTACGGTTGGTTGTCCTAAAAACACAATGTTCATTTCTAATCAGCATCTTGGCATTAAGAAAACAATCCAAAAAACATACCTAAACACGCACCACGATATATGCAGTTACCACTAAAAGAAAAACTTCAAAACCAAGTTCAAGTGTGATGATATTTTAGTGATTTTCACCCTTACTTGAGATTGCTACAAAGTTTTCGATTTCAACAGACATATGAACCAACTGAAATAGATTCACGCGAAAGCCCACTCTAACCTTATAAGACTAGGCCCTAAGAGATGGGCAAGTACACGGTCACAGGTAAGGCGATACTAACTCATGACATCCAACATTGCGAAATATGTTAACTCATGCTCGAAGAATGCAAGACAAATGCCAATCACTATTCTGATTGAGTTCATTAGAGACATGTTTTAACATTGGTTCCATGGCCGATACGAGGAGGCTGTTAAGGTGACCACTCTTTTTAGCCTTTGGGCTACCAAGTGGTTGAGTAAATGATTCAATAATGCACACCACTTTGTAGTTAAACCTATCGATCGAATGGAGTTTCAAGTTAAAGATTGAAGGATGGACAAACTGGTAAACTTGTCCAGGAAAACATGTTCGTGTTGTGAGTTTCAGACAAATTACTACCAAGCAGCCATGCCATTGTGGCAATAAGGTACGAATATTCTTGTTTCTTATTTGATTTGTAATTATCTTAGCTTTTACATTGTGCTTCAACCATGAGATCATTGGATTCAAAGTGAGTGCAAACATGAAACCGTTAAATTCTGCAATGACTACTACAAGACTACTTATTTGGTCAAGGGTTATGCTGGGTCTATTCACCCGATTGAGCATCCCAATTATTGGGACATTCCCCTTGATGTGAAAGAAATCGTCGTTTTTCCACCACTTTGGCGAAGTCGAGTGAGAAGACCTAAGAGAAAAAGGATTCCATCAGTTGGGGAATGCAGTCATTCACAGAGATGTTCACAATGTAAGAGGTATACGCATAATAGATAAAATTGCCCATCACTGTTTGTAGTTCTATCCACAAATCTGACACCATCTCTAAGTCAATCGACGCCGCCATGATGACAATTGAAAGCATGTTCAACTTGTAGATAAATCAGTCACGCACGCAACACCTGTCCAATATGAAGGACAATGTTTGAGAACGTAGGGTGTTTTGTAGACGAAGACAATGGGTCAGCCTAAGTAAATGTGTGAGACATGTCTAGTACCTTTTTTACATGCATAGCAGTTTTGGGTGGAATTGGTGAAAATGTGTAAGTATGAATGACTGATATGCCATGCAATTTCTTACATTCATATTTTTTGTTTGTTATATACTAATGGATTGACTTGATATTTTATCTGCTTGTTATTCTAGTTTCTTATTGCAACTAAAATCCTTTTGCTTATAAGGTAAATGAAACGAAAGGTAGTATGGAAGATAAAGTTAGGTATTGGTTCTTTGAAATTGTCAACCCAAGCAAACTTCAAAAGTTTTCACACTAGTTGTTACACACCATGCCTTGGTAGGCAATTGTTGCTACACAGCATCCACATATAATCTGTTGTGGCATGCCATGTTTATAATATGTGTTGTTACAACATGAGTTTAGTTGGAACACCACGTGGACCATACGAAAGGTTGCCACACGCCATGCCAACAAATAGAGTTGTTACCCGCCATGTGTAATAGACATTGTTATTACATGCCACTTTATATTGATCATGTTTCAAGAGGGAAGCATTGGTCATTTGTTGATTGCTTTAATTGTTGAGACTAATAATAGAATCCACAAAATTTACACGTAAAAAATGAAGTCATAATATGTTTAAGGTTTAAAATAAAAGAAAGAGGAACAAAATTCGTGAAGAGTGAGCACACAATAAAATTAGAGATGTTCTAACCCCCACAAAATGTCCTCTTTGACTGCTTATTTCTATGTTGGTTCAATCATATATATTTCACTTGGCTTTTTGAATTACTTGGTTCTTTTATTTGATTGTTTGATTACTTATTTTATTTGGCTATAGGAACTTATAATTGCAATAAATGATGTGTGAATAGTTTGTTTTTCAAAGATTGTGAAACACTTCATAATCGGAAAGATGGCTGTCTGTGATTCAAGAGACATAACTTTAAATTTTTAATAAAAAATGTTCCCATCCTTCACAAGGGTCATATTGAGAAGTTGAAAGGTTGAAGTTCATATAAGAAGTAGGAGTAAGTGCATATAAGAAGTTGAAAGGTTGAATTAATGCTTTTTCATTGCTTTCATCTAAGGTTTCTTTTTCCTTTTTTTTTTTTTTGCATTGACCATAATGAAGAAAATTTGCAGTAATATTTAGTCTCTTCCGAGGTTTTGGCAGATATTCTAATGCATGTGGCCTCCAATTTAGTTAGTAATTTCACCAATGCGAAACTAACTTGTAAAGCTTTTCTTGAAGCTTCAAAGAATAATTGAATATTTGAGGATGTTTCAATGGAGAATATGAGCCTTGTCCATTGGTTTAACAGTGAGAAAATGTTTCTAAGAATATGCAAAAATGCTAAGAATGCATATGCATTATACAGGAAAAGGATGCTCAATTATTTTAGCAAAAGTAAAGTAGAGTCCAGGTTAAGTTACTTCAAAGAAGCAATGGATAAAGGTAATGTCGAACCCAAATATGTGTATGAAATTATCTTGATTTGTTCAGGGGGTGAGCTTAAAAATAAAGGGCTTGAAATTCTGTCTTCTCTCGATCACATCTGCTCAAGCAATAGAAGTAAAATAAAAAAGATGTTCAGTATGATGAGAGTTCATGTGACTTTGAAGGGTCCAAAAGAATTTGTCCCCAAAGTAAAACTCATATGCAATTGTGATGCTAGTTTGAATTCAATTTTAGGCAATGCTTTAGAACCTAAATTGAATCCATTTTGTAACGTCCCTTGTTGTCATTCTTGCTTTTAGACTATTGAAGCAATTTGATTTTCTGACATGGTTAGGAAATACATACTTCAATAAAGTTAATTAGCAAAGGAATCAATATTTTGGGCTTTTTTTCTACCATTGTAATGTGTATTGTTATGTGAATTGAATATTGGAGCATTTTAATGTGTACATATGTATTATTATAACATCAAAAGCAATGACCAAGGATGTGATTTTTTGGAAGTTAAATATCGAATATGTTGACGTTGTCACAACACGACATGTGTACATATGCATTGTTATTACACGCCATGGATAGAGATTGAGTTGTTACACGCTAATTGTAGAATTCAACACGTTGATACATGCCACACCAACAAACCTGTTTTCTATTCGCTTTACAGATATAGACACTGTTATTACAAGCCATGGATACTACACAATTGTTGCTACACGTTATGCATAAAAATCATTGATTGCGACACAAAATTGTAATAAATATCTATATTAATTCATGGTATGGATCTAGTAATGAATTTGACTTGGCATATCTTTGATTACATTGGCACCATCAGCAGCTTGCTGGTAATCTCAATATGTTTTCCAACATCTTAGGCAATATGTATTCTAAGTTTCTCAAAAACTATTTCATTCTATAGGGTTTACTCAACCATTTCCATATGACCACCAAATGAATATATTTCAATCACCTTTCGGGTTGAGAAGATAGAATAACGTACATTTGTAGGTTGATGCCAAAATATATTTGTAATAAATGTCTAAGCCTTTACATGTTTTGGTGTGCTTGGGTCTGGTGGCCATATGAGGATTTTGATTGTTATGTGGTTTGGATGAAATAAAATGATATATATATGATCACAGAGGTTTGAAATATCTTTTGTAGTTTCTTGAAGCATGCGTAAATGGCCTAAGATGCTAGATGACATGCGTGATATTTTTGGCATCCAAAAATTCCTAACTTGTCTCCTGCCATGCCTAACTAATAAACCATAAATTCTAAACCCTAAACCCTAAAACTTTAAATGACTAAGATGTTCAACGCCATGCCTTTAATAATTGATGGAGCTACATTCCATGGCTTTGCAAGCCATCGCGGCATGCACATTTATAGTGTTGTAACACGACATGCTTTAAGAGGCAATTGTCACTACACAACATGCCTTATTAGGCCATTGTTGCTACACCCCATTTTAAGATTTTTTTTTTAAATTTTCTTATTAATTACCCTTTTATTGGTGGTTAGGATTGAAATTTTTCATAATTACTAGTTGTTAATTATTGGTACACGCCATGCTACGTCAGCAAATTCTAAAGTATTTAAATCAAATAAAACATTTGATAAATACACAAATATCCATTAGATACACCCACTTATCCATAAAAAATTATAGTGCATAAAGTATAAAGTCATACTGAATGAAAAAACCCACACTATGTTAAAGCAATTTCTTAAAATATTTCAATTATCACATGCCATAAGAAATTGGAGAAACCAAACTCTCCACGTATAGTAGTGCTCCATACCATTGCCTTATGGGAGTAACTTTTAATCCTCTGAATGTGCCTTTCATCGGATCATACAATTCTAGTCTGGCTAACTTTGTATACATTGTATAGTAAGGCATACCTTCTTCATGAGTAAAAAGGACTTAACTATTTTGTAAATTGCATATTGGCTTAAAATCATAACATCGATGTGATAGGACAAGAGGCTCAATTTCATGAACTTTATCCAACTTTGTTTCGTTTCATCCTTTTGTAATTTCCAAATCTTGATGCTATTCCCCTTGTCATTTTGAGCCAAACTTAGGCATCCTCCAATCACCACCAATGTCACATTTGTTTCACGTCCCCCGTTTTGCATCATTAGGTGTGTCGATTATAGCAAATTTCTCAAATGTTAGATCAAATCCAAGAATTCCACAACGTGAATGTTCATATTCCTTAACCCCATAACTCATTTCGTTTGTCACAATCCAATAAACGACCCCATCATGATGAGTCTTGATAAACCATTTTCAGATAAGGTTATTGCAAGATAGAAGCCTTCTATTCTTCTCTAATTATTAGATTTTAGTGAATACATATCAAATTTGGGTTGTTCGCCCTTGAGGGATATAGATTGTTTGATGTTTGTTCAGTAATTAAATCATATAAGTGGATGGTGAAGTACCTTAGACCCTGTTAATATTAATTCGGGGTTTTCTTACTCTTAAACCTAATATTTTCTCAATATCGAAATGTGGGTTGAATTCAGGGATTTAGGATGAATTTGGCCCTCAACAAGCACCCTAAACCCCAGAATAAGTTAAATTATGGATTGTAACATGACATGCCATGTTATTGCAGGACAAAGAAAAAATCAGCGAATGCTACACGACATGCATAAAAACTCTTAATCTTTATACAACATGGCAAATGACTAAGTTGGTCAACGCTATAATACTAAAATGGCTAAAATTCCAATGATGATAGATGCCATGCTTGATATTTTAAGATGATAAATGACATGACTAACAAGCGATTAAGCAACACACGATGCCTAACATGTGAATATGCAACACGTCATGCCCAACATGCAAATATGTGACATGACAACCCTAAAGAATCACTACTTGCTTCATACATGTGACAAAAAAAATTAGTCACATGGTTGTATTTTGCTCAATTTGTGAACTCATTTCAAAACATGCAATCATGATAGTTATAGATCTAACACATTCAATTCAAGTATGAAATTTATGTATATTAAAGTTAATATATGTAAAAATGTAAACAACTTCTTTTCAATCATGGCAAATTTAGAGGTTCGTTATCACAACTGTTGGAAAAAATTTATAAAGTGTATTGCTTTCGTATTTTTGCAATCATGTTATGCTTTACTTTGATAAGTCCCAATTGCATAATATCGTCAATATAACTAATGGTAAACATACAGCAGCTGCAGCGATCTTTCTGTCGATGAGTTGGTGATTTTGATGGCATAATCTCGAGAGGTATGGTGTTAAACCTTATTTCTTACGGTGTGTATAGTTGAAATAACCTAACTACTAGTATATGATGGGCATAATCGTACTAAGGCATTGCATCTAAGTCTTACATAGACTGGATTCAATCGTCGTAAAAGGTTTTGTGGAGTCCAACACCTTTATCCTTCACTTGACCAAGTCGATCTTCGCAATAGCCCAGTGTTCATCCACATTATAAGGTGCAAGGATGAAATCGACTTTTGCCCATTTTCTTTTGTATGTTGGCCTGTCACCTTGGACATAAAACACCAACTCACGCGAAATTTTCATATTCGTCAGGTCCAAATTGTCGCTAATTTGAATGCATAGCATATGAATGGTGTCCTATCAATTATATTCAAAGTTTTTACACATCATGAAGTACAAAACATAAACATAATATCATAATTGAAAACTGTATATAATAAACTTACAAAAAGTCCCATATCAACCATGCATACATTCATGTTATACAAATTGGACTTTGAGTCTGTAAGATGCTTACACAGGACACTAAGGCATGCGTCAATTTGTTCAACCGTCATATGACTTTCAAGCTTCTCTAATTCTATAGAAAATGTTAGCCTTTGATCCCCTAAGATCTCGATTTATGCTTGAACATGTAATATAACGGATTCAAAAGGTTATGAGATTTAATTATTTCAAAACGCACATGCATGGAATGTAATGTTTTGAGCTTACCTCGTCTGCTTGTCTTTCTCGAATGCTTCGTATACTTAAGCCATGGTGTTCTTCTCATCTCAATGGTGTGCCAACGGGTCCACATACAGGCTTACCTTGTATTTACTGGCCATTATAACTTGTGCTGCTTTAGTTTGATCTAAATGAAACTTAGTATGATGTTGACTGCAAAATGACGCTAATGATGATGATTGAGAAGCAATGCCTTCAAATAATAACATTGGTGTCGTATAAACAGGATGTGTTGTTTGAAGACTAGGTGTACTTTGAGTGTGTGGGACGTATGGGACTAATTGCAACATGTCGACGCTAGTTGGGTCCTCACTAACTGCTTGAAGGTTTTGAACCCCTCCCACAACTTCATCGACACCTTCATCAGCATGAAAAGCATCATCTCTTTCAGCATCAATGCCGTCATGGTCAACACTATCATCGACTTGACGATCATGTCCACCACTGTTTGTCTTGTCAACACCCACTTCATCATCCTGGCCATAATCCTTTTCAACATCATCATGGTGCACACCATCATGTTGATCGATAACACCACCTTAGAGAATGAGAAAAATGAGAAAATCAAATAGTTGATAAAATATGGCCACCTTAAACCCCAATGACTACATTACGTTCTCCATTGACTGAGTTACCTTTTTCAACTCTAGTTAATCCCGCCTCTACTTGCTCATAACTTGGCATAAATGACGGACTGTGACTACACCGTCATCGATTTTCCTCCCCTTTCTCAATTGTAATAAGAGCGATTAATTTGTTAATCAATAGTCAACATGAAATTGTTACGTATAAAAAGAAGAAAGAACTGTCTTGATTGACAAATTGGAACTAGTGTGCATCTTAAGAAGTTTTATCGTCGTTTCCATCAAATGTTGACTACTATGTAGTTGAAAACGTGAAAGTGTATGGGTTTGATCATCGGATTGGGAAGTAAAAGCTTGATTGACATTGACCTGGTTTTCCCCCTCGTACATCAATTAAAGGTGTGACTAGTTGTCATTTTAGCCCCGTGGTTGTGCACCTTTACTTAACGAGGCCAAACACTTTTTTCTCTTTAAACGCTCTCTTCCTCAATCTTTGCTGGAGACCCCATTTTGCTCGATCGTCCATATAGCCTATTGGCATATACTGGTGCCTTTTATATAAAAGAACACCTATATCCAGCCAATATTCCCATCTAGCCTCTTTCGATATGGGCTCCAAGGTTTCATGTGCTCACAACTATAAAATACATACATTGTTATTATTTTGAAATATAGTTTACAAATGAATTGAAAAAATTAGTAGCTTTTCCCAACTGTTAAACTACCTTGTAGAACTCTTGGGCTTTTGATTACACTGTCATTTGCACATATATGGGTACACATCGTCCTTACGAACTCCAGAAGCAATTAAATTTTGGAATGCAGGAATGGCCTCCATTGCCAAGAGCTGTAAGTTAATTGTAAACATTATAATCAACTAATTAATACACAACACACCACTCTAAAAATGTTATGTGAAAACAAAACTAGAAATGTTTTGTGATAATACCTATATTACCCATGTAAATCCGTAAACATTGTAGCATAAACGATTATACTTCTCTAAGGCTTCGACAGAAACTTTGAACCCTTTCGATAGGTAGTCCTCAATTAGCCTTTATATATAGTGACCCCATAAAAAGATATTCCAAGCGTCAGTCTCCTCAACCAATGCCAACAGCCAAAGCGTCACCCTTCTTCTGTAGTCTTGTTGTGAATAAAACATTATTTGCTATCAATTTGAGTGCCATCTTTGTTACATTTGTTAGATGCTGAAAGTTGCCTTTTTAGAACGTATCAAGCAATTGCTGCATCAATCCAGTATCTAGCATGAATTCCTCCAGGGATGACTTCATATAATTATAGGAAAATATCTGGCATGGGATCAAACTTCAGTCCTATAATGAGGTAAAACTCTTGCTTGGAGAACTGCACCTTTGTCTTGCCAATGGTAAATTATAACTCATGCTCCATTGACTCGGGTTCAGTGATTCGATGAACCATAATGTTTTGCAAAAGACCAACGTAGAAAAAGCCATATGGATGGATGTCCAGCAGCATTTGGAAGCAAGTACTCTTCATTGCTTCGTACTCCTTTTTCTCTAAAAGTATTTTGTTTATTTACTGTAGTTGTGATCACTTACAGTGGGTGTTAATAAAGACATTGAAAGCCCACTTATCCCTCAGCACAAAAAGTGATGTGTCAAGCTTATCTTATTCTTTCAAATCCATATACAAATCATTTCACCCATGCACGTGTAAGCTACACACTACTAACAGTAAGCCCATTTGAAGCAACATCCCAGGTACAAGAAATTTATTATTGTTACATGTTATGCAAAACAAGTAAAATGTTGTTACGCGTCTAAACCATGTAAGTTAAATGATGTAGTTGTCTCTCGAAAATAGGCAAGAGGAATGAATGTACAATGGATACTAAACCCTAAATTAAAGAAAAAAATAAGAAAAACATATAAGTCCATTACCCTACCCCCAAACCTTTCATAAAGCAACAGAATCAACAAAAAATCCACTCAAAACAGAAAAGAAAATTCACTATTGATTGACTGACCTTCATGTAGTTATGAATTTGTTATTGTGATTTATAACTTTGCTCAAAACTTAGTCTAACACTTTGCTACCTTTGGGAATGAGGAATGAATCAAACCATCTTTGCTCTCTGCTCTTAGTTGACCCTTCTATTTACGATTAAGTAATAAAATGCGATGGCGTGTTAAATACCTCATTGCTTATATACATGGAGTCGAATTTAAAATGATTTCATTAAGGGCATTTTTGTCTGTAATACATTTGTTTTGGATTGTAGCTGTTAAATTTATGGCATGTCACATAATCTCACCATAATGTGTTACAATAACATTTTTCAAGATTACGTCTGACAATCTTAATTTGAAATTGGCGTGTCCAAATATTTTTCAACTCTTCTAGTAACAACTACCTTTTTTTTCACACGGCATGGAACATCTTGGTTTCAACATGCATGAACCAAAATTTTTTTTACTTGTGGCATGTTAAAACCCAATTTTCACCTTAAACCTAAATCATGTGATAGAATCCACATTCCAATTCTTTTTGACTCATTAATGTCAAATTAGAGACGCTTACTAATGAGACAATAGTTGAGGCTACTACATAAGTTGTTCGATTTTGAATGACAAATGCTTCAATGTCTTCTCTTTTTTTTCCAACTTAAAAGAGTTTTGTTGATCATTTTCTTTTTTCTTCAAAACTTGACTACATCTGTCCATTGGTTTTCATGTTAAGGGTATGATTTTCCAACATGGCATTTACCAACATTAATCAGTTATAACTTTCTTCTTTCATTGTCAAATGGAGATACATTTCTTGGTATGTAACTTATTTATTTATATTTTCTAATTTATGACTTCTACACAAAATACGTTATGACCAAGTTGTTACACATAATGTGTTAATAGACACTGTTATTACAAGCCATGGATACTAGGCAATTGTTGCTAAACGCCATACCAATATATATATTGTCAATTACATGCCAACTTTATATATATTGTTAGTTACACGCCAAGCTTATATAAATTGTCAGTTACATGGAATTCCTGTATATTTTGTCAATTACACTTTATGCGTAATTATACCTTGCTACTACATGTGATGCTAAAGTCCATTGTAAATAAAGGTAACCTTAATTATTTAGCTAAAATAAGGATTCATTTACAATCAAAACAAGCTTTAAATTTTGGAAGAAGGAAGAGGCACATGCTTCTACCCTAAACCCAAAGCCTAAAAATGAGATAATCATAAAAAGAAATTCCCAGTTTTAGATTATAATATGTAATAAAATTGTAAATTTAGTATATTACTATACTCCAAAAATTAAACATAAGTCCATGGCACAAGAATTTACAAGCATTTCTTTGAGCTTTTTTTGAAACACCAAATTATGAGATATTTGTACCAACTAAATTTTCAAAATCTTGCATCAATAAGAAAGAGTCAGTGAACTTACTCACAGTAACTCATCATTGAACTGAAGTGATCAAACATTACTCATTCCATTAAACAAATTACTTGTGGCATCAACGTTAAACTCATTTCAAAATCCATTACATATATTGCTCATCTCAGGCTTGACAAAAGAATACAGGTTTACTAATGAGAAGCTCTTTAATAGAACACCATAGTATTTAGATTTAATGTAGACAATACTTAGGGCATCAAGGCCAAGATGAAAAGGTTTATCAGCCATATCACCATGATCATATAATTCAATCTCTTTAGTCAGGTTTCTAATATTTAACTGGGTAAGACTTTCAGATTGAGGAGAAAATTGAATCAACAACTTTTCATGTGCAGGGCAACCAAATAAAAGCTTATGAATTGAATCATCCTCGACAAAGTCTATATTGCCATTATGGATAGTCTTCAAACTTGGAAAGGATACATCAGTAGGGATGCTCATAACAATAGTAATATAAACATGTAGTTCCAATTTCATGAGTGTCTTATTTCTAAAAAGGCTAAGAGGCAACAAACCCCTACAATCATCTCTAACACACATCTGTAACTAAAGTTGTCCAACACTTCACTGTAATGCAACAAATAGTATACACCTAAAAAGTCGATAACCTTAAAGATCTTCATATAATTAAGAGTAAAAACTGATGGAGTAAGAAAAACTTCCACCTACTTGATAAAACAAAGGTGTGAAACTACATTTATTGTGGGAAACAAGGACAGTATTTCAAACAGAATTGAGTCTTTGTGAAGCACTAAGTTTTTTGATGCTATTATCATTGCTACTATTACCTTCATGCCACCGAGTGATGGTTTTCGTGTGCTTAGGGCAAGTGGCCATTTGGGGATTTTGATTTGAGTTGTTTTCGATGAAACTCAAATGGTTGAAATAGCTTTGCATCAGATGAATTTGAGCCCTAAGCCAGAATAAACCCCGAGAATTTGAAAATTCTAAACCTAAGGTTTCATAGGGGTCTTTCTTCAATTTTTTGATGAGACTAGTGTTTTTGATGGGGAAAAATTGCATTTTGATTTATGAAAATGTGTTAGACAAACTTCAATGATGTCCACTCTTTAAAAAAAAAACATGCAGAGACTTGAGAGAATTTGAAGATTTGTTTTGCGAGTTGTCTTCAAAATGACTCCTCAGAGTGTTTGAAACCCCATGCAAACCAATTTAAATGTTCTTACACGCCATACTAAGCTATTACACACCATGCTTACATATCCTTTATTGCTACACACCAACCTAACAATATTCAGTTAAAAGACACCATGCATCACCACTAAGTTATTACATGCCTTATGTAATCATTAAATTGTTATAATACATCCCTAAAAATCGAATGTTGATACATGACGTGTAACAACAATATTTTTTCACCAGGTCCTACGTGTCACACCTAAATTACCAATGTTGCTACAGGCCATGGCAACAAATAGAGTTGTTACACGCTGAGTGTAACAACTGACAGATGGCTTGTATGTTCATGTGTTTGATTGAAAGCATTATATCAAGAAGCACTTGTATTCATCCAACAACTTCAAATTCAGATACAAAGTTTTGAGACGTTAAATCAGTAGTTTTAATTCTCATTTTTATGATTAAATGTATAGAGACTAAATGTCTCTTCACCAACTTTCCTTGAAAACTGTTACATTTTGAAGCTACTCCATTTTGAATATTAATTTGTTTATATGTTTTCTATCTAGCTAAACCCTTTCACCTTACCTAATGTTGCTATATGCCATGCCAACAAATAGAGTAGTTATGCACCATGCGTAACAACTGACAAATGGCCTGCATGTTCTTGTGTTTGATTGAAAGTATCATACTAAGAAGCACTTGTATGCATCCAACAACTTTAAATTTAGATGAAGAGTTTTGAGATGTTAAATCAGTAGTCTTGATGTTCATTACTATGATTAAATGTATAAGGACTGAATGTCTCTTCACTTGCCTTCCATGAAAACTGTTTCATTTTGAAGTTACTCCATTTTGAATATTATTTTTTGTTGGGATGAGCTTTACAACCAATTGAGATTGGTCAAGACTTGGTTCCAATCATGCAACAATATCATTCAATATGAACGATTAAAGATTTTTCTTCATCAATAAGACATTAATTATAATGAGTTATAAGTTTAATTAGATGAAGTCCATGAGATTAATATGCATTTCAAGGGAACTGTTATGGGTTGTAGTTATGAGATCCCTATGCATCAAAGCATAATCTCAAAATGTTCTTGGCCAATGTATCATTAAGACTGGACATCAATGATGTTTAGAGACTAGTACATTCTATGTTCTGTCTTTGAAAGTAAGCAATTGATCTCATAGATTGAAGTATAGAGATACTTGGAATTAGAATGTAGGTGTTTGCCTAGGAGAGCAAGTTCATAAACATGACCCGCCACAAGAAGTGCATTTGGTAATACACTCAAGTGTCTATGCAATACTTTTCATGTGTTAGTTGATAACTGTATGATATAGAGTTATTTGGGCTTAATTTTGGTAGTAATTTAGCTTAGTTCTTATAATAATGCATAGAAATTAGTCAGTTTTATTTAATTATTTTAAATTAGTTAATTTAGGTGTGTTAATCTAATCTTAGTTAATTCTATGCTTGATTTGGTGTTACTATGATTAAGATAAGTTGTTATTGATTTATTTGTGCTTTTGTAGGTGTTTGATGAAAAAAGGAGAGCAATTTCAAGGTGCAAACCTCCACTACACATGTTTTAGTATTTCGGCTATTACTCTCTCTACAGAGCTCCAAATGAAGTGATTCTTGAATCATTGAAAAGCTAAGAGAAAAAAATACAACTTTCGTGTTTACCACTTTGCCCAGTTCAGCCTGAAGGTGGTCAAAAATCTTGTCTAAGTTGGAGTACTGCAATTCTAGAACAATTGTAATTTTTGCTATTTAAATGGTCAAGGCTGCAACTTTGGAGGAAGTAGGCCATGTTGATTCCATATGTTGTTGATAATAATAAAACATTCCTCATTCATTAATGTCTAACTTCACTATTTAAGTGTGCAATATTTAATTTTATGCTTCTAACAAAGTTGTTAATTAAAGGCAAGTCAATGAGCTTGCTAAGTTTAATGAAGAGTTAATTAGTCAAAAGGAAAAGAGCAAGTAATGAACAAAAACAGAACCTTAGTAGCTGATTATCAAGGGACCTTAATTAGCTAAGGCATGGCTATGTGATAAGTTGAAGCAAAATAGAAATATGCTAATCGGTTAAGAGGTCTGGTTAATCGGTTAGAGCATAAGGTCCTAGTATCTTCAAGTGTCAAAAACAAGTTTGAAAATATGGTTGACAGTTGAAAGGAGCCAAAATGAAGAAGTTCAAAATTCAAAGATCTTCTAGTTGATTAAAGTTGATCTTAATCAGTTATGGTTGAATGAAATAAAGCTTCAATCAGTTAAGGAAAGATTTAACTAATTAGAGGAAGGCTACTATGTAGAGAAGTGAATACAAAAAGTTTGTAATCAGTTAAAGCTTACTATAACTAGTTAGAGGAAGTTTGTTGAAGAAGAAAAGTTTGAAGATAGAAAACTCTTAATCGGTTAGAGCCTCCTGTAATCAGTTAGAGTAGAGATCATAGTAGGACAATGCAAGACAGAGAAGCTATAATCGATTAGAACTGCCTGTAACATATTAGTCGAATTCTGTTTGCGCTTTTTGAATTTAAACACTAAAGGATAAAATAACAGTTAGAAGTGCATCAGAGTTGTTTCTAATGGCTAGAAACTGTCTCCAATAGAAATCTGACTCCCTAGGTATAAAAGGAAGCTCTAACAGTCAAAAAAGGAAAAGAGTTGAAGATTTTGAAGAGAGAAGAGCTACTTTGAGCAAAAAGTCAAATATTCTTCACTAAAAACACTTGTTCTTCATTCCAATTCTAGAAAAACTATTTGAGCTTGATTGTAATATGTCCAGACTTGTAAAGGTACTTTATTGTACTTTTTTTTCGTTTCTTTCTTGAGAAATTAGAGTGTAGGAAGCACTCTAAAGCTTGTTGTAAAGGATTTGAGCTTAGGTTAGAAGCTCACCTTGTAAAAACTTGGTGGAAGCTGTTAATTTCACTAGTATAGTGAAGTTGGGTTGAAAATCCTTGATTGAGAGATCAAGGTAGTGGATGTAGGTCAAGGGGACCGAGCTGCTATAATTATTCTTGCATTGTCCACTTCTCTTTACCTTTCCTTAGTTGGTATCTTTTAATCTTTGTAAGTTCTAGTCCTTCCACTCATCTAGTTGATTAAGAGCTTTTCAAACTCTAAAGGATTGAGTAAAAATTTTCAGTGCTATGCACCCCCTTAGCACTCCAACGGGACCAATAGGCCATGGCCCACATAATCTGATGAGGAAATCCTGATTGGAATTGACTTCTTTCTTCACCCAACTTGGCTTAACTTCAAAGCACTATAAAAACAATCTTTCGAAAGACTTTTAGAGGGGAACGAAACACCAGATTGACAGTTAAGAATCAAGTCACAAAGTCATTAAAGCTAAGAAAAATTTAAAGGATTTAAGGAGATTGGAGATCAAGAATACAATTATTGGATTTTTTTATTTTTTATTATTTTAATATCTTGGTGTTGTTCTTAATGTTTAAATTTTATTTGATGATGATGTGTGATTTGATGGGGAACTAATTCATTAATCTAAGATTATGATTGAACTTAATACGTAGTCTGATTTATTTATCACTCTTTTGCTTATGTGTAATAGATTTAAGTTGTTTATTTTATTTTGCTCTTAATGCTACTAGTTGCCTAGCCACCAATTAGATTAAATTGAAAACCTAGGTTAAACCTTAACGAAGGAGATTTAGGAGACCTTGAATAAAATAGCATATGATCAAATGCACTTAGTTGATTATATGGTTTGATTTGCATATATGGTAGATATACACCTATATACCACACGTAGTCAAAATTAAAGCACGAATTTATTGAATCTTTCATCAATTTAATTTGCATAGACATATAGTAAATTTATTGAGAGAGGTATTTTTATGAGAAACTCGATAAAGACTTGTAAAAAATTAAGACTTTAGGTTAGCAACTTAATCCATTAAATTGAGTTAAGAGAGAGAGACAATATTCAGATGAACTATTGAGGGATATCATAATCTAAGGTTGGGTACTTACTGGAAGTTAATAAAATAATTTAGCTAATATATTTTAGATTAGTTTTAGTTGTTAGTTTATTAGTTTTAATTTTAATTTTAATTATTTAAATAAAATTAGGGTGTGTTAATTTTAGTAGTTAACAATAAGAATTAATTCAATTCTCTGTGGGGTCAACACTCTACTCATCACTATATTATTTTTGTGATATGTATACTTGTGTGGGTAGAAAATTGAACAACATTAGTCATGTAAATACTCCCTAGACTTGAGATATCGGGTTATCTTATATGTGGAGTGTTATGCTTTAATTTCATCCCTACGAGTTAACCAAAGATTCCTAAACAAGATGTTTTTGGATATAGTATAAAGCATGTGAAGGCAAATAAGTAGTAAAGATAGGAATCATCACCTTAAGTGTTTTAAAGGACATATCCTATTAGTTCTTGGTTAACATTAGCTTATTGAAGTCCTTGGCCAAGGTGGTTTAGAGATTATGAAAAGGTTTCATAAGTCTCTATAAAGCTAATACTATAACTGCATGAACAAATGTGAAGGTCAATAAGAGTAGACATTATACCATGCTCTTATCATGTCCAAGATATATGATGAAGGAATGAATTACCTTGATAAATTGTCAATGAACCCTTTGATTCTTCTAACAACTAGGTGGCCATGATGCATTGCTAAATGTTAATCTTGGTCTATAGAATTAATTATAAATTAATTGATTGAACTTTATACTAATCAATTAAGTCATTAATCAAATCTATTACCAACATGTTAGGAACTTAATGGGTCACACACAATGATTGTATTTGAATTAAACTGGGAGAATGATGATTTAAGTTAGACTTAAATTATATGCTTGATAATTAACTTTTATAAACTTAATTAAAAAGATTTTAATTAAGTTTCGGGCATAATATATAAATAATTATAATTATAATACCGAAATTGCTATAATATAAAGGAAATTATTTCAATTTAATATCCATTGGGCTTAATTAAAATAGTTTAATTAAGTCATGAGCCTATATTGTATTGTGTTATTAGTTGGAAGGCCTTATTGCAAAATTAAAGTTAATTTTAACCTAACTATATAAATCACATTAAACTATTGTTTGACACATGAAGAAAAAGTGTTGTTAGAAAAGAAAAAAAAAAGATTTTTTCTTTGTATGCCATCACCTACTTTGCGGCAAAGAAAAATTATTTTTGAAGTAATTTTTCAAGTGTATGATTCGGCCATCCTTGTGAGAAGTGAAAAGGGACAAACATTGTCCCCTTTTGCTAGCATAAAAGCATAGTTAAAATCTCCCTCCTTTGTTTTGTGGAATTTGAGGGTCATAGGCTTCCATTTATGAAAGCGTCCTAATCACCCACTTCTTTAAACATGGTCAATACTTGTGAAACCTTAACTTAATATAGGAATGGCCAAGAATCATCGATTTCGAAGCTTTTATCGGGGAACTTGTTGACATAAAAAGCTCAAAAGTTCAAGTGAAATCATGTGTACTATCGTTGGTGGCCAAGAGCTTGATTAGCTAGGGTTTTTACTTCTTGTAGTGTTTGCGGGGTTGCATTGAGGAGATTGCTATTTCGATCAAAAGAATGTTGGCAAGGTTAGCTTCTGATTTATGATTTTATATGTCATTTTATGTGTTAAAATATCAGCATGGGGTTTTCTTTTTAAAGTTTTAAATTTTTTTCTGCTACGTTATTTCGAGCATGTTGTCTATAGCCAAACCCAAAAATTTTTTATATGTTTTTCGTCTAAATAAACCTTTTTAATTACTATAAATAGCTATGTAATTCATCATGTAAGTGAAGTAATTTGTAAGTCGTTCTCCAAATATAACACAATTCTATTGATTCCATGTTGGTCCCAAAGAGCGTGCTAGAAGAGGGTGAATAATACTTTTAGAATGACACGAAAATTCTTTCCAAGTAAAGAGCTAATTAAGGAAATTGAAAATGGTTTAAAGCTTGCTAAAAGAATGATTTAAGTGTTAAGAGTAAAAAGGAAATAAAAGAAAGTAGACAAAACACAATGATTTATAGTGGTTCGGTCCCCTTGACCTACATCTACTACCTTGAACTCCTAATCTGTATTTTCAAAACCAATTCACTAAAATTAGTTAAATTCTCAAGCTTCCACCAAGCTTTTACAATGGCTTTTCACAAGCTCAGCCATAACCTTTAACAATGGTTTTTTCACGAGATCAACGAAAACTCGAAACTAACTTTTCTAAAGCTAAGTTAGAACCTACAACAACAACTAAGCTGACCCAAACTTGATCTACCCTTTAGAGTGTCTCTCACACTCTAAGTAAACATGAAATAGAGAAAAAAATGAAGTACAACTGATCACTTAGCTGATTTAAGATGTACAAAGTTAAGCTCAAACACTTTTTTAATTGATAGGAGTGAAATATAAGTGTAAAGAAAAGGTTTTGATCTTCTAAGCTCAAAATCACTTTGGATGGCTTCTCTATATGATTTTTGACTGTTAGGAAGCCTTTAATTACTTGAAAAATCACTTCTGGTTGTTACAGACAAAAACTAATCGTTTCTGGCTGTTATTTTGTCCTTTTGTGCTTAAATTCAAAATTTCTAGCAATGAGCTTTTAGCAGGTTAACCATACTTCTTAGTCGATTAAGTCTTCTCTATCTCACAGTCTGCTTTACTCTGATAATCTGTTAAGAAAGACTTTAACCGATTAAGAGCTTACTATTTCTAGAGCAACCAGCTTCACTAACTTTTCTTTGGTTGATTAATTCTTCTCTTAGCTTGGTAACGTTGATCTTTCATTTCCCTTAAACAGCCATGAGATATATTAGTCATCCGAGACTTCTTGAATTATTCTTTCACAAATTTGACTGCCTTCATTTTGGATCTTCACTTTTGGATTTTAACTAACTAGGAGGCTTCTATTTGTATTCAGTACTCGCTTAATTTATTAAATCTTGTGTTAACCAGTTAAGACCTTTCTATCTATCCTTAGTGTAGTGCCCAGAATTGCTTTAATTGATTAAGGATTTGTGTTAATCGGTTAAGACTAATCTGTCTTCATTAAAGCTCTTTCTTTTTTGCTTGTTTGACCAATTAACCCATCTTGCAACTGAACAAGCATTTTGACTTGCTTTCAAATGCCAAATATGTTAATGAATTTAAGCTTTCTCCTACACACTTAAATAATATAATTAGATACCAATGAACGGGAATGTTTTGTTATTATCAAAAGCACATGGAGTCAACATTGTTTTGTTATCATCAAAAGCACATGAAGTCAACATTCTCTCTCTCTTATTTTTTATGATTACAAAACACTCTTAGATCAAAGTGCAATGTCTATGTTTAATATGAATGCTTCAAATCTTTATGCATAATGAGTTGCTCCCCTTTAGTTAATGCATCTAGTTTTCTTTAAAGATTTGCAATAAAATATTTATAACATCCACAGTAGCTAAACAAGATATACAATGTCCATAGTAGATAAGCAAGATATATTGAATATTCATAATAACTGGCACATTATATTTAACAAAACCATAATTAAGCATCACACACAAAAATTAAATATGAAGACCTATCAAACTCTATTTAACTTAGTCTTCTTTCTCACCTTTTTTGTTATCATTAAAAATGACATTCAAAACTTCTCCTTAATGAGTGCATCTAAACTTTCCTTTAATCTTTAAATCAGACTTTAATGAATAGGAATCATAAGTACTCATACACCTAAGTCATACAAGCTTATAGATATAGTTTAATAGCTTCAATAGTCAAGCTTGTGTCTATGTAAGAACAAATGTATGGGAGTTAAATCATTTCAAGAACTTGTCAAGGATTACTCAAATAATGTTCAAGCAAATTTGATCATTTTGTCATAATCAAAACTATAATAATTTTAAAGCTAACATTCCATTTCACTCATATTTGACTAAATTCTAGTTCTCTCATATCATTTCTCACCTAAACCTTTAACTATAAACCTTAAATACTCAACACTCAACCTTAAACTAATGCAACGATCCAAACATGACCACATGATCAAGTGATTAATCTTCTTCTCTCTTATTCCGACTACGCCAATTCTTGTAATCTTCAAGTAGTAATAGAAAACATGAAGATTAATCCTTGGACATTGTGTCCATTTTGGCTTGTTTCTCCTAGTTACTCTGTACTAATGCTCCATTGTGTTGGTTCATTGATTCTGTGAAGCATGATGTTGTGCAAGAAATTGGCACAGAAGTAACCCTAGGGTATTTATTGTTTCACTTCTTCCTCCTTTAAGTCACCACAGTAGTAAGGATTTATGGTTTCACATCTTCCTCCTTTTGGAGTCACCACAACCAGTTCCTCCTTTTATTTCACATCAATGTTCTCGTACTCTTTAAAATCCATCTACAACAGAATACAGTAATACACATGTAAGCTATATGCAATGAACAGTTAACCAAAGAAGCTCCATGATATTTACAAAAATATTTATTTTGTTACACGCCATGTATAATAGCTAATTTGTTATACGTCATGCATACAATACCAATGTTGTTACACACTATGCTTAAAATTCATAATATGCTACACACCATGCATATAATCTTACGATGATACATGCAATGCCTCAAATTCATTAGTTGCTACATGCCATATTCATGCACTTAGAGAAATCCTTGAAGTTGTTACACGCCACGCCCATTTTCTCGTCATATGCTAATAACAACATTCGACCAAAATGGCCATGCTATGTAATATCTCTAAGGATTTGAACAACTTTAAACAACATCAAATGTCGTTTAACAACAAAACATTAAACCACATTCTCAAGCAATATGGCATTCAAATCACTAAACCCACTCAAAAACACAACAAAAAATTCAGCATTCACTGACTTACCATTTTTTGTGAACTTATTTATTGTGACTGATTACTTTGCTTTGCACTTGTTCGAACACTTTCCTATCATTGAGAATGAATCAATTGATCATTTAATAAACTTGTCGTGTAATATACCTAGCAATTGTGTTGATGTCAATGTCCACAAAATTACAAAAATCATCTCCTACAACATGAGGATGTTTTTAACAAAATTTTATTTAACAAATTTTTTGCACATTTATTTTCACCTATCTACATATGTATGACAGTGCATGTAAATGAAGAAGTTTTATTAATGACATTTTTGTTCCAAAATCTTATCTACTGGCTAAAAATTATTTTCAAAAATACCTTGTATTTGAGGGTTAAAAAAATGTATCCCTCTAACGTTCCTACTAATGTCTTTGGTTTCTCACATTTTGTTGAAAAAGATTTTTAAGGTTCTTATTTGCTTCTTGTCGAGACCACACATAAGAATAGGCACCATGATACTTTCCCTTGCTTGGAATATGCACTAACTAGGTTAGTGACTACAAACTTGGATTTGCCACATGCGGGCGGTTCGTGAATGGGAGGAATTTGCATCTCCAGGATCCACCAAGGATCACAAATGCAGTGGTAACAATCAACCAAGACACCAATAGAACTCACACAGCAATTCGGAAGGATGTTAATAGGAGCATCTTAGTTATAAGAACAGTATAGTTTTTACCAAGCCTTGTTTCCTGGAAGGAAAGTTCCATTGCCAGCATAAAAATGTACAGAGAATTCAGCTCAAAAAACTAGGTAACAAATGACATCAATACATCTCAAATTCATACCATCCAGTTACATTTATCCAAGCAGCCAGTTCAGAACTCAAAGTGGGTGGCCCTCAACAATTAGAACATTAGTATCATTCTACACTCTGCAACTTCTTTGACTTCCCAAACAAGACATGTAAGATGAACATGCAAGGATAGTGCCTTTTGAATCTTCCTGACCATTATTCTATGAAAGCAAAGATACAAGAGAGACAAACTCCAGGGTTATCCTGCCCTTGGATCTTGTGTTGATGACAAAGTGCTCAGGATATTTTCTTAGCAGCATAAGCAGACCATACCATGGTTTCCCCTTCGATTCGGGACCAGGCCAGTCCTCAGATGTAAGATACCTTCTAACTCGGCTGTGATGCCACACATTACTAAACTGATCGACCAACTGAACAGGAAAGATGAAATTACAGAAAGTAAGCAATCTTGTAACAAAATCACAGGACTTGGATGAACAAAATGAGAAAGAAAAAAGGCTGGCAACAAGCAGAGCTCTTTAAGCAAACACTACCCAATGAACTGTGTATTGTTCTTCTACAAGGATTTGTTAACTTTTCAGACATCCAATGGAAATATGCTAAGAAGATACGTTCACCACCAAGTCATTCAATTTGTAGCCATTTAAAGCTACTGAAAGTTAGGAGTGGAAATAGACAAATAGTTTGTGGATTTTAAATCATTAAATTATATAAACAAATTGACTAAAACTTGTTTGCTCCTCTAAATTCCAGAGGAAAAAAAAAAGAAGGCACATGAGAAGAAGAAAAAACACAAAGTACCACTACTACTGGTAGTTCATCAGAAGGACTCTTCTTTTTTTTCCTTTTTCCAACAAGTATACATTTATACTTTTGGCATCTTCGAAAACATAACAACAATCCTAAGTTCACACCTACTCTATCAAAATTCCAGAGCAACATATATAAGAAAAGTATTTCCATGTTGAAGTCTTTAAAGCAAGGAAAAGCACATCAGCAAGGGGAGAATCAAAATAAAGCATAAGGCTACTGTCAAGTGAAGTGTCATTAGCAAGAAATAATATATATCTATAACATATATAAAAACATGGATGTTGGTAGAAATTTTGAGTGACAAAAACGGATATATTTATTAATCATATTTCTAAATTGTCATTTTAAAAAAATTTAATTATAAATATTAATAAAATTTATACAATCTGTAAATAAGAATTCGAATCGCATTGAATGACTTTCATTAAAAAATGATTTTCTTATTTCTAATAGTATTGAATAATTCATAAAATAATATTACAAAATTTCAGTTATTTATACTTCAAGCTTTACATTTGATAAACATTTGTATCTTTCTATAATTATTATTTATATTTAAAAAAAACAAGTATTCATGTGAAACATACATAATAACAAATACTAGTTAAAACTAAAAGATAAAAGCTCAAAAGCTCAAAATTCAAATAGCACAATATGCAGATCACCCTACGCTTAAAACTAACCTCAGTATGGAGTTTCTCCATGGGCATCCATTCTCCAGGACCACAAAGATCAGAAAGCACAGTAGCTACAGATGACACCACATCCTTTTCTTCCAACTGCATAAGCTGTTGATTATCAGATTCGCGGTCAACTCTTGATCTTCCCTCTCCCTTCTTCTCCACAGGAACTGCAGATATTACAATCCCAACGAAACAGCATTCATTACCCATAAAAGTAAAAATAAGAGATGTACTTTTAGTCACTAAGTTCAGGTAAAAAATTGAAGGAAAAAATGCTGATGGAATTGAATGGCGAACAGCATTAAGCAATGAAGTTCATGCCCAAGGGTGAAAAACTGATGGGTGCAAAAGAGTATCGGAAAACAATGAAACTGCTTCATCAAATCTGATAAGTCATTTCACTGCTATAAAATGAATAAAGATAGCACTGGATTGCCAACTTAACATAAACTATATACCTTAAAACTCATATACTACATGATAATTGGAAAATATACCTTGTCTACTAGATTTTTGCTTATTTTCAGAGGGAGTGGGCAGGATGTACCACCGGTATGCTTCCAGGTTAAGATGACATAAACTTACAAATACCAAGCTATGCAAATAAGGCTAATAACAAAGAGTCGGATGAAAAAGAAGAATCAACAGCCTGTAATAGTGTGAGAAAGGCAAATGCTGGTTGAGCAAATGCTGCAAAATATAACAATAAACACCATAAAACTAAAATTATGCCCTCCATAACTGACCAATCAAGGCAATTATAACATTTATAAAGTTTTAATCCAGTAATAAATACTTCCAAACATCATCAACTCCTCTCTCTTCCATGGCGGCTCCATCACTAGTTTCATTAAAAGCTCCAAGATGACTACTTTGGATGTTCTACAGACTATGTAGTGCCTAAGGACTATCTTTAACAACTAGCAAAGCAATTAAAATAACTCCAAACCAGGATAACCCAATGAATTAGTGCAAATTCTCCAAAACCAGATCGAGATTCACTAGGTGCTTGCAGAATGAGGAAAAGGATAAGCACTGGTATAAAAATGCTTAACTTTAGTTCAATCCAACTAAATGGTGTCAACTCTAATAACTTCCATCCACTTCATACATCTTATTCAACATTTATTTTTTATCTAGAGCATTAAAGAATCTAAAGTACAGTAAGACTCCGCTGACAGTTTAATTACAACTAACTCCCAGCAAAGAGCCAAGAAAAAAGAAGAAAACTAAAAGGAGAACAATACCATATCAACTGCCAACATAGCAACAGAGGTCAAAACCCCGAGAGACATTTGCAGTGATTTATGAAATACAACAGGAAACTCCTAGAAAATGATGAGAGAGATTAAAGCATGAAATCAACAATAAGGATGGTGCTTAGGAAATAGAAGACTACCAACAGAAAGGATTTAGGTTCAATCTAGCAAAGCATTTTGAGTAATGCAACCACAAGTAATAACCAGCGCCAGTAACTATGATAGCAAAAAACCACCAAGAAGAATAACATCGGAGAGAGCGCACCAGCGAGCAAAATAGTTAGGGCTAGTGATAACAGAGCTCAAACACAAAAAACAACAACTGTCAATCTTCTGAAATAAAATGATAAATCTCTTTTGCTATCTAACAAATGTCAAAATACTTCTGCAGACAAGAATGAAAGCAGAAATAATCCCAATACATCCCAGTCCCAAAACAACTATAAAATCCAATTCATAGGATACATCAGAAACTATATATTTACAAAATCATAAACTCTACAAAGAAAATTATCTTCCATAATCACAACTACCCAAAATAAAAGAATAAAATTTGATCAAGCAATCACATAAATGACACACCTTTAAGAAATAACATATAATCAATTTTACTAACCCACTCATTACCCATAAAAGAAAAAAAAAGAGATGTACTTTTAGTCACTAAGTTCAGGTAAAAAATTGAAGGAAAAAATTCTGATGGAATTGAATGGCGAACAGAATTAAGGAATGAAGTTCATGCCCAAGGGTGAAAAACTGATAGGTGAGAAAGAGTATCGGAAAACAATGAAACTGCTTCATCAAATCTGATAAGTCATTTCACTGCTATAAAACGAATAACGATAGCACTGGATTGCCAACTTAACATAAACTATATACCTTAAAACTCATGTACTACATGATAATTGGAAAATATACCTTGTCTACTAGATTTTTGCTTATTTTCAGAGGGAGTGGGCAGGATGTACCACTAGTATGCTTCCAGGTTAAGATGACATAAACTTACAAATACCAAGCTATGCAAATAAGGCTAATAACAAAGAGTCAGATGAAAAAGAAGAATCAACAGCCTGTAATAGTGTGAGAAAGGCAAATGCTGGTGGAGCAAATGCAGCAAAACATAACAATAAACACCATAAAACTAAAATTATGCCTGCCATAACTGACCAATCAAGGCAATTATAACACCTATAAAGGTTTAATCCAGTAATAAATACTTCCAAACATCATCAACTCCTCTCTCTTCCATGGCGGCTCTATCACTAGTTTCATTAAAAGCTTCAAGATGACTACTTTGGATGTTCTACAGACTATGCAAATCCCTAAGGAGTATCTTTAACAACTAGCAAAGCAATAAAAATAACTCAGAACCAGGATAACCCAATGAATTAGTGCAAATTCTCCAAAACCAGATCGAGATTCACTAGGTGCTTGCAGAATGAGGAAAAGGATAAGCACTGGTATAAAAATGCTTAACTTTAGTTCAATCCAACTAAATGGTGTCAACTTTAATAACTTCCATCCACTTCATACATCTTATTCAACATTTATTTTTTATCTAGAGCATTAAAGAATCTAAAATACAGTAAGACTCCACTGACAGTTTAATTACAACTAACTCCCAGCAAAGAGCCCAGGAAAAAGAAGAAAACTAAAAGGAGAACAATACCATATCAACTGAAAACATAGCAACAGAGGTCAAAACCCCGAGAGACATTTGCAGTGATTTATGAAATACAACAGGAAACTCCTAGAAAATGATGAGAGAGATTAAAGCATGAAATCAACAACAAGGATTGTGCTTAGGAAATAGAAGACTACCAACAGAAAGGATTCAGGTTCAATCTAGCAAAGCATTTGAGTAATGCAACCACAAGTAATAACCAGCACCAGTAACTATGATAGCAAAAGACCACGAAGAAGAATAACATCGGAGAGAACGCATCAGGGAGCAAAATAGTTAGGGCTGGTGATAACAGAGCTCAAACACAAAAAACAACATCTGTCAATCTTCTGAAATAAAATGACAAATGTCTTTTGCTATCTAACAGATGTCAGAATACTTCTGCAGACAAGAATGAAAGCAGAAATAATCCCAATACATCCCAGTCCCAAAACAACTATAAAATCCAATTCATAGGATACATCAGAAACTATATATTTACAAAATCATAAACTCTACAAAGAAAATTATCTTCCATAATCACAACTACCAAAAATAAAAGAATAAAATTTGATCAAGCAATCACATAAATGACACACCTTTAAGAAATAACATATAATCAATTTTACTAACCTAATCCTCCAGCCAGCCCCGCCTTTCCTCCAGACCCGGCCTCGGCCCCACTGTACCAATCTTCTCTCCTAACCTTCTTCCCACCACTCCCAACATCCTCTTCCTCCCCATACTCGTCCTCATAATACTCTCTTCCCCTACCTTTCTTCACCCCCACTGCCACCACAGCCGAACCCACCACGGAACCCACCGTCCTCCCCGTCTCCGCCCCGCCATGGAAACCATGATGCGGTACCCCACCAGCCGCAGCCGCCGCCCCCGCCCCCGCCCCAGCCGTCTGGTAAATCGAAACATAGTGCCTAGGCGCAAGGGGTCCACCGAGAATACTCCTCACAGGAAGAAGAAAGTAAAATTCTTTGTCGCCGATTTGGAGGAGGTCTTGGGAATCGAGCTTTACGGGAGGGTTACCGGGAAGGTGGAGGACGCCTTCGACGAGGCAGCCATTTTTGCCGAGGACTTCCAGTGCGAAACGGCGTCGCGTGAAGTCGTAGAAGATGCGGGCGTGGTGCCGGGAGATGTTCATGCCACCGCCGAGGCTTGCTAAGTCGACATCGACGGAGGATTTCTTGGAGTTGCGACCGAGCATAATGGAATAGGTTTGCATGTAATATTCGAAGTCTTCGCCTTGTAGCTTCGCGAACCCCGCCTCCACGTCGCTCCCACCTGTGGTGCCCATCGTGGATTTTGGTTTTCAATTGAATTATTGATTGATCGACTGGCGGAGGAGGGAGGTTGTTTGAAACTCTAAAGAGGGTGTCGGGGTTTCAGAAAATTTGTCCTGATATTTACTTTTTGGATATTTTAAAAAATAGCCTTCAAAGATAATGTTTTCAAAAGTAACCCCTATATCAAATGCACATTATGTTACACACGTCATACTCATAATATTACATATTATATGTAAAAATATATTATACGTCACATATTAAACCTTCAAGTGCACATGATGCTATACGTTGTGTACATAATATTACATGTCATCGATATAATGTTACATGCCATGCACATGATATTACACATCATATTAGAAAAACATACTATTTTTACATACCATATACAAAACATGTTACACGTCATAGTTAACAAAGGTTGTTACACGTCATGTTGAAAAAAAATATTATTATTATACGTCATAATTAAAAAAATATTATTACATGCCATATTAAAAAAATATATTCTTATTATATTCCATGTTGAAAAAAATGATATTGTTAGATGTCATATTTAAAATATTTTGTTGCACTTTAATACTTGAAATATTGTTGTTATTTATGAACCAAAACTTCGAATCCTTTCAACTCTCTTCATTTCTTTTTGTTTTTCTTTTACGATTTGGTACCAATTAAAATGTTTCTAACATGTTTTTATAAATCAAAATACAATTTTCCTTATCTAAAACACTTATTTCAACTAAAATAAAAAAAATCGAAACCTTAAGTTTATAAATTTTAAATTCTTGAGTTTATTGATTTGATGTAATTAAAAGCTATTTCAAACATCTATGATCATTTTTATCATTTTAGTTTCATCCAAAACATCTAAAAATCAAATTCCTCAAATAGCCACCTACCCCAATCACATCAAAGCCATCTCTCAGTGTCCTAAAAGCACAAAAGAGAAAAATCAAGAGCACATCAGATGGATATTGAAGAGAGAAATTAATAAAATTAGAGAGAGTTGGATGGTGAGAGAGAAATCGAAAGCAAAGATGAAAATGAGGAGAAATTGTCATGAATGGTTTAATTTATTTGAAATAGTTTCAAAGATAATTTTATTAAGTCATGGCTAAATATAACTAAAAACAGTTAATTTTATTTTGATGGCTATTTTTGAAATTAAGTTATGAAGATAGCCATTTTTCATAATTTTTTCTTTACTTTTTCCTCATTTACTCTTGTGTATGAAGGGATGCTTGGTTATAGAGAAAGCTTGGATGCTTTCTACTTTCTAGTTGACTTCAATTTCTTTCAACTTCGTTTAGAGGGATGTGTCCAAGTTTATTTTTCATTTTAACGTTTGGTTAGGGAAATGGGGAATATTTATTCCACTCTCTCTTATTTCTTTTTTTTTTTATGATGTTTTTTGGTCTATGGATGCTTTAAAAATGATTATTTAAAGAGATGTCCAAATGCTCATAATTGACCCCTCCATCAATAATGGCTATTCCGATTGTGCTAAGATAGAATAAAAATGTTTTTAGAACAAAAATGCTTTTAACTAATTTTAGAAATTACTATCTACATAAGATAAGATTTATTCATTTTTTTCTTTTTTTTTCTTTATTTATGGATTTGTCTCTCATTCTCTCTCTAAATTTTCTCCACCATCAAAAGACAATAAAGGGCAATGTTGGCACTGACACTTCCACAGTCAGATCTGGTAATAAGAAGCATCGATCTAGCACTCCATGAACAAATCCGATTGCGAAAGCACCAAATCTAGCATCCACGATCAAATTAAGGGATGGCAATGGGTACTTTGTTACAAGATACCTACGGGGTATCTGACCTAGTTATATAGGGTTCAGATACCTTGTAATTGGATTCAGGTAGGGTTCGGCTAGTAATTTCACTACTTGTATCAGTTTGGGTAAGGTTTGGGTACTACCCTTTGGGTACCCGAATTCGATTATATATATATTTTTAATTTCACGTAATTAAAGACAAACTCATATTGTTAATTAAATTAATTCATAAAATTATCATCATTAATTAACTTGTAATATCTTTTAATACATATACTCTATATATTGTGTTAATTTACAAAGAACATAATTACTATTATATATATACTTTTAGTATATATACTTTAAATATAAACATATTTACTTTCTATTTTATGTTACTGTTACAAAAATTATAACTTATAAAATTATTAATTATAATATATATTCCTTTGTTTATATAGACTTACAAAATATATACCTAAAAAGAAATTGTAAGATTAGAATAGTTTTGGAACCTAGCTATTTTTTTTTAATTTCATGGACAAACCCATATAGTTAATTAAATTTGTAATGTTTAAGCTTTGTTTTTAGTTATTTAATTTGATATTTGAGATATGTGTTTTTGATTATTTAAATTTTATTATTTGTGTGCTTTTATAAATTTAATTATTAATTATATGAAATATGGATGAAAATATTATTGTATATAAACATGAGTACGGATTTGGGTT
Source organism: Theobroma cacao (assembly GCF_000208745.1). NCBI lineage: Eukaryota > Viridiplantae > Streptophyta > Magnoliopsida > Malvales > Malvaceae > Theobroma > Theobroma cacao. Next base: position 16,255,999 of record NC_030850.1, read on the forward strand.
TGGGTAATTGGATACCCATGAAGAGCATTTTAATAATTTTTTTACATAACTAGGTTTTTAAAAAGGTTAGGAAAATTATCAAGTTGTGGGTATGAATTAAGGTTTGGGTTAGAATAGTAAATTTAAAAAATATTTGGGTAATTATAGAGTTTGGATACCTTATTTATTAATTGGGTTCAAGTTCGGGTACCTCAAAATTAACGAGTACCCTATCGATCCCAATGGAGTGCTAGAGGGGATGAATAGCACTAAAAATTTTAAGCTCAACCCTTTTTGAATGATAGAGCTTTTAACCGATTAGAGGAAAATGAATGTAAAGCTTGTAGTGGCTGAAAGACACCAAGTAAAGAAGGGTAAAGAGAAATGGACAATGCAAGACTATTTATAGTGGTTCGGTCCCCTTGACCTACATCCACTACCTTGATCTCTCAATCAAGGATTTTCAACCCAACTTTACTAAACTAGTGAAATTAACAACTTCCCCCAAAATTTTACAGAATAAGCTCTCAACCCAAGCTCTAATCCCTTACAACAAGTTTTAGGGTACTTTCCAAACTCTAATTTCCCAAAACAAAGAAGTACTGCTAAGTACCTTTACCAATCTGGACAGATTATAATCAAGTTCAAACATTTTTTTCTAAATTTGGAATGAAGAATAAGTGTTTTTTTTTTTTGTGAAGAATATTTGGCTTTTTGCTTAAAGTAGCTCTTTTCTCTTCAAATCTTATTCCTTTCACCGTTAGAGCCTTCTTTTGTAACTAGGGAGTCAGATTTTTCTGTTGGAGATAGTTTCCAACTGTTAGAAACAACTTTGATGCACTTCTAACCATTATTTTGTCTTTAGTGTTTAAATTCAAGAAGGTAAACAAACTTCGGCTAACTAATTACAGGTAGCTATAACCGATTATCGCTTCCTTACCTTGCACTGTGCTGTTGTTGTGATCTCTTGTAGTACCCTATACTTTGAGATGGTGGCTAATAAAGCTTATCGGATGCTAATTGTGGTTGATTACTAAATTAAAAGGGTAATTCAAGAGTAAGCTTGTGAAACTTCGACCTCTATAGACACGTAAATAGAAGCAAACGCGATAAAACAAACTAGGAATAATTTTGTCATTTTCTTTAGTGCACCCCTAAAAGTATGCTTTCAAACATTATTAAGGCTTAAGTAGGCCTAAGCCACAAATGAATGATGAAAATAAGGATAAGATGACGAAGGAAATAGAAATAATGATGATTTATAAGGTAGGGGCAAAATGATCATTTTGCATCTTGAGTCTAATTTTTTAAGTTTTCGTGAACTCGAGTACTTTTAGACCATTATGGACTTTGTCTTAGTGTCCAAAGAGTAAAAAGTTGAACCAAAGGAAAGAAGAAGACAAAGTCACCTTATGGAGGGCATTTTGGTAAATTATATGAAAAATTGGATAAACTTTAGATATAAATATCTAAAGCTCTAGCAATTTCTAGCAGCTTCTAGCCATTTCTTCTTCCCTTCCCATCTCACGTTTCTTCATTTCCATGGGAGCCTCCCATAAAGCTTCCATAGCTCTCTCAAATTAACTTTAATTTACATGTTTTGGTGCACTTTTTCATAGAACCTTTGGTGCTCTTTCACTTCTACACTTCAAAGACCCTCAAAAGTCTTTCCTCAATACTTTCTCTCACTAGCTAGAAGTTTAAAGAGAGAGAAAAAGGGATTTTCCATAATAGCTTGAGTATTCTCGAGAAGAAATTCAACTACAAATCCACCAAGGTGAGTAATGAATTAGGATTGATTTTAGGTTGTTGATAATGGCTAGTAATTGGAGTTGTGAGTTTTTTTATTGTTGAGGTTTGTTTATTTATTTCTAGTGATACTAGAGTAGAGAGAATAGATAGCTAATCAAAAGGTAATTGGAAGCTAGTTCAGAATAAAAAGTAGAACTTGATTTAAGAAATAGCTTTTTAAAATGCATTTATACAAATTGGGTTGGTAGTGATGTTGTGTGTGTGATAGGTTCCAACGAGACCTTACGTGTCCATTTGAAGCAATAATCGAAGTTAGAGTCAACTAAAGATTCAACAGATATCAGTGAGTGAACTTGCATTAAAGTGTTTTTGGGAAATACATATGTGTTGGGATGAAGCATTTAAATGATTTTACTTGGTTTTCATTAAATTATGCATGGGAACAAGCTCTTGATAAAATGTTTTGATGTTGTGAAAATGTGAAATGTGTAAAAAGATGAATCCATGTGCTCCTATATTATGTTGGTATGTATATATATGAATATGTGTTGTGCATTTATGAATAATGCTGTGTGATGATGATGACCTAGCTATGTGCGATGTGGTAGTGCACATGAGCTGATGATGACCCGGCTATGTGAGAGTAAGAAGTGCGCATAAGCCGATGATGACCCCGCTATGTGCGAGTAAGGAGTGTGCATAAGCCGATGATGATGACCCGGCTATGACGATAAATGAAGTAGGGTGGTGTACATGTTTATATATGTTTATATATGTATATGTGATAGAAAGTTTATGATTATAATATGTGATTGAAATGAATAATGAGAAACTTGATTATTGTCAATGTGTTCACTTTGATGTGCAATATAGTAGGAATGGATTTTGTGGCATGTGAAAATCCCTTAATTATCATTTGCCTTGAATCTCGCTATAGCGAGAATGCATTCTCGCTACAGAAAGAAACTTTCGGGTGGTGGGGGTACAAACCAACCCTGTTTCTCACTGCAGCGAAAAAGAATTCTCACTGCAGCAAGGAATTTCACTGCAGCAAAAATGGATTCTCGCTGCAGCGAGAAACTCTGAGGTAGACCCAAAATTTTAGTGCAGTGCTTTTATTTTGATAACGATTTTGACCACCTTCTAATCAAAACTGGGCAAAGTGGTAAACATCAGAGTTGTAGCCCAACCTCTGAGCTTTTTAATGGTTTAAAAATCAGGTCAATTGAACTTCTGTAATGGGAGATATGCTGGAAAACCAAAACATATGCAAATTGAGACTATTTCTCGCTGCAACGAGAAACTTGCTGTCAGGTTTGTTACCTTGCTTGCTTTTGATATATTTTTACCCATTTAACTTCATGGATTGCTCATGGGTTTTTCAACACTTTGAAGCTATTAATCAAAGTTTGAAATATGGGGTTTTTAGTAAGAAATTAACTCAATTGCATTGTTTTGGAACAAGTGCATCATGATTTCCAAGTTCTCCTTATCGATTGCTTGTTCCCTTCTTATGTTTACTCACTGAGTTGTATACTCACATTTTTAAACTTCATGTTTTTTGATTCGGAGGCAATTGGGACCTAGATTGGGTGTCCACGTATGCTCGTCTTCTTGGTAGGTACTATGGCAACTCAATTGCGGTACTTTCACTTAAAGTCACTCCACTGACGGTTGAGAGTCTTTGTCTGTGTACACATATAAGTAATGTAATCTACTAGGATTCATGTTATAAGTCAAATATGTATATTTTGGATTAATGATGTCACTATAAGCTGGCAAATGGGTGACATTATTTTGACATAATACAATTGTGAATATTAGGTTACTATAAAATGTTATTGAAATATTTTTAGTTGAGAATTACAATATGGGTTTTAGAAATGATGGTTTGGAATGATGATCGGGATTGCATAAAAAGGCTTGATTGGGCTTAGTGGGCTATGCCCATTGGGCCTATGCGCCTATCATGGCTCGAGATTTGGGCTGTGACATCTCTGCTCTAACTGATTAAGAGTTCTCTATCTTTAAGCTTTTTTTCTTCAGTAGACTTCCTTTAACTGGTTATGGTAGCTTCTAACCAATTACAAACTTTTTGTTTTCAATTCTCTACACATCAGTCTTCCTCAAATTGGTTAGCTATTCCCTTAACTGATTGAAGCTTTACTTCTTTCAACCATAACTGATTAAAATCACCTTTAATCAACTAGAATATCTTCAAATTTTGAACTTCACCATTTTGACTCCCTTCAACGGTCAACTATATTTTCAAACTTGTTTTTGGCGCTTAAAGATATTAAGACCTTGTGCTCTAACTGATTAACCAGACTTCTTAATCGATTAGCATATTTTTATTTTGCTTCAGCTTATCACATAACCATGCCTTAACTAATTAAGGTTTCTTGATAATCAGTTACTAAGGTTCTATTTTTGTTCATTACTTGCTATATCCCTCTTAATTGATTAACTCTTCATTAAACTTAACAAGTTCCTTAACTTGCCTTAATTAACAATTGTTAACAGTATTAAATTAAATCCTATAAGCTTTACTTCTTGATCATATACTAGTTCTACTTCTTCTTCATCCTATTTTCTCATCTTCTTACTTTTTTTCCCCTTTTTGACATCATCTAAAAAAGGTCCTAATCTAAATCAGATGAAGGTGAAGATTCGTCAGTGCCAAAATGAACAATGATAGGTTTGAGAGAGGAATGGGATGGAGAATCTAATGAAATGGACTGGGGGGGCTACAGGTTTAAAGGACTTTTGAGTGGAAGTGAATGCCAGTCTGGCAAACTTTTTTCTTTTGAAGGTTTTGGTCTTAGTGGCCATAGTTTTTCTTCCCTTTCCTGTAGTTTGCTTTCTGATAGGAGCAGTATCAACAACTTTACCCTTGTTTGGATTTGTTTCTCATGCCATTTGTTTTGTCTCTTGTAGAGCTGATTGAACTTTTTGATGTATCTCTGCTTGTTGTTGTGCTTGGTCAGCTCCAACCTCCTTGAGAATATCTCTAATAAAGTTAAAGACTAGAATTTCTTCAGATTCTCTGGGAGGACTTGCACCATTTTTTTCAACAGCCGAGTTCTCTTTTTCCACTTGGGGTTCTTTCTCCATTTCTCTGTCTTCCTCATTCTCTTCAATGGTTGGTTCTTTTTCCATTCTTTTTTCTTCTTCATTTTCTTCAATAGTTAGTGTCTTTTTTTTTTCCTGTTCTTCTTGTTTAGCATTTTCTTTAGGTGTTTCTTGTCTAGTTTTCTCTTCATGAAACTACATGTTTAAACTATTCTGTAGTTGTTCTTTTAACTGGACTGACTTACAACAATGGCTAAGGCTTTAGGAGATTTTGTTTCCTCGGCTTGATGTAACAAGGCTTTAAGTTGTTGGAGTTTTTCTTCAATCTTTACAATCTTCTCAACCTAATCAGTCAATTTCTCATCAATTCTCATAAGGAGATTAAACATCATGTCATTTTAAGGACGGGGCTGTTTGGTCCTGATGAAAGGTGTTGAAGAACTTCTAGTTGGACGGGACAGAGGTGTACCTTTTGTCACCTTAATGCATACATTCCTCTTTATCTTGTACCCCATTTTCAGTACACTTCTTAGAAATATCCCCTAATCCTTGTTTCTTGTAAGATCATATTGAAATCTTTCATTCCAAATTCCTTTCTTTTTCACAAAGGCTATTAGAATATTGCCATAAGGCAAGTTTGCTTTGTCCCCTAGCAGGGTTGCCCTAATTCTTTCAATCATATACCTTCCCACATTCAGTGGGATTTCATTGAATACAACCTTCATCAACCACAAGTCCTGTACACTAACATAACTGAAGCTGCTATTTCTTCATTACAAAGTGGTTGCTATGAAATAATGTAGAATCCTAAGCTGAGCATTCTTAATTTCACTAGCATAACTTCTGAAGGGAAAATTTTTGCTTTTTCTAGTGACAATCTCCCACAGATGGTTCGACTCATATTTCTCAAGCATCTCATACTCTCCTACTTCAAATTCAGTTTCAAGAAATTCTTCTAAATCTTGAGCATTAATTTGAAAATCTCTACCATTTAAAAATACATTTAAGTTATCCTCTACAAATCTTTCTTGATCATTCAGGTCAATTTTGTCAATAGCAATGCTAGAATATAATTCCTTAACTAAAGAAGGGCTAAACATTTTATCTCCAAATGTACTCATATACCTTAACTTCAATATTTCAAAATATCCATCTAGATCTTCTTTTACTCTTGGTGAATCATTAAAACTTTCCCAGTCAAAAAATTTCCCACAAGAAATTGTGGCGTTCTCAATCTTCTTAAATCCATCAGTAAACAAGTCATTTCGAAATCGATAAGAGGAACCAGTACCTTTCCCTATGGTGCCTCTTGCATATGTCGATCTTTTCTCTTTCTCTGTCATTTTCTTTTGGGTTTTGTTTTTCTTCTTTGCTGAAGATTCTTTGATTTTTCCTTACTTCTTAGGGGGATGTGATGGAGAATCATCAGGTTTCCCTTTTTTTTTTCCTTTCCAGTTACATTGTGGGTAAGAGATGTTTTTGCCATGAGATTTTCTTTCCTAAGGCTTCTCGAGTTTTAGAGGAAAGTAAAGAAACGAAAATTTAAAGGCTCCTAGATATTGATTTTCAATGTAACTAACTTTCTAAGTAGGTTGAGGGTCTTTTTATGGGGAGTTAATGATCGGTTACCCACGTTTTGAGTAGGTGATGTCTTGTAACACCTACCCAGTTTTTTTTATTTTAAAGAAAATTCTCGCATGACAATTTCTCTTTTCCACAGATCTCCTATAATCGATTAGATTAAACCTTAATTGATTACCATGTTTCTAACTTAAGCTCTCTAACTACCAAACTTGCATTAATCGGTTAAAAAAGTTGTTAACTGATTATTACCTCATTGACTCTGATTATCTTGCATAGCACCAAATTGCTTTAATTGATTAGGGAGGTTTTTAATTGATTAGAATAAATATTATCTTCCATGTAAGGTTCCTTTAACTAATCAAAAAAATTCTCTAATCAATTACATTAAAAGATAAACACAATTATCATGCAATATATCATCAAAAACATGATCAATTCAACATAATTTAGACTTCATTAACATCAATCATTCTTAAATCTCTCATAATTCTACAAAATTGTTCTTCATTCAATGGTTTTGTGAAAATGTTAGCCAATTGATGCAAGGTATTAACAGAATCTACTTCAATATCTCCCTTAAGCACATGATCTCTAGTGAAATGATGTCTTATTTCTATGTGCTTTGTCCTAAAATGTTGAATAGGATTTTTAGAGATATTAATGGTACTCATATTATCACAATATATAGGAACTTTGTGCATAGCCATTCCAAAATCATTTAGTTGATACTTAATCCAAAGTATTTGTGAACAACAACTACCTAGTGATATATATTCAGTTTCGGCAGTTGATAGAGCAACTGAATTTTGTTTCTTGCAAGACCAAGATACAAGCATGTTTTCAAGGAATTGATAGGTACCATTAGTGCTTTTTTTATCAATTTTGCTACTAGCAAAATCAGTATCAAAGTAGCAAAAAAGATTAAAAGATGAACATTTTGGATACCATAAGCCTAAGCTTTGAGTATTTAAGAGATATCTAAAAATCCTTTTCACAACAATCAAATGTGATTCCTTAAGACATGATTGGAATCTTGCACATAAGTATACACTGAATAGGATATCAAGCCTACTTGCAGTCAAGTAAAAAAGTGAGCCAATCACACATCTATAAAGTTTTTGGTCCACTTCTTTTCATTTCTCATCCTTGTTAAGCTTTGTGGAAGGACTCATGAGAGTTCTGATTGACTTCATATTTATCACATCGAATTTTTTTAGCATTTTTTTGGTGTATTTCTCTTGGTTAATGAATATTCTATTCGCACATTGCTTGATTTGTAGACCAAGAAAGAACTTTGTCTCTCCCATCACGCTTATCTCAAACTCTCCTTACATTTCCTTAGCAAAATTTTCACAAAACCTTTCATTAGTAGCACAAAATACTATATCATCAACATAAATTTGAATAACAATCAAATCAACCTCACATTTCTTAATAAGCAAAGTATTATCTACACTTCCCTTAGAATATCCTTGTTCAATTAAGAACTTAGAAAGTCTTTCATACCAAGCTCTATGAGCTTGTTTTAATCCATAAAGAGCTTTATGCAATTTATATACATGATCAATTGTATCAAACACTTCAAAACTAGGGAGTTGTTCAACATATACCTTTTCTTGAATAAAGCCATTAAGAAATGCACTTTTAACATCCATTTGATACAATTTAAAGTTCATAAAGCATGCATACTCAAGTAAAAGTCTAATAGCTTCTAATCTAGCTACTGGAGCAAAGGTTTCATCATAATCAATACCTTATTCTTGATTGTAGCCTTGAGCAACTAACCTTGCTTTATTTCTTACCACATTTCCCAACTCATCCATCTTATTCTTAAATACCAATTTCGTACCAACAATTGGATGGTTGGTTAGCCTTTGAACTAAGGTCCAAACCTTGTTCCTTTCAAATTGGCCTAACTTTTCTTGCATAGCTATCATCCAACTCTCTTCCTTTTCAACTTCCTCAAAGTTTTTTTGTTCCACTTGTGATATGAATGCAAGATACTCACAAGTTTATATTAATCATTTTCTAGTTTTGACACCTTTCGAAGGATCACCAATGATAAGTTTTTTAGGATGGTTTTTGTCACGACTCGGAACTCCCATCGAGCCCGTGACAACCGCCGCGACGTCCCGAGAAGCACTCATTACCCCGAATGCCGATCGAAACCTCGCAAGGCTTAGCATCAGCTTCCGCATCTCCCCGGTGAGCAACAGTTATTAAATCTCACATTTGAAGAAATTATAAGTCATTCCCAAATCAAAACAATAAAATATTACTTTCTGGCTCACAATGGCATTATCGTCATTTTTCTTCGAAACTATCGAAACTCGCCAAAAATATGGTGTAAAAGTTAAATATATTCATACATACTTTAAATCAAATAACTAAAGAATAAAATTACTTTTACAGTGACACGTGGGCCCTCAACTGACTAAAAAGATGTAGGGCTACGAACCCTTACTTTATAGGATGCAACTCCGAGATTAATTCTCGTCTTAATCAACTATCAACAAACTGTCCTAAGCTTGAAAAATGGATAGGAATAGGGGTGAGATTATGATTACATAATCCAGTGAGTAAACAATTACCATCAAAAGCATCTAAAGCTGAGTAGATAGAGACAATATAAAAACATTATATCTCAATAATGTTCATAACGTAAAATTTGTTTCAATCTATACCAAACAATTTATTTTCATTAAAATTTCCTGGCTTATGAATTTCTTAAACTTGGCCCCTGCCAGAATCATTCTCGCGAGTACCTTCATCAAGGTATCCCACTGAGACCGCCAAGGTTGTTAAATGACCTATACCCATAAACATGTTTTCGCATCTGACACAAGTCGTTCCTTAGCGTTTGCTAAGTCTCACTCTCACGTGGTGGCTCGAACGTGAGGTGCACTCAAATCATACCTCAGGAGATACTTCATCCAACATCTCCCCCCGGAGGTAGTTATATAATTGGGTTACCGTGCCCCTCTCATAGGCAGTCCACGGAAACCCCCACAACTGCAGTGATCGTTTACTATACCATCAGACCCATAAAATTTCCAGTAGCATAATATGGTGAATAAAATTTAATCCAGTCTACCGAGACCAATCCAAAACTGTTCATATATTTCATGCCAACCTCAAAAATTTAGCCATCATGCTCCCATAGTGTCATAAGCCCCAATTTCAATAACATATAAAATAATAAATTTCAACACAGTCTCCATATACTCAATTTTCCCAAAACAATATTTGATTTCAAAACCAGTATAAATCTCATTTTTATAAAAAAAACATTTTAATTGGAAAACATAATATTTTATAATTTAAACTCACTATTCAATAAAAGCATCAAACAAGTATAATTATTCTAGATATTTAAGACGATAAGTTGTCCACTCACAGTATTAGGAGTAGAAATACTCCTATTTTCAGTCCGCGGGTACTGTCCTTTACTCGTATCCAATGGCTCACCACCTAGCCATAATCCATGACACATATTCCAATTAAATTATGTCTAACAGTCATAAGCTATTTCAGGCTCGATGTATATGCATGATATGATATGCAAAATGTCTAAATTTTGCCTAAACGCGATATTAGCCTATTTCGGTCTTTTACCCGATAAATCGATATACGCATCCGTTTAAACTCCAAATTAATTTTTTTCAGTTTCTATACCTCAATTGCACCCAAATTGACTTAATGTCCCTCAGTGTGGTGCAAATTATCAGTCCCAGTAGTAAATTACGAAAATACCCCTAGTGGGTAAAAATTCATATTTTTGCTCTGAAAATTCCCATTATTTTTCTAGGCTCATAATTCATCATTATTCATCATAATTCCTCAAATAAACATCAAGATCAGCAGCCAATATTCCCCTAAAAAATTCGGCATAATGGGTTTCAATGGGAGAAAATTATTCCTCTAGCTTATTTTTGCTATATTTCAATATAACC
>NC_030850.1:16267915-16270394 GCF_000208745.1 Theobroma cacao
TTGCTCCTTAAGCTTTAATGTTTTCTCATTGCGAAAAGTCTTTCGAATTTATCACATCAGAGTATTCATAAGGTGGATACATATCCATATTTTATAGTTCAAGGTCTAACGCAACGAACACTGTCTCATCATTAAAGTTCTACCCTTATCTATCGATCATAGCTCCCTTGCACACTTACCTATACATTCCTAGGTTACCTACAAGCCACTCCTGGCCATTCAACTTTTGCCCTCTTACAGTAAGTCAAACTCATATATTCTCTTATGTTTTTCCATACGCTTCCTTAATAAAGTTCCACTCTTTCATACGAATATAACATCATTCTTCCTTAACCAATTTACAAATTGTACTTGAAATTGCAAGACTTAAAACTAGATTCTCCTCAAGTACTTTTCAATATTAATACTAATATCACTCTTAACTTATAGCTTCCTTTTTATAATCACATAACTTAGTGCTTGCTTTTACAAGATCCACAACAGAACTTCTCTTGAGTATTTTCTTAGGGATATCTAGCTTAAACTTATGTCTCACAACATGTGATCACTTAACCCGTAACTTAGCCATTTATGTGGCATTCTCTTCGAGACCCACCCATGTGGCCTCCCCATCCGGGGCCCACTCCAAGGTATTGTTATATCTGTATCGATCCCCTTGGCTTCCCAGCCCTACAGGACCGCATACACTAATTATCGAAGCCCAAACCTTTTACTTCCCCAGAAGGGAACGCCTTTAACCATTTCAGCTTTAACTCATTCATATCAATACCTTTCAAAACCTTAAAACTCCAATTACCAAAACTTAGAATCAAGTTCAATGACCTTAGGTCAACTTGTGAATTCAACTTCACATCTATCTCATTTTATTCATGCGTCCTAGACATGAAGTGTTCTTAGCACCGCGACATGGTGGCTATTGAAGTTTACTTCATCAATGTTATTCATCTATATTTAAGGTTACTACACTAATCATTCTCAACCGTTTGGTTTCCCTTCAAGCTTACGTCACAATTTCCATAACCATTTATATCCTCTTGTGCTTATCACATATAATAAGCAAAATAGATATTTTCAAATTCATCTCATCCTATTCAATCTAACCTGACTTAACCTAACTCGGGGCCACGAAGTGTCAGTGTGGATTTCTTAAAACAACTTTAAAACCGAAAACTTTAAAATCCAAAGCTTTAAAACCAAAATCTCTGATCTTTAAACCATGCTCTGATACCAACTTAATTGTCATGACCCGGAACTCCCATCGAGCCCGTGACAACCACCGCGACGTCCCAATAGGCATTCATTACCCTGAATGCCGATCGAAACCCCGCAAGACTTAGCATTAGCTTCCACATCTCCCCGGTGAGCGACAGTTATTAAATCTCACATTTCAAGAAATTATAAGTCATTTTCAAATCAAAACAATAAAATATTACTTTCTGGCTCACAGAGGCATTTTCATCATTTTTCTTCGAAAATATAGAAACTCGCCAAAAATATGGTGTAAAAGCTAAATATATTCATACATACTTTAAATCAAATAACTGAAGAATAAAATTACTTTTACAGTGACACGTGAACCCCCAACTGACTAAGAAGATGTAGGGCTACGAACCCTTACTTTCTAGAATGTAACTCCGAGATTAATTCTCGTTTTAATCAACTATCAACAAACTGTCTTGAGCATGAAAAATGGATAGGAAGGGGGTGAGATTATGATTACATAATCCCAGTGAGTAAACAATTACCATCAAAAGCATCTAAAGTTGAGTAGATTGAGATAATATAAAAACATTATATCTCAATAATGTTCATAACGTAAAATTTGTTTCAATTTATACCAAACAATTTATTTTCATCAAAATTTTTCGACTTATGAATTTCTTAAACTTGGCCCCTGCCAGAATCATTCTCGCGAGTACCTTCATCAAGGTATCCCACTGAGACCGCCAAGGCTGTTAAATGACCCATACCCATAAACATGTTTTCGCATCTGACACAAGCCGTTCCTTGGCGTTGGCTGAGTCTCACTCTCACTTGGTGGCCCGAACGTGAGGTGCACTCAAATCATACCTCAGGAGATACTTCATCCAATATCTCCCCCCGGAGGTAGTTATATAATTGGGTTACCGTGCCCCTCTCATAGGCAGTCCACGAAAACCCCCACCACTACAGTGACCGTTTAATATACCACCAGACCCATAAAATTTCCAGTAACATAATATGGCGAATAAAATTTAATCCAGTCTACCGAGACCAATCCAAAACTGTTCATATATTTCATGCCAACCCCAAAAATTTAGCCATCATGCTACCATAGTGTCATAAGCCCCAATTTCAATAACATATAAAATCATAAATTTCAACACAGTCTCCATATACTCAATTTTCCCAAAACAATATTTGATTTCAAAACCAGTATAAATCTCATTTTTATAAAAAAAACATTTTAATTGGAAAACATAATATTTTATAATTTAAA
>NC_030850.1:16271008-16347017 GCF_000208745.1 Theobroma cacao
TCAATGAAATTTACCTTTTTAATGCTTGATTTCTTGATTTCTCTTGATTTTCCCCAAATTTTTCAGCTAGGGTTCTTATTTCTTTTCTCCCTTTTCTCTCCTGGTTTGGACAGCTTGAAGAAGATGAGAATTCTGGAAATTTTGGCCTTTTTAAAGGCTAAAATAATATAATATTATTTTATTCATTTTTTTTGTTTTATTAATTTCTTAAATTCTAGCCATCCATTTGTTTCCAAATTTTCACCATACACTTGTCCCATATATCCATAGCTCAGAAAAAATTCTCAGACTTATCCAAAGTCTTGGTGGAGTAATTTTTAAAATTTACACTTTTGCCCCCGTAAAAGTCAAAAATTACATTTCTGCCTCAAAAACTGAAAAATTGCCCATAGACATATTTTTCATCTCTTATACTCATACCATTCTCCAATTTGTCAAATGTGATCTAAATTCTCTCAAAATCTCAAATTTTATCTACAGGTGGAAAAATTACGATTTTACCCCTGCACTTCAGAAATCACCGAAATTAAACTTTTTCACTACCAAATCCTCAAATTATACTCCAATACTCAAATTATACTCCAATAAGTTAAATGGGGCCAAAAAAATCTTTTCTAAAAATTTTCATTTTGTCCCTAGGTGGCAAATGACCATTTTGCCCCTAGATAGTAAAAATTTCGGTTTGACTCCGAATTGATCCTCGAACTCCGAATTACCATTTTGAGTCATCCCTGAACTGTGAAACTCTTAATTTCACCTTAAAATTCCTATTTGAACTAGATCGAGGCTTAATCGACTCAATGGTATCATTAGGGGCAATATTATCTTTTAACGATTTTTCGAAATTCCTAAATATGCAAACATTCGATTGAGCATGTAAATGACGTCGTAATTATTTTATAGAACAGGGTTTGACAACTTTTTACAGATCTCCAGCTTATAGGAAGATCAATGTGTTATTCCTCAACTTTTTGCAAGTTTTCTAATTGTGGTTTATCATCATTTTTCTCCTTTGAGTTCTTTCTATCATTTTCTTTGCTATCCAAGCTCATCTTCTTCATTTTCTTCTCAATGTCATCTACAGCATCATCATCAAGCATTACCTTTCTTTGCGTAGCATTAGTTTCATAAAAAACAATATGAATTTACTCTTCTATAACTAGGGTTCTTTTGTTAAACACTCTATATGCTTTAGAGTTCAATGCATAACCTAAGAAGATTGCCTCATCACTCCTAGCATCAAACTTTCCTAAGGTGTGTTTTCCATTGTTTAAGACAAAACATTTGTACCCAAAACTCCTTAGATAAGAAATATTTGATTTTCTTCCTTTGTAAAGCTCATAAGAGGTTTTACAAAACATGGCTCTAATGGAAACTTTGTTCAAAATACAAGCTGCAATGTTTATAGCTTCAATCCAAAAATATTTGGACAAGTTGTTTTCACAAAGCATTATTCTTGCCATTTCTTTTAAAGTCCTATTTATTCTTTCAACAACTCCATTTTGTTGTGGAGTTCTAGGAGTAGAAAAATTGTGATCAAAACCATTTTCATTACAAAAGATTTCAAAATTATCATTTTTAAATTCACCACTATGATCACTCCTAATATTAACAATGGCGAGGCTTTTTTCATTTTGAACTATTTTACAATATTTAACAAAAAATGACAATGCATCATCTTTATGAGTAAGAAATTATACCCATGTATATATAGAGTAATCATCAACAATGATTGATCCAAACAAGTCAACATGTAATATGACTTGCCTCAAGGACTAGCAACAGTGATTGGTCCAAACAAGTCAACATGTAATAGTTTAAGTGGCCTAGAATTTTATATGATTTTCTTAGATTTAAAAGAACTTTTAACTTGTTTTCCAAATTGACAAGCACCACAAACCTTGTCATTTTCAAATGATATCTTTAGAAGTCCAATGACTAAGTCTTTTCTCAAAAGTTTTAAAATTCTGTGTATACTAGCATGTCCTAACCTTTTATGCCACAACCAACTATCACAAACATCATTGGCAATAAAACATGATTCCCTAGACTTAATTTCATCAAGAAAAATGACATACATATTCTTAATTGTTTTGTTAATGAATGCTACTTTGTTAGTGTTAACATTAATCACTTGACATCCATGAGATTCAAAGCATATTTTAAAGCCTCTATCACAAAGTTGACTAATGCTTAGCAAATTATGTTTTAAACCTTTAACAAAGCAGACATGTATGATATGAGTTTGAGGAATGTTACCAATAGTTCCAATTCCTTGGATAACACCCTTGGAGTCATCACCAAAGGACACACTACTACTCTTTTTTCTATCAAGCTTGGCAAATAAGTTCTCATTGCTGGTCATGTGCCTTGAGCAACCACTGTCTAAGAACCAAGGCTGCTTTTCCTTTGATTGAGCTTCAAAACATTAATCCTTTTGTCCTTACTTAATCTATAAAATAGATTTTCAGTTTTTCTTTAAAGGTACTCATACTTTGATGGGTCCTTAAGGGTTAGTAATCACATGGGATCCTTTAGGAACCCAAACTAACTTGGTTTGTGGACAAGTTTTATCATAAAAGAAACAATCATAAGACAAATGTCTTTTCCTACCACACATATAACAATGACATGAAATAGCATTCGTTTTCCTTCTAAGACTTGTTTTCCTTTTAAACTCTTCTTCATCTTTTTGTTTCAGTTTTGATCTTTCTTCTCTGTCAACTTTAAATGCAACATTTTCATCAACAACTCTTTGTAATTCTGAATTCTTACTTTCCAATTCAAGCTTCAAAAATTCAAAATCAGTTTTGGATTACTCAAGTTCAATTTGAAGTATGTTTCTTTGTTCAAAAACAAAGCTATACTCATTTTTAATTTTTTTCTAATTCTACATTCAATGCAACAGTCTTTTTCTTCATAGTTTTATATTTCAATGCAAGTTTTTTAAATTCAGCATATAAGCAATCATATCCATCTTGCAGGTCATCATAGGAAATATCAAATGAAGTAGAAGTGACTTCAATTTCTTCTTCCTTAGGTGCTCAAGTGTTTTTACAAAATTGATCTTCAATCTTGTTATCACTGATTAAAGTTGAGAAATAAGGATATGTCCAAAATTATTTTCCTTACTCATTTCAAGTTAACAAATGCTTCAGTTGCTTTTATAGACTAGATGAATAGGGTCTTTAAGCTTTATTTGGATGAATTTGTGGTTGCCTTTATTGGCGATATTTTGGTTTATTCTCCTAGCTTAATACAGCATGAAGAGCATTTAAGAATTGTTCTAAGACACTTTGAGGCAAAAACAATTGTTTGGTAAATTGAAGAAATGTGAGTTATGGCTTTCTAGTGTGGCTTTTCCTAGGCATGTGGTGTCAAAGAATGGGATTTCTGTGGACCTAAAAAAAGTTAAAGTGATAGTGGATTAGAAGAGATCAACTAATGTTTATGAGATTCGTAGTTTTCTTAGTTTAACAAGGTACTATAGGTGATTTGTGGAGGATTTTTTTAGTATTATTATGCTTTTAAGTAGATTGATACGAAAGGGGGTTTGTTTTGAGTGGTTGAATGACTGCAAAAATAGTTTTGAGGAGTTAAATAAATGATTAGCATCCACTCTTATTTTTACCATACTTATTAATGGTAAAGGTTTCATCATTTATAATAATGCCTTTGAAAAATGATTTGGGTGTGTTCTTATGCAAAAGAACAAGGTGATCACTTATGCTTTTAGGTAGTTAAAATCTTATAAGGTGAATTATCACACTCATGATTTAGAGTTGGTAGCAAAGCTTTTGTCTTGAAGATTTGGAGACATTATTTGTATGGTAAGTCTTGTGAGGTTTTTATAGATCATAAAAGTTTGAAGTATCTCTTCAAGCAAAAAGAGTTAAATATGCAACAAAAAATATGGTTAAAATTATTGAAAAAGTACAACTTGACCATTAGTTATCACCCTAGTAAGCTGGATAAAGTAGTTGATGCCTTAAGTAGAAAAAACTTATAAGAACATAGTTGCGTTAGTTATATCTTAAAGATAGATTTTGGAACACTTACGGAGAATGGATATCAATGTGCAAGTGCATGGTTCTGGAGCATTATTGGCTAAAATACGAGTTTAACCAACTCTGATTCAGAGGATTGAAATTGCTTAAGCAAATGATCCTCGACCCCAACACATAAAACTTAAGGTTGAATTTGGTTCAAAACCATACTTTAGAATTCATGATGATAGTTGTTTAAGGTTTAGTGATAGAATTTGTGCTTCAAGTGACTCAAAATTGAAGAAAGAAATTTTGGAGGAAGCTCTTTATAGTAACTAAATAATCCATCTTGGTGGTACAAAGATGTATAGGGATTAAAAGAGCACTTTTTGGTAGAATAATATAAAGAAAGAGATTGCTTAATTTGTAGCCAAATGTTTGACATGTTAGCAAGTTAAGGTTGAACATCAAAGATTAGTAAGGTTGTTGAAACCTTTTCTTGTTACAAAATGGAAATGGAAGCAAACTACTATGGACATTGTATCTAGTTGACCTAGAACCCCAAAAGGTAATGAGGATATTTAGGTGTGGATAGAGTAACAAATTCTACAAAGATCTTGGCCATTATATGAGAATGTCATTGGAACAGTAAGTAGAGTTACATGTTGAATGGATTGTGAGATTACATGGGGTACCATCGTTGTGTTTGATCAAGATTCTCAGTTGTGGCAAAAATTTTGGTACGAGAATTACCTTTAGTACTACTTTTCACCCCCCAAATAGATGACTAGTTTGAGAGAACTAAACAAATTCTTGAAGACATGTTGAGAGCTTGTGTCATGGATTTTGGAGAGTTTTGGGATTGACATTTGTCATGTGTGAAAGTTGCCTATAATAATAATTATCAATCGAGTATTCAAATGGCTACTACCGCAACTTTGTATGGCAGAAAGTGTAAGTGTCTTATTTGCTAGGATGATATGGGTGAAAGAATAGTATTGGGCTTGGATCTTATTCAGCGGGCAATTGAGAAAGTCTAGTTGATCAGCAAACATCTTTGTACGGCTTAGAGTAAACAAAAAACTTATGCAAACAATAGAAAAAAGGGAGCTGGAGTTTGAGGCTTGAGGTCATGTATTTTTGTGATTTCTCTTACTAGAAGAGTAATATGATTTGGGATTT
The DNA here is from genome assembly GCF_000208745.1 of Theobroma cacao. Classification (NCBI taxonomy): domain Eukaryota; kingdom Viridiplantae; phylum Streptophyta; class Magnoliopsida; order Malvales; family Malvaceae; genus Theobroma; species Theobroma cacao. The sequence goes on from NC_030850.1 coordinate 16,276,177, forward strand.
ATGGGAAACTTAGTCCTCATTATATGGGTCTTTTTGAGATTCTAAACACGGTTGGTGATATGGCTTATATATTAGCACTCTCACTTGCTCCATCTAGAGTGCAAAACGCGCTTCTTGTTTCTTTGTTGAGAAAATATGTCCTAGATCATCATATGATGGAGTTGACTCCATTAACACTTAAAGAAGATTTGTCTTATGATGAGTTGTAACTCTATGATATAGAGTTATTTGGGTTTAATTTTGATAATATTTAGCTTAGCTCTTGTAGTAATGTATAGAAATTAGTATGTTTTATTTAATTATTTTAAATTAGGTGAGTCAATCTAATCTTAGTTAATTTTATTATTAATTTCGTGTTAATGTGGTTAAGATATGTTGTTATTGATTTATTTATACTTTTGTAGGTGTTTGATGAAAGAAGAATTTTAGTGAAAGAATGAGAGTAATTTTGAGGTGAAGACTAGCACTGCACATGTTTTGGTATTTTGACTATAACTTTTTCTACAGAGCTTTAAATGAAGCGATTCTTGGACCCTTGGAAAGATGAGAGAGAAAGATACAACTTTCATATTTACCACTTCACCCAGTTCAGTATGGAAGATGGTCAAAAATCTTATCTAAATTGACGCATTGCAACAGTCCTAGAGCAATTACAATTTCTATTAATTAATTGGGAAAAGCTGCGACCCACATAGTTTGATAAGGCAATCCTAGTTCGAATTGAATTCTTTCTTCACCCAACTTGGCCTAACTTCTAAGTCCTATAAAAACAACCTTTCGGAGGACTTTGAGGAAAGGAACGAAACACTAGATTGAAAGCTGAGAGTCAAGCTACAAAGCCATTAAAGCTGAGAAGATTTTGAAGGATTCAAAAAGACTTGGAAGATCAAGATTATAATTCTTGAGTTTTATCTTTTTGATTATTTTTTTATTTTCTTAGTTAGTTTTTATTGTTTAAACTTAATTTGATGATGATGTGTGACTTGATGGGAAACTAATTTATTTATCTAAGATTATGATTGAACTTAATATGTAGTCTGAATCATTTATCTCTCTTTTGCTTATGTTTGATGGACTTAAGTTGTTTATTTTATTATATTCTTAATACTTCTAATTGCCTAATCACCAATGAGATTGAATTGGAAACCTAGGTTAAACCTTGACGAAGGAGATTTAGGTAGACTTTGAATAGAATAGCGTATGATCGAATGCACTTAGTTGATTAGGTGGTTTGATTTGCATATGGGTAGACATACACTTATAAGCCATACATAGCCAAGATTGAAGTACAAACTTAATGAGTATTTCTTCAATTTAATTTGCATAGACATATAGTAAATTAATTGGGATAGGTATTTTTATGAGAAACTTGGCAAAGACTTGTAAATAATTTAAAACTCTAGGTTAGCAACTTGATCCATTAAACTAAGTTAATAGGGAGAGAGATAATAATCAAATGAAGTATTGATGGACATCATAATCTTAGATCTGGTAGTTGATTGAAGTTTCCGTTTAATAGTTTTAATTTTGCTTTTTAATAATTTTAAATTTGGTTGTTTGAATAAGATTAGTGTATTATAATTTTAGTAGTTAATAGTAGGAATTAAAACAATTTTTCGTGGGAACAATACTTTATTCATTACTATATTACTTGTTAACTATACGTGTACTTGCGTGAGAAATCAACAAGAAGTTTTTTATTATTCCCTATGTTAAGGTTCAGTAGAGTAATAACACAAAACTCGAAGCAACTTGAGATTTGAAAGAGAATATCAAGGAGAAGTATACCCACCTTTTCGAGAATCAAGGTAAGAGTTTAAAGGACTAAACTCCTTTTAAGGAAGGGAAGATGTAATACCTTACCCAGAATATTATACTTAATTAGCTATATTATAAAAAAATTATTATATTCTTTATATAAAAAAATTAGCACATCTTACCATAATTGAAATTATGACCCTTGGGGTTTATTGGTGAAAAAAGAATGAAAGAAGAACTTTTTGGCAAATGAAGGTGGTTATATTTTTTTAATGCTTGTTTTACATCAACAAGCACAAAGGTAAGTCAATTATGAGAATTAACCCTTGGGGAGAAAAGGAAAGGTAGAAAAAGGGAAATTTTATTTAAGAGCCACCAATTAAGGTATGAGTATGTTTCAATTTATGAAAATTTTGTATTTTACATAGTTTGGCACAAAAACCCTATGTTTATGTTAAGTCTCTTTAACTTCCCAACAACATTGGCACTATTCCAGTGCCTTTCTAACCACATGATGGGTACCAATGGAAATGTTTTAAAAGATCTTTCTAATGGTTTTTTTAGCACCTCATTTGGTTGAAAAATTAGAGAGATGATTTTTTTAATTTGGTTGAAAATCCATTGTTGACAATTTTAATGATCCAACTTAAGGTCGTTGGAACTCCACATTCTGGTAACGTTAGAGTCAATTCTCTGAGAATTTTTATTCTATAAAATGTGATCTTTAATTTGGTGTCAATGGCTCAATTAGAGTCTTTATGTACTAAGAGAATTGAAGATGCAAAATTGACTTGTTGAATCTAAAACCTAGAAATCTAGGTATTTCTGTGGTGATTTTTAAATTTTTGCTTGTGAAAATTATGAATTTTCTAATCCTTTTTACTGAAACAAATATTTTATGCTATAATATGACATGAATACTTTAAATTGGTCTTGGATTTATCACAAGAATAAAGTCAAGTTAGGAGTTATAAATTCTCAAAGTAAGCCAAATGGCTATCAAGATTCTAAAATTTTAAAAAATTTGAAAAATCCATTTTAATTATTCCAAAATTAGTTTTGAACAACTATTGATTAATTTTGTTATAAATTTCACAATTTTTATTTATATGTGAATTTTTTACATCAATAAAATACTTTATAAATTATTTTTCATTTTTTAAAAATATAAATTATTTTTCATGTTGGTAGATTTAGTAATGGCCCATTGAATCTAAGGAAAAATTACAATTATGACATCTACATGAAATTAATATTAGATTTTCATCAAAAATTAAAAGCGTTACTAATTTTATAAGTTATGGTTTAAGTTTCAATTGTACTTAATTTTTGATATCTTCCTTAATAAAAAGGAAAATAGCTATATTATTAGAAAATGTTTGTCAATTTGCAAAAGAGGTTGCTACACACACCATATGCTTTAGGATGATCAACAGAAAGTTGCATCTTGTGAAATTTATATGTAAATTGATTTTTGATATTTTGCATATTTTCTTTAAATAGTAGGCTACAAGGAGAATTCTGTGTTTTGTTGCTTGACAATAGACTTAGAATACCAGATAAGTAACTTGAAATTCATTCAATGTTTTCATACCCTGAAAATTAGCCTCAATGTGAATTTGAATTTCATATATTTGACTTATTAAATTGAGTTGAGAATATAAATATATATAAATATATATGATCTCTTTGTTCAGGTTTTGGAATATGATTTGGCTAACACATGATTTTTTTATTTTGAATTCCAAATATGATTTTGTTCAATATATGTAAATCTATCTTTGATACTATGAGATTTTGCATAAAGTATTTCAAATTGAACATATGAAATTAACTTTGTATGATATCTGTTTTGTAACAAGTGGATAAATATTGTGTTGTCTATTTCGGGTAATTTGAAAATCCGTTTTGTTTTGTCTTTTAGTATGGCTATGCTCTAACCTTGCCAATGGAGGTTAAATGTTGGTTATGTCGACATGTACTTTATGATTATAAACTGGTTTCAAACTATGCAATTAATTACAAAATAATGATTTTTATTATATTGTTCTCTGCAACCATTAATTGCTTCAAACCCATGCCATTGAAGTTAATTGTGGTTTTTGTTTTGATTCTGATTTATGCCACATTGGTTAAGTGTGACCATGGCTTGTTACAGAAGACCATTAAAATCTAAAATCATTGTAAAATTATTTTGGAACAATATAATCATGATTGAGATTACCCAATTGTATTTTACTATCTTTATTATTGATGATTTTGGTCTAAATGTTTTAAGTATGCTTAATCCAACTGAAGGGATGTCGGTTACTTGCTAAGTTGTTTTACTCATCCTTTTTTAATATTTTTATAAGTTATGATTTGGTCAAGCATGTAAGAATTTCAGATAGTGACGTTTTATAATCTTGCATATGCATTTGAGATATTTTAAGGCTATCTAAGTATTACAATTTATGAGACTCTTCAAATTAGTTCATTCAGACTTTTATCATGACATTTTAACTTTACGATTATTTAGAAAACATTATTTTGCACATTGTTTTGAATTACAATTTTCCAAATTCCGCTGAAAATTAGGTGCTTAGGCCAACTTTTTCTTAGCCTAATTAAAGCCCAAACTCAACCACATCCAACTTTGGTGCCTTTTAGTTTTCCCTATGAATGAGCAATTGGGTGGTTTTAATGGTTTAGTCCATTATATCTAAAGATCAAATAGACTAAATATTTTTAAAAAATTAATCAAAAATAAAGGAGAACCAAATCAACCAAATATTGAATTGGTTCGATTAGTTTGATTTTGGAATAATAGATCAAAATTTTATCACTTTTTTTTATAAATTACATTATTAAAACTTATAAACTTCATTCATAATTATAAAATATACAAATAATCTAAATATAAAAAAACAGAACTTTTGTTCTTTAGCTCACATAATTATGTCTTTTTATATAAATCATCAAATTAACATTAAAAATTCAACATAACAAAAAGTCAAAGATAATAATATTAACATCCATAAAATAAAACTATCTAATACAAGACTATTAATCATCACAAATTATCAACTTGAATCTCCTTATGACTTGGCTCTTCACATTCACTCACATAGGCTATCTAACAATTGAAAGAAAATAAAAAAATATAATTAGTATAAATTTTTTTAATAACAAAGTAAAAGAAGATTAAAAATGAAAAATTATATAAAAAGTTATAAAATTTAACATTCACCTCAATTGAAGTGTAAATAATGCATTTCTAATCTCTTCACTCATCATTAGTCAACAACAAAAATAGAATTCACAATCCCAATCTTTGACATCTTTAAAATGTATAAACAAAAAAGAATTAAAAAAATAAAGAAATAAGAATTGAAAAGATAGAAATAAAAAGGTGAAAATATTAAATGTATATTATATTTTATATAAATTTAAAAATAATATATCTAATATTATATATATTAATATATATATATATATATATATATATATATATATACAAATTTTAGTTTGGTTTTTAAATCAATTTGGTCTAAAACTTTTAAAATCGAAAATGGATCAAAAAAATTAATTAAATCAAACATTTTAAATCGATTAAACCAAACCATTTTAACTAAATCCATTTAATTTGGGCTTTTCAAAAAAAAATCCATTTAATTTGGATGGATAATTGACTTTTTAAGCCTAGCTTCTCTTCTGGGGCTGTCTACTCTCACCTCACCCGCATGAAAAAGGATCCGAAACCAAAACCATACTGGCATCAGATCTTGCCTTCTTCAAAATCTTGAAGCGGAAAAACTACGGAAATTCCTTCCTTCGTTAGAGCCCAAATGACCCAAACCCGAAGCCGTACATAACAAGGTAAAAAGTCAAAGACATTTCTTTCTGCCTTTGTTTCCTGTTCGCTCTTCTCCTTCCTCTTTTCGGCTGCCGTCCCCTGTGACTCTTATCCTCTCTCTGGTTGCGATTCTTTCTCGTGGTGCTTTAGTTCAAGGTATGCTCTTTCATCAGTTGATTTTCTCGTTATTTGGTCTGATTGTTTAATTACTTCAGCAAAAAAAAAAAAATCTTAAATTGAAACTGCCAAGTGATGTTTTTCGGGAAATTTGCGCAAGGGCTTTGAGTTCCATTAGATGCAAAAGCTAAATGGGACTTTGAAAAAAATATTTTAATTCGATATCCCTCTGATGGCAGTTTATAGATTTATTATTTTGAAAATTATGGCAGTTTAGAGTTTTGATCCGTTTAGTTGCTTCTTTTTTCTTTTTTCATCATTTATGTGGGTTTTGGTTTTGCTTGCTATGGGATTCAATTTATTGGTTTTAGGCTTTTAGCTAAGTAACTTAGATTTGAGAAATGCAATTGATCCCTCTACGTGAGTTTGCCAGCTGATGTTCGGGATGTTTTGCGCAAGGGCTTTGATTTCCATTATTATGGAATAACAATGATAATATCATTTTTGGTCTATCCCTTCTGATGGCAATAAATACTTTGTTGATTTATTGTTGTATGCCTGTGTATTCAGTTTCGTGCCTTGTCTTGGGTGTTTGAGTAAAAAGCCTTCTAGTTGCTTTTTTGTTTCTCCCTTTAGCTAAAATAATGGACCTGATAACTGTACCAAGGGACAATTTGAACTCTGTTGCTACTGATTTTGTGTTTTGATTACAATGAACAAGATATTAAAGATTTCATTAAGGTATTCCTTGTCTTCATTCATGGTATTAGCTTATACTTGGTAGTACTTCTTATACATGCTTTTTTAGGTGTTCTCTGTGTTCTTAAGTGGTAGTCATTACTTGTGTCTTTTATACATCACTAGTACGCATTTTGCATTTTACCTAAACACCATCTGTCTTTATTTGTTTAAAGTTTAAATCTTTTGAAATAAAATCAGGACTTCTAAGTTAATTATCATTGCCAACCGATGAAGCATGTTGTGAAGATTTTCTCTCTGCTGGTGGCCATCTCTGGACTTTGGATCGGCCTATTGCAGGCATCCATAATATCACAAAGTCATACTTGGTTGGTGAGTTTCCTTTTGTGCCATAATGTTTTTGTTTTACTTATATCCACTTGTTCTATTGCCTTACCACTTCCTAGGGATGGCAGTGGGTGGCTTTGAACTAGGTACTCAACATGGCTAAAACTGGTTATTGCGGTTTTGGCTTCCTATAATTGAGTATGGCCAAGGTTCCATTATTAAAACCAATACCTGATTAGGTTTCGGGTAGGGTTTGGATAGGAGGGCTAGGATACCTACTACCAAAACTCAATTATTTTTTAATAGATATAAAGGTATCCGAATAAATCTCGCTTTGTTAAACCTGCTTAACGAATAAGAAAACTTTTTTTTAGTTTTTTTTTATAGTAATTTGATTGATGAACTAAAAGGCTATTGTATTATGTAAGAAACAAATTATTATTGATTGTTATTGATGACTTTATTTTATAAAATTTAGTAGCATGTTATTTTTGTTATTCACTTTTGTGTAATATTAAAGGGTCTTTCTTTATTTTTTTAAGCAGGTCAGGATGGGACAGATATCCATCAAAATAATTGGTTTTGGGTAATTAATGGTTATAAATAATCGGGATCAAATAGGTTTTGGTTAGTAGGATAAGAAATTTAAACAATTTTGTTTTAGTTTTGAGTACCCTATTTTTAAGCAGTTTTGTGTTTCGGTTTTGAATACCCTATTTTTAAACAGTTTCAATTTTAGATAGTCCAAATTAAGCGAACATTTGAACCACTACCATCCACCAAACAACTTACTCTGCACCATTGCTGTAACTTTTATTCAGCTGCCTATCTATTCTATTGTGTCACTTGGATGCTATGGTTTATTAATGGTTGGAGTTGGTCTAATGCGATTCCCAACTTGTCCCCAAGAAGCATTGCTGCTGCAGCAGGTATTTCATTTCTCATTTTTTATAACCGATCAGCTGAGGAGACTTTTAGGTCATTATTATTTTAAGTGTTCAATTTACTAAATGGCTAATTAGTGATGAATTCCTTTGCCTTTTCCTTTCCTCTCCTTTTGTTCTCCCTTATGCTTTTGAGCAGGCTGGTATTTGCTAATATGGTTGGGACTTGAATTTTTTTTATCTGCTAAACAGAAATCTGAGACTGTATTTCCCCAGTTCATAACACTTTTTTGAAAAGTTTTAATAAATTTGTGGTGATAATTATCATAATTTGTGTTACTAAGAGATTGAATTTGTTGGTGTGATTTGTTTTTTGCGGTTCCATAATATGTGTTATATTCTATAGGATATTGCCGAGGCCAAGGACTTTCTGAATCAAAAGGGGGTTGATGTTGGTTTTGCATGATGGTTGCTTTTTAATTTCTCTTCTTGGTTCCAAGTTTTAGAGCAAAAATGCTGCAATCTTTACCAGTGGATGGCCGTTTTGGTCCAGAGAGAAGAGTTACAGATTGGGAACTAACTTCAAAGTTTACATAACTTTTGTAGAAGAATTTTGTCTTACAATATATTGAGGAAAATGTTGTAAAAGAAATGATTCACCATTTTTCTTTTTCCGGCTCCCAAAGTTAGGCTACGTCCAATTTTTTGGTGTTTATCATAGCTGTTAAGTAGTTTCCCCCTTAATTTAGCCTATTGAAAGGGTGGAACAAATTAGCTTCAGAGTGAGAATGCTGTGCGGGTGTAATTTTTTTTGATTTCATCAAAGCATATTAATGGAGTCTTGGACAAAGTTTATGTACCTCGATCTTTCAGTTAGGATGGTGCAAAATGACATGTTTATGCATGGCAATCTATATTTTCAAGGGTCAGACACCTATGATAAAGTTAGTTTAAGAGGGGGCTTATTCTTACAATATAATGTAGAAGAAATGACATATACTGCCATTTAGTTACTGCAGAGTGTGGAGAATGGAAACCCTGGTTTTCACCCTTGATGATCCCACGGTGCTTTTTGTGTGGATGGATTGTTTTGTTCTGTTAGGAATGATCCAGTGAATAGTGACCACTGACCACCAAGCTCTAATAATATCAACATATTGAAAAACGATAAGGCTATATTACCCAACATATTGTTTCTTTGGGTTTATTCTTGATAGTGGAGATAGGCATTTAGTAGATTTGGTAATTTTGAACATGACACGTTAACACGACTGGAGAAGACACGGGTTAAACAGATTTTGAGTTTGATCTTAACGTATTTACATGTCTTAACGTGTTAGACAAGACAAAAACGTTTAAAACACGTTTAAATACGTTTACTTAATCGTCTTATCATGTTTAATTGCGTTATCGTGTTTAATCGTGTTATCGTATTTAAACGTATACACGTGATACATTTACTAACCTATTAAAAATTAATAGTTAAAAAACTATTTTAACTTTATATAAATAATTTTAAATAATTATTTTAATAAGTTTTTTTAATTTTATAAAGAATATAATATAATTATACATGCTCAACTTTAATTTTTAACTTTTGGTGATTATTTGATGTTATTATTATTTTTATTTTATTATAATTATTTTTATAATTATAGATTTTATATTTAAATAATAAAATTATATTTAATTATAAATATTTTTATTTAATCGTGTTAAATGTGTTAAACGTGTTAATTGTGTTAAATGTGTTATTAATCGTGTACGTGTATGTGTTTTAAATTTAAGACACGAATATTAAACGTATCGTGTTTATATTTAATCTTAACGTGTTTCGTGTCTAATCGTATCTGACATATTTACTACAAGTTAACACGAACTGCCAAGTCTAGCATTTTGGAGGTGGAGATTAGGATTTTACTTATATATAATCAAATGGACCGATAAATTATTTTAGGCCATATAACTGTCATGACAGGTGGACGTGGCTTCAACTTTCAACGGTTGGAGTTGAAGGGTCAATATCATTATCAATCAACATTTTAAGGTTCTTATGGGCCCATTTCCCACATTACGTTTGTGAATTGTGACAATCTCTGTAGCCTTATAGAATGTTTTTCATATATTATAGGGAAAAAGAAAAGGAAATGGCTTTCAAGGTTTCTTCTCTATTTTTTTTAAAAAATAATATGGATATTCGAAATCTTAATTCCGTAAACCTTAAACATTTGCATGCAAATGCAATCATTATGAATCACATGTTTTCTCCATCCACACCTTACTCCATCTCATGTATGCGCTACAAGAAAAAATTCTGCATCGCATGTTCTTTCATGTGTGAAGGTTTTTAGGCAAATAATAATAATAATAATAATAGTTGTCACTTACCATCTACTATTATCATTTCGTTTGATTTTAGTAAAGTATTGTACAAAGATAAACAACGTAGATGCGCATTCTTTTACTATACAAGAATCTTGTAGGGCAGGAAATTAAAGGTCAAAGTATTCTGTGTCATATATCTCACATCAATAAGAGATAAGATAGATCTTGGGTATATAAATATGAACTTTCTATCATCTATTAGACATGTCTTTTGGATTAAAAACATGAACCCGTAACAAGTGGTATTAGAGCAAACTTAAATTTTCATTGATGTGAGACCCCCATGAGAGATACAAAGATCGAGGTAAACTCGAATCAGTGTAAGGGTTCCTCTCTTCTATGGGTAAAGAGCCAGTGCAACGAAGGCATAGTATAATTGGGTGGGATAAAATGTTACCGATTCTACATCAATAAGAGATGAGATGAGTCTTGGCTATATAAATATGGACTTTTCACCACATATTAAGCATATTTTTTGAGTTGAAAATATAGGCTCGTGACACCTTGTAAGTCCCTATATTATAGGGTTTTTGTCAATTTAATTATTATATCTTAAAATTGATCGATTTAGTCTCTGTATTTTGAAATTTAACGCAATCGAGTCTCTCTCCCTAACGCCGTTCAAATTAACCATTAATGGTGTTGATGTGGTATTGGCATGTTGATGTGGCAACGATGACGTGGCATATTCGAAAAAAAATTTTCCCACGTCAATTTTTTGTGCCACGATATAAGGACTAAATTGAATAAAAATGTAAAGTATAAAAACTAAATTGAACAAAATTGTAAAGTACATGGATCAAATTGGGTATTTTTACTAGTTTTTGTTTAATATTATGTTTGCACCAAAAATATGCTTTTACACATCAGAGGTTATTTTTTAGTAATAAAAACTATTAACTTTTCATTTGTACAAAAAATGTGCAAACTAATCACATTATTTTTTTTGAAAGGCTAATAAATATTCTCATTTCCCTAAAAATATTCTCATTTCATTTGTGTAATCCAAGTACATCCAATCAAAAAACCTTAAGTTAACAAAAAGGTCTTGTGGTAAAACAGCTCAATCCTGTCAAGAGGCTTGTAACCTCTGCTAGAACAAAAATCAAGTAAATGTATATCCTCTTTATAATATCCACCTTCTACAAAAAAAAAAGCCACCCAAATGTACACAATATAGACAAAACCATAATAAAAGAGAGCCTGCTCCAACAAACTTAACCATGACACAAAACTAAGATTTTCAGAATATAAAATTAAAGCAATGGCTAGCCAATTGGTATACAGATTTAACACCCATAGACCCCCAACCTTTATTTTGTGAAGGGTTTAGGGTTTAGTTTGCTAGCATGTCAGCCATTACTTTACTTTTATTTATGATTTGGCTAACATGGCTCGACAAACTAAATCTTAAACCTTAAATCCTAAGCCCTAAACCTTTTACAAAATAAAGGTTTGGTGTCTATGGATATTGGATCTTGTTAGATTCGTAAGCTCAATAAAAAGATATTCAAGAAGGGTGAATTGAATGTTTAAAAATTTTTATACGTTTAAGACTTAAAAAGCTTTGCTTAATGAAAAACCTTTTCTTTTAAAAACTTTTACAAGGAAGAAAATACTTTCAAAGAATTTGATATATGAAAACAAATGTCAATAGAAGGAAGAAAAACTCAATACAATTGTTTTATAGAGGTTCGGCCTCTTTGCCTATGTCTTCTCCCTTAGATCACCAAGGAGTTTGTAATCCAATATTTCAAATGCCTTTTAAGGACAACGCATAGCTTTTACACTAGTCTTTTCAAGGCTAAGACTCAACCTGTTTACCTTTTCTATGGTTAAGGTATAACCAAACAATAATACCTTTTAGAGGTTAAGGTAGAACATTTTCAATCAAATACAAGAGTGATGAGATGAAAGCTCTAATGCCTCTAGAAAGCTTATAGTTTTAGTGAGTATAAGATGTTTACAAGGAATATCATAAAAGAATAAAGAAAGTCAAAGCTTTAAGAGTGATACAATAAAAACCTATAAAAATAAGAGAGAGAGAATTTGATGATTTTAATGATGATTCTTATTCTCTATTCAAAGAAATGTTTTTCAATGCCTTCTCATTTGTTAAATCAAGTTGAAAACTTGTATTTATACTCTGGAAATTCTTGGGAACCGTTTAAGTTAATTCATACAAAAAATAACTGTTATTTGTGTCTTTCCGTGCTTGTTTGTCTGAAGGTATCAATACTTTTTGACTGGGTATCAATACTTTGTCTCTTGGGCTTCTTGGGTATCGATATTTTTCCAACAGAATGCTTTCTGTTAAAAATGTATTGATATTTTCTTGCTAGGTATCAATACTTTCAAGATAGAATGATTTCTTTCTTGAATGTATCAATACTTCTTTGTGAGGTATTGATACTCTTGACTTAAAAAAGTTGATTTTGAGCTAATTTAGCATTAAAATTTGTCCAAACACTTAGCCATTTTACTTCAAAGTTCATGGGGACTTAGAATACATTTGAATAACATGTTTTTGCAATTTTGGTCACTGGTTTAAGTCATTTCAAAATTTAAGGTCAATTGTTAAAGCTAACAGATTTGTATATCAATTGGTTAGTCATTGCTGTACTTTTATATATGATCTTGATATCTTAGTTTGTTGCCATAGTTGAATTTGTTGGAGTAAGGGTCCTTTTTGCTATAGTTTTGTCTATATTGTGTATATTTGGATGGCTTTCTTTTGTAAAAAAATGGATATTCTACAAGGGCTATACTTTTACTAGATATTTGTTTTAGCAGAGGTTATAAGCCTTTTGAAAGAATTGGGTGATGTTCATTCTATTTTTTAAATATCCTGATGGCTTGATTAGATGTACTTGGATTACTCCAATAAAATGAGAATATTTATTTGCCCTCAAAAAGAGTAGTGTAATTAGTTTGTACATTTTTTATACAAATGGAAAGTTAATGATTTTTAATTGCCAAAGAATAACCGCTAAGGTGCAAAAATACATTTATGGAACAAATGTAATGCTAAACAAAACTGGTAAAAGCATCCAATTTCATTCCTATTTAATAGATTTTTGTTCAATTTAATCCTTATACTCTACAATTTTATTCAATTTAATCTTTGTACTCTACATTTTCATCCAATTTAGTCCTTATGACGTGACACAAAAAATTGACGTGAAAAAAATTTTTTTAAAAAAAATTCAAGCATGGCACATCATAGTTAATTTGGATTGTGTTAGAGGAGGAACTCGATTGCACAAAATCCCAAAGTACAAGAACTAAATTGATGAAAACCCCATAGTACAAGGACCTATAGGGTGTTTTTGTTAGGAATTTGCAAACATGGTTTCTTAGAAAGCAAGTATATTTTTATGTTTATTTCCATTTATATTATTTGCAATGAAAGTATATTTTGATAATAAAACGAAGAATTTGTTTTAAGTAAGCATTTATTAAATAGTTATAAAGGTACTAAGATTCTATTAGAGTATTAAAATACATTTGTATAAAGAGTCATACATAAGAGACATGTGTTTTAATTGAATCTAAAATTGTTTACAGTTATATAATAAAGTAGTCACTTTATTATGTTAAGACTATAATGTCTAAATTACTTCCAATGTAAGGAATGTAATTCACTTTGAGGAAATGATGAGTCTCAAATCATCGAAGTAGCTGACTTCGAGTAATAATACTATAATTTGAATTGGAATCACATGATAATCGAGTTTAAGTTTAACTGTTACTTAAACATTAATCTCCCACCTATGCATCCGCTTATGGTAAAGCCATAATCTTGATGAACTTTTATTTTATCTTCTTATGATCTTTGATGTGCCATGGGCATGATCATCATAGAGCCTTAACCTAAACTCCTCATATTGGGATTATAATCGAGGTAAGCATTAGGGAACATGTATCCAAAAAGTGGAGTTCATAATAATAATGTCACTTCTAGTAATTTAAGAAAGATTGGTGATTAATTTGGGTCCAGTGAATTGATAAATTAGTTACTTATCACATCTTGATACTCAGAAGATTGGATCTAGAGTATTGGTCACCAATTAGATAAAATCTAAGACCAAGAGACAAAATTAACATAAAAAGTAAAATGGTAATTTTACCTTTTGTCGTTGGATGGGTATGAGGGTTTGCAACACAAGGATTGCAATTGAACAACCAATATTAAATATTAAATATTAAATATTAATATTGGACTATTTCTTGTAAATGTAGTTAATCCAAAAGTACAACCATGAATTTATGGTGAAATGATTCCATGGTTAATAAACTTGGATTATGTTAATGAGATTAAGAATAATTCTTAGTTTATTGGAGTTTGGAATATTTACGTCCAAATAGATTCCTCACTTAACTTGGTAAAATTCAACTTATTTAAGATGGAATGTGTGTATTTTTATAATTGATTAAATTGATGTTCAAAAATGGTAACTTTAGATGATGTCTTAATCAAAACAAGAGTTGTCTTAATTTAGATAAGGTACATATGTTGTCTTAATTAAGATAAGAGTTGTCTTAATTTAGACAAGAATATATGTGATGTTTTGAGACAAGAGTTGTTTTAATTACATTATTTTTGATAAGTCAAAAATTGTCTTAATAAATAAATATTTTTAAGACAAAAGTTGTCTTAAAATGAGAAATATGTATTAAGATAATTATTGTCTCGAGATAAAATACTATTAAAGGATTTTAATTATAATTAAAAAATTAAATTGTTTATTCTTTATCTATAATTAATTGTAATTTCTTGATAAATTATAAGACTCCATGTTTGATTAAAATTCTTTTATTTTATTATTAATTCTTTTTAATTAAAGATGAATAATAATAAAATAGAATAATTATTTAATGAGGAATCCCATTTTGAAATGGAAAAATAATAATAATTAAATAAATAAATTATTTATTATCTAATTATAATTTAGATAATTATTGGAGGAACATGGTGTAACCATAACTCTTTATGGATAACCTGAATGGACTATTAATAGGAATTTAATTTTAATTAAAGTTTTTTAAAAAATAAAAAAATCTATAAAAAAAAGGTGAGAGGTCGAATTAAATAATAATAAAAGAAGAAAAGAAAAAGATTTTTCTTTCTTTTTGTTCAAAACCCTAATAACCAAAATTTCTCCTCCAAAATACCTCCATAGTTGAGCCTCTCTCAATGTCTTTTTTCTCTCCAATATTGGTATTTTTCTAGACACCTTTCCTAAGAAAAATAGCTATAGTTTCAAAGAAGAAAAAGAGAGAAATTCAATTGTTACCATTTTGATTAAGCATTCCACACCTTATCCACTCAGGGTTCAAATTGAAGAAATTCTTGAAGAATAAGTAGTAAGTCAATTTGGTTGAGAAATCAAAGTTGTGGTGTGGTAGTGAATTTACTACAATTCACTAGGAGTCAAGAATTAAAATTCTTACAAGAGAAAGGTCTAATTTCAAATCTATTATTATTCTTGAATTTTAGGTGTAATTAAATTGACTTGCTAGATGCATGATGTGTAATTCCGCTTATGTATTTGGATTGTTTGCTTCCATAATTAGAAAAATTTTGAAATCCATAGTTTACACAAAAACATGCATACACAAAGATCCACATCCAACAGGTTAGTCCGAAATTAAAACCTCCTTTTACAATTTTATGTCAATTTTTTGTTTTTATTTACAATTTAACAACGTTAAAAGAAATTAAAAATTTTGAGCATTATATCTTCATCTTTGCTACTTGAATTCTCATCTTACCAGCTTGATTCTTTGAGAATTACAATTATAAAAGACGTAATAATTAATAACTCTTATCTCAAATAAAAAATTTTGACTAAACAAGAGAAAAGGCATCATGTTTAAAAAATATTCAATTAAGTTTTTATTTTTCTATTATATTCAATCAAATCCCTGTATTTTTATTTTGGATCAACTAGACCTTTGAAGGCATTGCATGTGGGGTAGATTCCCTACATTTTAATTGGATACACAATCACTTTACAATGTTTAGTTTGTCTAAAACATAAGATAAAGTCATCCCATTGCAATGTGATTACAATAGGCAAAAGGTATGTCACCTTTAGTTAAGGAGGGAAAGTAACTTTCCCTGTGCAAAGGGCAAGTCACCTTTTTCTTTTTTTACCATGTCTTCATACTCATAACCAACCCTTTTTTCTATTTTCTCTTCTTCTTCTTGCCACCAATAGGAACCTTAGCCGCTCACTCTAGCTTATTTGGTTTCATTTTAATCTAGTTTGTCATTGATATTTAATGGGAATCCCTTCATTACAAATTATTTTCCTTATTTCCTTTTGTTTTCCAACTCCCAATTTGTCTGCTATAACTCCTTCATCATTGAGCCAGTTGAGTTATTTTTGTGTGTTTCTGGTTTTTGTTTTTTGGTTGATGAGTAAGTTTGAGATACCCAATGTGACAAGGGAATTTTGATTCTTGTGTATAGATTGGTTGGCTACCTTCGGGTAAAGATTTTGGAATGTTATACTAGATTAAGACATAACAAAACAAAATCTCCATGTAATGAACCCAAAGTGAATTATTGTTCCCTCTTTTTCTTTAATTCAAAGCTTAATTCCGCCCCCCTAAAAAAAGACAACTTCGATAAAGAGAAAACATAATTGACAAAATAGAGAACCTATTTTAACAATGCGAACCATTAGGTTGTGAGTAACTTTATCGATACATGGTAGATTCTAAATAAATTCTTGTCCTCCAAAATATATTTCATTTTTTTGGCAAAAATGATTTCAAGCAATCAAAATCCGGAATAGTTTTTTTAAAAATATTAATTATCAATTTTTGTTTATATAAAGATAATTTTATAAATTTATATTACAGTTTCAATAAAGTGCTTTCAAACCAAACATTACAATGTAATCTTCCTTGCAATCACATTTCCTACAAGTATCACTTTTTCATATTATATCAAATGTTACAAAATTATTTTAATAACAATTACATTCCCTGCAAAATACTAAACACCATCTTTATAACTAACAGTTTACTAATTATTATTAATTAAAATACCACTTGTTATTTTATTTTTTCATTGTGTTGACATGATACTAATGAGAAAGGTGAAAATGTCATAGAGTCATATTATCATCTCCATATCACATTATCATTCACTATGCACGTCAGCATCGCGTAACATAAAAAAGACAAATGACGTTTTAAATAATGATAATTAGTTAAGCATCAATTATAAAAGTTTATTTGATTTAAAATAAAAATATAAGAGTTTGATTTAATATAATAATAAATAAATTTTGATTAAAATTTTTTAAATAGTTTATGAATTTTTTTAGATATTATGTCTAAATTAAATGAACAAAATAAAAGTCATCAAAATTTGTGGTTATGGACAACTTGGAGAAGAAAGAGATAGAGTGACGTTTTGTTTAAAATTAGTAAGAATGACAATTTTAGGACCTAATTTATATTGTTAGAAAGGAAATGTCAAATTTCGCTTCCCAAAAAAAAAAAACATTTTTTAGTTGACTGTCCGAATAGATTAAAGGGTCACCAAGCAGCGGTTCATTGCTCCTGTTTGAAACATCACCCTCCCCTATTTTAACTGTTAACTGTTTTTGAGATATTATCATTACAAATATATATATATATATATATATATATATATAGTGGTTGAACCAGCTATATCAAATTCTTTTAAAGTAAATTCAAACCATTAAAGATTTGATTAATTTTTTGTATCCCCAATATACTTAATACAGTAATTATTAGGAATTGATCCAACCCAGCATCAATTATAACTCATTTCTACTATTATTGAATGGAGTGTTTTTATTATGTCCTGCCCTCCTAAATATCAAATCAGATGCTGCATTTACTCAACATGGAATAATATTTCACCCACTTTTCAAAATCTTCTTTTATATTTCATTTTTTTAAATTCGTAATGCAACTAATCAAATTAATGATATTAACCCCATTAATTCTTTTTTGAAAGGCATTCATCAACCGCATTAATCTTATGAAATATAAAAGATACAAATTCTCACATTTTAACTAAAAATTTTTTATTTTGGGAATTGTAAAACAAATTAAAAAAAAAAAACAATTAGATGCTTAGAGAATAATTTTGAAACATCTACTTTTGTTTCACGAAATGAGATTTTAGAGAATTATTTTCGAATTTTCTGAAGTTTGGAAGTCAATGGAAAATATGTTGAAAACTAACGGGAAAAGGGATCAAAATATGGAAAATTTTCTTCTCCACTTTATAAAAGTGAAAAACAATTCTCAGGAAACTTCTCGAGCCTTCAAATTAGACTTGTCCTGAACTAGCCTATTACCTGAGTATGAAATTTTAGGTTATTATTATATTAATAAAAATATTACTTTATTTTATTTTGATTTTACAATATATTTATTCAAAATATTAATATTAATTTTAATATTTTAATAAGTTCAATTTAAATGGGTGTATTGAACTTAGCTTTTAGAACTTTTAACTAAATTAGTTTTGACTCCAGATATTGTCTTATTAATAAAAAATTGCTTTCATTTAATTTAATTTTAAATTATATTTAAAAATAACAAAAATAAATTTTTAATATTTTAATAATAAAAATTTAGTTTAAATGAGTGGATCAAACCTAACTTTCAGTGGCTTAGCTCCAAATATTAATAAAAATTTATTTTTATGTAATTTTAATATATAATTATTTTAAAAGATAAAAATATTTTTAAAACGAATTGCTTGAACTTTTAGCTTATATTTTAGACAATATCAATTAACCTGCTTCATCGACACCATTAATTAGGATTATATAATATAAATTTATTTTAAAAATGGTACATAAAGTTTAAGCATAATTTTTACATTAATGATATTAAGTTTACGTAATAATATGTTAATTTTGTAAAACAAGAAATCATTTTTAAAATAAAAAATATTTTTCACAATATCATTCAAACAACAATTTATATAAAATATCCAGGAAAAAAAAACATTTTTCAAGAGATGACCTATTTTTGCGAAAGCTCGTTTCGGCCAGAGGGGCAGATCCTAATGACTAAATAATTCCATGTAGAATATGTAGAGGGAGATTTGGTATGCCTATAGTACGTGTATGGTTCGCATTAAGTGCGATCAAAAAATTGCAAAACCATCATCAATCAGTCATCGGAGAATCAAGATTTCCCCGTTGCAAAAACTCTTTTTCTCACTCTCTCTCTTTGTTTTTGACACAGACAGTTTTGTCCCCAAGATTCCAGCTCAGAAAACACACCCCTCCTCAGCTCCCTCCCTTTATTCATTTCACGACCATCTCGTCCCTTCCCTCCCTCTCTTTTTCTCTCAGCGAAGCAAACTCTCATACACTTTACGTTAATTTACTTTTCTTCTCAGAAACCTTACAATGCCATTGTCTCCAGATCCAGCCCTCTGACAACTACCAAAAACCAGTTCTTTCGACTCGTTAAAAGACTGAACATTTTATAAAAGGAAATTGGAGAAAAGCACAACAAAAAAA
Organism: Theobroma cacao; assembly: GCF_000208745.1. Taxonomy (NCBI): domain Eukaryota; kingdom Viridiplantae; phylum Streptophyta; class Magnoliopsida; order Malvales; family Malvaceae; genus Theobroma; species Theobroma cacao. The sequence goes on from NC_030850.1 coordinate 16,295,715, forward strand.
AAAAAACAAATGGGTGGTTTAAGGGAGTCGTGGTGTTTTTGCAAAGGAGTAAGCAAGACTGAAAGAATGAAAGGCACCATTTTCTCAAGTAAAGCTCCGGCAATGGCCGGAATCACCGGAACCTCCGTCAGTGGAATCTCCGGCACTGGATTCCTTATCCACCGGAATCTTCTCTTAACTACTCACGTCAACCTCCCTTCTGTAGCTGCTGCTGAGAGCTCTGAGATCCGGCTCCAAAACGGCGTGTCTGCCTCTCTCGTTCCTCACAGGTAATACATATATTTTTTGTTTTTCTGGGGTTTTGTACTTTTTGTTTAACTAGGAAGGGAAAAAAAAATGAGGGATTTTTAATGTCATTTACTTGATGTGGTTACCAACAAGTATTGTGGAAAATGCTTTTTGAATTATGATTGCTTGATTAAAGAAACGTGGGTCCAAGATTGGTAGTTGTAGAGTTGATTTTTATACTTTGTAGAATTCTCAACTTTGAGATTTGATTGAGCTAATTAATTTGGCTTCACCTTTTGTGCTTGTATTTCATTAGGTGTCAGACTTATTGATGTCAAGTTTACATTAATTAAAGATTGTTCTTTATTCATCTTTGTTGTCATTACAACTTTGTTTTTGGTTGATATTTTACTGTCATAAACTTACTATGAATGTCTACTTAACTGTGATCTCTGCTCATTTGACCTAGCAGTTAAATTATTATAGATAATTAAGAGGCCCATACTACTTTACCTTAAGTAGAAGGTATGCAGCTGAGGCTTGGTTGTTGGGATTTATGTATTAGTATTTGGTGCTGATGATTAGTACTTTAATTTATTTAATCTCAAATGTTTTTGTGCATGAGGATGTGATAATTTGAGTATCATTTACGTTTCTTCAATGAAGTTCTAAGGAGGAAGATAAAATATTTCTTTTTCAAATTGTGCATATATCAGAAAATTTACCTTTGCCATTGTTGCATGAGAAGAGGCTACTTTATTTTTCCTTCTTAAGTCAGTTATATCCAAGGGCCTTGTGTATTATATAAGTGCAAGAGAGGGAATGAAAAGAGTCATGCTAACTTTAGTTGTTGCTCATACAAGGGTTAAATTGAGCAAATCAGCATTTTGAGGTGTTGTTCTCAAATTTGTGTTTATTATACAACATTAAGCCTTGACGTGTTCAGAGATATGTCAGATAGCATAATGTATAAAAAAGTGTTTTCCTAACTCATGTTTATTACAAATATTTATTAATAACATATATCAACAGAAGAAATTTATACAGACATATAGTCACCTGTGCCTCTTAATGCTCTCGTCTCGTTATATGTTGTAAATTAGCATTTCGGTAGTCTCCATGAAACAGTGATGTTCATAATTATCAAGCTTAGCTAAAAACTTTTTGTTAGTTTATTGATCAAGGACCTTAGACATTCTTCACCTTGATGTTGGCACCTAAGGATAAAATGATGATGTTGCAAAAGGAGCAGACAATTGAACAAAACACTCAAAAGCTTCTGTGGGTTCAATACTTTGCAAGTCACCTTGCATTAGTTATCATCCTTCTGAAAGTTAAGATGCTCTTCTGTTAAGCAAATTCATAGCTTATGCCCTGTCGCGGGCATAAAATTAGGTTGAGTAAAACTGAAGCAGTAGATGACTTTCTTGTTTTTTTTTTTTTTCATAAGAAGAATCCATTAAATTAGAAAAACTTTATTTGGTAACAATTCATAATAGGTTCTGCTGTTGATTTAGTTATCTCCTGCTGGGTTTTCTTTTTCCCTTTTCCCGCTGAACTCCTCCAAGGGTTTCTACGTACTTCATTGATGCTATGGTGGAGCAGATAGAAAGATATCCAGATTGGGTTTGTTATTGATAATTTCTGTTTCTGAATTATAGAATTAATTTTTTTTTCCTTACAGTGGATGTAGTTGATTTTGGCACTTGGGCTAGTTGTACCTTTTGGAAACCTTTTATGATAATTTGGATTTCTTCAAAACAGTTACCTTTTCTCTTCTTTTGAGTTTTGACTCTTTTGTAAGGATTGCACTGAGAATTTCTCCATCTACCCCTCAACCTCATTGTAGATGCATCCGGAAATTTTAATATTTCCTTCGTATATGGTGTCTTGAGTTTAAATTCCATGGTTCTCTTATTGAAGTAGTTCTGGCAATAGGAAATGCTGTCACTTAGCTCCATAATAACGTGCCTGGAAACTCTTGATATTTGATGAAAAGCTGACAAGATAGTCTAATTCTACTGTTTCATTGGCTTGTTCTATTCAGTTGATTCATGTTCTAATTGTTCTCTTGGCTAGCCCATTTTGTAGCTCTGTTAAAGTTTTACCCAATCTTGGAGCCTCCCCTCTACTTCTTCCTCCCTTTTTTTTTTGGTTTAATAGTTTCATGATGAAAATTTCTCTGCTAACTGATTTACTGATGTTATGCATGGGCTAAGCAAAACAGGTGGCAGAACTCCTGAAATATTTCTTGTTATATCTTCTTTCTTTTCTTTCTTTTATTTAGTGTACTTCAAATTTAATTCCTGTCTTTAATCTTTTCGCAGGTTTTTCATCACCAGCTCTGTTTTAGATCTAACAATAGTGGGCTTAGATGCCATGGATGGAGAATCAAATACCCAAGGGCACCAACCTCATTACTTGAAGACGTGTTCTAAACCAAATCTAGATCTAGGAAGTGCTGTTTACCTTCTAGGTTACACAGAGAAAAAGGAAATGACAGTAGGTGAAGGAAAGGTGGTGATTGCCACTGACAATCTCATAAAACTGTCAACCGATGGAATAATATGGAACCCTGGCTCAGCTGGATTTGATGCACAGGGAAATCTTGCATTCATGATCTGTGATCCTATGAAGCTAGCTACATCTCCTAATACCAAGTCTTCCTCAACTTCTTCTTCATCCTCATCATCATGGAAGAAAGACAGTCCTATGCAATTTGGTATTCCCATTCCCATCATTTGTGATTGGTTAAACCAGCATTGGGAAGGTAGTCTTGATGAAGTTACTAAACCCAAGCTACCAATTATTAGATTGATGTCCTCAGGCCAAAAGAGTGAGCATTCTTCTGCATCCTTTACAATGCGTCAGGTTTTTAAGTCGACAGAAGCTGATAATGACAGAACTCCATCTTCATCAAATATAATCTTGAAAACTAGGGATCAACCAGGACCAAGCTCTCCTGCTGTAGTGAACACTGTTGAAGGCGAAATGCCACAATCTGATCCACACACAACACATGTGCAAGGAATCCCAACTCCAGAAATATATGAATCACCAAAGTTGACTGCAGTCCCTGTTAGGAAGAAAGAGACTAGCCAAATTCAGCTTTTGGATATAAATTTTCCTCTCCAGATTGCGAAAGCTGCAGTAGTTTTGCAGCCAACCAAACAGCTACTTCTGAACTCAGATGAGAATGTTCTGAAGGAGCTTCCTGCAGAAAGCCCATTGAGAGACGAAGATCAAATCAAGAATAGAGTACAGTCTAGTCCCAGTGCGAATGCTGATGTTGCCTCAACTGGATCTGTGAATGGGGCCCAGAGTGAGGTCCAGTCTAGTTCATCTCCTGTAGAACTTTCAGAGATGCATAATGGGTATAGCAGTGAGGGGGAGACCATGTACTCTGCTGAGACTGCTGAGAGTCGAAACTACACGAGTCCTAGAGAGGGGAACTTTCAGCAAGTGGGAAGGAGCCAGAGTTGTGTGGGTTACACTAGATGGGGAGCCTTTCAAAGAAACCCAGTGGCTCGCAGGGCATTGCTAGAAAAGCAGAGGAGCTTTATCCATGGAAAGAAGACTTACTCACAAGGGGCGACCTCTCAAAGGAGTAATGACTACTTTAGCCCTACAGTTTCCTCAATCATGAAGAAGCGGAACAACTCAGAGCAGCCAAGCAAACCACGTCAAAGCACTGTTCATTCATCTCCACGATGGATGTTTTAATGATTATTGATGAGCATGATACCAAATGAGGCCAACAAGCCAACAACAAATATATAGCTGTTTACACATTGTCTATTAAATGCCTTATTAATTGCATATAGTGCAACTAAATTGTTGTGACACTGCAGACTGATTCAAGATGAATAAGAAAGTTCGGCCACGATGTTGTAGTTCTGATTAGTGCTCCAAGTAGCCTAGCCACATTGTTAATACAATTGCATTTTGAGACAATTTCCGGCAAGTGGCTTTGAGAACAACTTTTTCAAGTATAGAAATCGACCTACGTTTTGCAAATGGGGAAGTTATGACGAGACTGCATTATACCTGCTGTCACCGCCTCATGTGCGTTACAGGCTTGACATTGCTGATCGTTGTTCATTTCTGGAAGATTGTTGGAGCAGTTTCACTCTTTTCCTTTTTGTTATTTGATGCGTACAATTTGACGACTTTTACCTAAGGAACACTACTCCAGTCCATGCTCAAGATGATGCTGTAGTGCCATTGAGCCCAATTTTGTTTCTCTTCATTTCCCATTGCACGAACCCAAGGCCCCAGCCTATATGAGAAAGAAAACAGCAACTGAGAAAAGTCAGCTTTCCTTGTAAGTTAGGAAGCTGTAGCTCTTCTGTTCTAACACCTCCTAACTCAGTGCAATGGAAGTAGCGATGACCAAGTATCCTTGTCCCGTCGGACAATGGTCTCGGATTGGCCCAGTACCATTAAGGTCTGGTACCACGTAATTTTTCTAAATCAAGACTGAGAAATATCAATACCAAAGTATTATGGTTGTCCCACAATAATCTGCGTATGTCAAAAACTGTGTTGAGGAGGGGACATTTGCTCCTAATTAGAACACCACGTCATTGATTTTGGCTTGAATTTTGAGATGTAGGTGGTATTTTGTAGAAAGGCCATGGCTTTTTGATCTTTTCCTCTTACCGTTCTCTTTTTTTACTTTCTCCAGCATTCCTCTAGATATTTCCCTCCCCCTTTAGGTTTCTTCGCTCTGCCTCTTCTTTTACTTTCTCCATCTTTTGATATGTCTATTTTTTCTCTCTTTCACTACTCTCTTCTTGTCTGCTTTGTTTATTTGTTTTGGTGCCCGTGCCTTCCTTTTTGTTTTGTTTACTATTTGGTTCTCTCTTCTTTTGCCTTCTCCGTTCTTTTCATTTTCATTTTGCTCTTTTTCCCCTGTTCTTTTCTTTTTTGGATTTATTTGTTTGTTTTATCGTTTTGTTTATCATGCTATTTTGATTTTTTTCATACCCTTGCTTCCAGAAATTTCTTCTCTCATTTTTTTCTGTTTGATTTCTTTGTTTTATGTTTTGCAAATCTCTTCTCTCGGTTTCTTGCTTGCTTCTTTTCGTGTCGACAAGAAGAGCAATTGACGAAAGCTGTGAACAATTATTTCAAGGAAGGTCATTTTGGCCAACCATTGATGCTTATATTGAGGTGAACAAAACCCGTATTTTGTTTTATTTTTCAATTAATGATTTTATTAGTTTTGTTTTGTTTTCTTTTATACATTAATTGTTTTTCTTTTTCCTTTTTTTTTTTTTGTTTTGTCTAAAGGTGATTACTTTATGCCTTAATTTTGCTGTGTTATGAACGAATCATGCTTTTCCCATCGCAGGCGCAAGTATGAATGCTTGATGATATTTTTTCAAGTAATTCTTTTTTTTTTTCTTATAGAAAATGGGTTTTTTTAACATGTTTTTATTTCTTGGTATCGTTTGGTTATTTGTTTCATGCAGTGATTGGTAGAAGAGGATTGTTTGAGAGCTGTTCAGCTTGACCACAATTCTGTCGAGGTAATCTCCTTTATTTTTTATTTTGTTTTGCTGATTTTTTTTATTAAGAATAATGCGTAATTAACATGAAAACCCATGTACCCATGGATGGCGTGAAAGAGTTTGGCGTTTCTTTGGGTTTTAACTAAATGCTTTCTTTGTTGCTCATGCTTTATTTTTGTTGGCTTTTCTTTCTTTGTAGCTTATGGTTTGTTTTTTTGGATCTTATTATCTTATTTATTTAGGTTGTTGAGTTTTTTGTTGATAGCTCACGGTTTTTTATTTTTTATTTTTTTTGCATGTCCATGCTTGTAATAGTCATGGATTTTGTAAGTCCTTTTTGGTAAGGAGATGTGGTTAGTGGATTTGCAGTGGAGTGGAAGGAAATTTAGAGGGCAGTGGGAGAAGGGGAGAGCCTTTGGTGTTTTGTTGGCTTAGATTGTTTGAGTTGTTGAGTTTTCTGATAGCATCAACTGAGGTTGAAATTTTTAATTTTTTGTTTAGGGATTGTACGTGGAATGCATGGTAAAAATTATATGAATAAATAATGAGTTTTTGTACATAAAACTTTTTAAGGTTGAAAGATACCAAGTCAATAGAAGGTTCAGAAAAGAAAACAAAAGATAATATTTATAGTGGTTCGGTCTACTTGATCTACATTCACTATCTTAATTTTCTTAATTAAAGATTTTCAACACAAATTCATTAAAATCAATAAAATTAACGGCTTCCACTACGCTTTTATAAAGTGAGTTTTAAACTCAAGATCTAAGCTTTCTTAAGCTTAGTAAACCCTTTAAAGTGCCTTGCACATTCTAATCAATCAAGAAATGAAGAAAATATAGAGTATAATTGATCACCTCGCTGATATAAGATGTACAGCTTCAAGCTTAAATACTTTACAAAGAATTGGAGTAAAATACAAGTGTAAAAAGAAGATTTTTGGTCTTTTAAGTGCAAAATCACTATTGGTAGTTTCTCTCTATAATTTTTGATTGTTAGAGAGTTTTTAAATATTTAGGAGATTGATTCTAGGAATTAGTGACAGTTTTTAATCGTTACTAGCCGTTATTTTGTCCTTTAACGACTCTTTTCAAATAGGCAAATAGTGTTCCGTTAACTAATTACAGGCAAGCTTTACTAAATTATAGCTTATATGTCTTGCACAGTTTGGCTACGCTATTCATTGTGTTAACCGCTCAACCGATTAAAGGAAACTTTAACTGATTAGAACCTTTCTGTTTTTATTTTTCTTTACACAACAGTCTTCTTTTAATTTCTTAGCTCTCCTTTTAATTAGTTGAGGCTTGATTTCCTTCAACATTAACTAATTAATATCAACTTTAGCCAATTAAAATTTTTTGAATTTGAATTTCTTCATTTTGGCTCCCTTTAACGATTTTTTTTTTGTTACTTACGAACCAAAATTGGCTCCCTTCAATGGTTAACTTCATTTTAAATTTGGATTTTGGCACTTCAAGGTTCATTAAGTCTTGTGTTTTAACCGATTAACCTTATTTCTTAACCGATTAGCACTCTTCTGTCTTTAGCTTCCAACACTTGCTTTATCAATTAAGCTTTGTGGTAACTAATTAAGGTTTTTTTGTCTTTGCATCTAGTATCCTTTTTAATCAGTTAAACCTTGTGCTAATTGATTAAGACTTCACTGCTTTGCTTTTTGTATAACGCCTAGTTTTACCTTAACTAATTAAGGCTTTACATTAATCAGTTAACAATCTTCTGTTTTCATTAAACCTTTTTTTCTTTTCTTCTTTAACTGATTAACTCATTTTCTTGAGTTACTTTCAAATAACAAATATATTAAGGATTTTAAACTCTGTCCTGCACACTTAAATAAAGTAATCAAATATTAATGAATGTGAATATTTTGTTATCACCAAAAATATATTGAGGCAACATATTGTTTATTAATTATTAACTAGAAATATTATTTAGTTAAATATTAATTACTTATATATCTATGTATTAATAAATAATACAATATATTTATTAAAAAATTATAAACAAATCTAATTTTATTTTATTCTTTATATATAATATATTGTTAATTAATTATTAACTAGATTTATTATTTTGTAAAATACCATTAAGGGGTTTAGGTGCAAATGAATTATAACAGATAGAAGATATGCACTAGCCAAATACGACACTCCTGGCCTTAACGGCGGCTTTGGCCTTTTATCTATCGGTATAATTCATAAGACTTAAGGATTCATCTTCACTGCTCAGCCTTTTGTATTGAAGAACAGAATTTTTTCTGTTGCACAAGATCCATTAACAATGGTAAGTGCAGAGCATATTCGAAGGATATGATCTTATGACTGTACTGTAAATATTTTGCTATAGTATTTCTTAAAAAAAAATAGAGAATTTAGAAAGACATGTTTAAGATAAAAAGAGGTTTTGTTTTCTGAAATCGATCTTGTATTTTACATTGAATCCCTTCATATTTATAGACAAAGGGACATATATAAGACAAACTAGTTGGATAAGTATGACAAACTTATCCGAGACTTGGACTTTTATAATATATTTTGTTCTTGAAAATTCCTGAATAAGAAATCTGCAAGATGGTTCTTCTTCCCTTGGATGTGTTTGGTGTCAAAGGAGTATTTTGAAAACCATTCTGCCCACCTTAACAACTGAGGATGAGGGACTGTCTTTTGCTTGAACTTGAGCATTTGGGAAAATGATGACATATCCATTTCAACCAGAAAATGGTGACCAATGAGGCGAAATTCAAATTTTGTGATGACTTTTTTAACTACAAGGATTTTCTTGAAAGTGGAATGATAATGTAATTCTGAATTTGAAAACTTTCCACTCTTGTATGCACAAAGATTTCTCTTATCATGCTTTTCTTCAAGAAGAACTACTCCCTAATATTTATCACTGACATCAGTTTGTAAAATCTTTTTTCTATCAAAAGGTATTTGCAATGGTTGTAAATTTTGCACTTTTTTCTTGAGATTTTGTATTGCTCTTGTCTGGGCTAGTCCCTATTCTGGAGGATCTTTTTTAGGAATCTTTCTCAAAGGATTTGTGCATATTGAAAGTTTGGGGATGAAATCTCTAAGATAGTTTACTATTCCAAGAAACTGTTGAACTTGCTTTTTTGTGATATTTTGATTTGAGAATTTAATAATTCTTGTGAGATATGCGGGTTCAGCTTGTATTTTCTTTGGAGAATATGCATACCAAGAAAGTCTATCTCTGACTTGAATATCTGCATTTTTTGTTCTAAAAGCATGACACCATATCGGAAGATGAGTTCCGAGAATCTTTGGAGGAGTTGAATATGATTTTGTTCTATTGGGCTGAACAGAAGAATGCCATCAATGTAAATGAGAGTTGAGTCAAGGATGAGTTCAAAGATTTTTATCATGGCCTTTTGAAATAGTGATGGTGCAGTTTTGAGCCTAAAGGGTAGAACAGTCCATTGGTAGTGGTGATTTGGTATGCAAAATCCTGTCTTAAGTTTGTCTCCAAGATGGATTCCTAATTGCCAAAATCCTACTTTCAAATCAAACTTTGAGAAAAATCTTGCTTGAGAAAGGTTGGAGAATATTGAATTTCTGTTGGGTAGAGGAAACTTATCATCGAGCAGAAAATGGTTGAGTGGTTGATAGTTGATCACTAGTCTTAATTTGCCTCTTGTTTGCTCTGCTCTTTTGTTGACATAAAAAGCTTGGCATGCCCATTGAGAATTTGATGGTTCAATATGCCCTTGATGTAGCAATTCCTTGCATTCTTGTTGTGCTAAATTTTGATGTTCTGGATTCATACCTGAATGGCTTGCCCTGGTAGGATTGATATCGTTATTAAGCTTGAATGGAAGCTTAACAAAGAATTCAAGATTCTTCTAGAGTGGGTTTTCACTCTTATGAAGAAATTTTGAGTGTGAATTAGCACATGCCTTTTGCTTGAGAGTTTGAATTATCAGCTAGATTTGGTCATCTGGTTGCTAGAAAGAATAAATCCTGAGGATTGGGATAAAAAGTTTGAAGGAATACTTGTATCTGATCCCATTTGGAAGTATTCTTAAGTGTTGACACTAATGATAGATATCAAATCCAACAGCTATGTCTTTTCCTGATAGTTCAGATCCTAATACTTCGGTTATGAAAGAACATTGAGGGGAAAAATTAGATAGTGATGGGTTTGTTGATCAGATGAGTTGTGAAGGTTTGGTCTAAGGCTATTTTGAAGTGTCTATCAAAAGGTATCCAGAACTCTTCAGGTAATATTCTTGGATTCATCGTTGTTTCTACAACTCCAGTATCAAAGAAGGCTATTACTGGGATAGGTTGGCTGTACTTGGTTAGATATATGGAGGCTTGTATAGAAGGTATTGAGGTATCAGAAAGGGTTTGAAATTTTAAGAAAGGGGTGCTAGGTTGTGGTTGTATCATGAAAAAGTTTTCAGTGTCTGAATCAAGATATTTTTCAGTGTCTGAGTCGAAATTGATTGTTTGAAAGGTAAACAAGGTTTTGTTTGAAGGTTCTTTTTCCATGGAAAAGATTGATTCAAGATTTTCTTCATCCAAATTGATTCTAGTTTCTTGTTAAATAGTTTGGATAATTTTTCATTCTTCTTCTTGTTGGTAGGACATTATTTTACAAAATGTCCTTGTTGATTACATATGAAGCACTTTGTTGGTTTTGACTTTTTTCCTGGACATCTTTTCCTGAGATATCTCCATTTGAACCTATTTCTTGGTTATGCCTTTTTTATTTTGAATTTTCTAAAATGCCTCTTCCTTTTTATCTTGCAGTTGCATTCTCGGGACTTTGGACATTTTATTTGCCATTTTTTTCTTTCACAAGCTTTGTCCAATTCTTTGTTTCCCTTGAGATAATCTTGGACCACCTTTCTTCGATGGCAGATGTCTTCAAGAGCAACATGAAGTTCTTGTTGTATTTCTCTAAGAGAGAGAGAGAATGTCTTTTCTCTATTGTTGTAAGGCTCTAGTGACTACTGTTTGAATTGGATCAGGTAATGAAGAAAGAAAAGCTTGTTTCAAGCTTGCTGGGGCACCAAGAATATAAAATAACTTTTGCATCTTTTGGAAGTGTTTATCGAGATCTATCTTTTTGAAAGAGTAGCATTTTCTTTGGAAGAATTCTTTCCTTTGTAAGGCTCTAAGATCATCAGGATTTCCAAGAAAGTATCTGTGAAGGATTTGGATTACCTGGCCAAAATCTTGAAATACCAAAAATTGCATCTGGTTTGCTTGATTAATAGTATCTCACCAATTTCTTAGGGTTCCAGTAAATCTTGAAACAAATTTCATCCGAATAGTGTAATAACTATTTTTTGATAGCCTTTTAGTTTCAAGCCAAGAGTGGAACTCTTGAAACCTTTCTGCCCATCGTGATGGAGGAATGTAATCAATTGTAAATGTTAACTTTGAAACAGTAAGTGCTGCTGAGTTCTTGGGAACATAAATATGTGAGACTTTTTCATCTACATCTATTTCTTCAACTTTTACACCAGCTCTTGTTGTCATGAATTGTGAGGGATTTTGATATTCCTCAGAAATGTAAGAAAGTGTTGATGATTTTGCGTCTGAGGATTCATTTGAATGACATTCTGTGGTTTCAGAGGTTGTAGCAGAGGACAAAGTGTAGTGCTGTTGTAAGGCAGGTTTTGTGGAGAAAATTTTTGAAACAGTGTTTTCAGTGTATTTTTTGAGAAAAGAAGTGAGAGAATTGTCCGTTTTCATCATCATCGTCTTTGGGTCTGTTGTAGTATTCTTGGCTATTTCTAGTTTTTGGGGAAGTGGATCATTGCCAATCATCAATCTCTTCCCTGGGGTTTTCTCAGAGATAATTTTTGATTGAGCAGCATCTTCTCGTTCCTTTTTACTTTTGTTCTTTTCTGCTTCTTGAGTCTTTTGTAAAGGTAAAAAAAAGTGACTTGTATGGATGGTGGTGGAAAATCAATTCTTGTGGCTGATGGTTTTTTAGGTGATGGTAGAGTTCTTGTATTTAATCCAAATGGATCATTACGTTCTGGTGATGGAATTCTTTTGGTTTCTTAGAGGAGTTTTATCTGAGATCTAAGCTTTTGTATTTTCAACTCCTTTTGTTCTTTGTATAGTTAGAATGGAACATCTTGTTCTGGAACTTCTGTAGAGACTTGTTGAAGTCTTTTTTGTAGAAGTTTGATCATATCATTGGCAGCTTTGGTGTTTTCATCCACATTTTCTTCTATTTCTTGCACTTTGCCTTGAATGGTATATATCTTGTGGTTGATACTTTTGAAGATAGAAATTTGTGCAATTGTATTTTTAGTCTACCAGTTTAATGTTGCTTCTGCAGCACTGATTTTGATTGGTCTTCCTGTTGCATCTACTTGAAGTAAGGTCAGGATTTTAGGTACATGTCTAAAGTCTTTTTGAACAAATTCCTTAAGAGGAGGAAAATCTTGTTCATAAGAAGGATTTGTGGATTGAAACATGCAAATTCGAGAACTTGGTTGCGAGTTTTGTACAAGATGGTTCTGGTTATGCTTTTGAATCCATTTTTGGGTTTTTCTGTGGCAAGGTATGATAGGTTTATGAGAATTTGGTGGTGGTTGCTTTTGAGAAGATTGAAAAGGTTCCTCTAATGATATAGATTTTGTCCACTCAAGAGAAGAATATTTTACTAAATACTAGTGTTTTTCACCATCTCGTCCTAAAGTTCCAACATGTGGATCTCCATCTTGGAATTTCTTGTACAATTCTCGATCTGAGCACTTTGACTTGCTTTTTGACTTTTTCTTTTTCTTTTCTCTGTCCATCTCATAGTCTGCTGTAAGGTCGTCTTCTTGACATCCTTCACATGTGCAATTAATATCCCATGGACAATGACTAGTGATGGGATCTGTGAAATGGAAAATTGGTTTGCCCATATGGTTAAAGCTTTGAATAAGCTTTTGTTCTGAGCCTGGTTCTGCTGTCTCAGTCTGTTTGATCATGAACATTGATGAAAAGACTGGTGGAGCATAAGGTTCTTTTAAATGAGAATGGTCAAACTTAATTTCTACAGTTCCATTTGCTTGCTTAGTGAAATTGGTTTATGTAGACTGGATGGAAGTTTTGGCTTCTTGCAACTTTTCATAATTGGTGATCCATTTTCTGGAAGAAGTTTGGTAAGGTCTTCTTTAGGGATTTTTTTGAGAACAAATGAGCAAATAGGAGCTTGTGATGTGTTTATGGTTAAAACTAGTGCATCGTTTGAGCTTGTTTGGATTTTGAAAAGGTTAAATGCATGGTCTTGAACTCTATAAACCATATGGTAATGGAGTGTTGCTATAATAGCAAAAGGTATTTGTGGAGCTCCTATGATTTGGACTTGGACCTTTAAGGCGGACAATAGGTTGCGGTCGCAAAGGGCCATAGTATAATTTGGGAATAAGGTAACAATTAAAGTTCTTGTGTTTAAGGTGGCTTCAATAATACGAATGCTTGCATGCTCATACTTTATGTACCTGGTATCAAGTAAAGCCATCCAAGCCACAACTGGCTGCCTTTATCTTCCATGATAATTTAGTACTAATTTGACTGCTCCAAAATGAATATGTGAATACCCATGTTGGATCCATTGCTGTGGGAACTCATGAGGTATCTGAAGTGTAACAAACTGTTTTGCTTGATCTCCTTGGGTGAAATGTTTATCAAATCTTGTGGACTGGATATATTCTTTTAGTGCTTTTGGAGAGTGTTTGATTAAGGCCTTTATGGACTTTACTGGTGAAAAAGTAGGTTTTCCATAAGCAGAATAAGGATTAGTAAGAGGGAGCTGAAATGGTTGGGTTTTTTCTTCTTCAGGGATGTAATCTACTTCATATAAGAAATCTATTTTGGAGATAGATTTTTTGACAGAGGTAGTATCTAATGAAATTATAGCATTATTTACAATGGCAGATTTTTTTGAAGAGGAGGACATGTTGAAAAGGTGTCTTTTCTCAAAGATTATTATAACAAATACTTATAGTACAAAGGCTCTGATACCATTAAGGGGTTTAGGTGCAAATAAATTATAACAAATAAAAGATATGCACTGGCCAAATACGACACTCTTGGCCTTAACGGTGGCTCTGACTTTTTATCTATCAATATAATTCATAAGACCTAAGGATTCATCTTCACTGCTCAGCTTTTTGTATTGAAGAACAAAATTCTTATACATCAATAAGTATAAGTAATATATTAATTTAATATAATAATATTTATTTGCATTACTTTATTGTATATATATGAAATGACATCAATTATATGTTATGTCTCAACACGCTCAAATATTGGACCTTTTAGTTAATGATTTGACAAATGTTCTCATTGAAAAAGGGTTTTTTAGGGTTTTTAGATTTGGGTTTCAGTTGTGTTGGGTTGCTGTTACTGAAGGTAAATGGGTCTAGGTGGATTGAGAAGTGTATAAAGATTTTAGGGTTCATTGGGATATTATTTAGTTAAATATTAATTACTTTTATATCTATATATTAATAAATAATACAATATATTTATTAGTAAATTATAAACAAAATCAATATATATAATATATTGTTAATTAATTATTAACTAAATTTATTATTTTGTAAAATATTAATTACTTATACATCAATAAGTATAAGTAATATATTAATTTTATATAATAATATTTATATGTATTACTTTATTGTATATGTATGAAATGATATACATTATATGTTATGTCTCGACACACTTAAATATTAGACTTTTTTGTTAATGATTCAACGCATGTTCTCATTGGAGAGTGGTTTTTGGATTTGGGTTTTGGATGTGTTGGGCTGTCGTCGTTAAGGGTAAATGGGCCTGGGTGGATTGAGAGGTGTACGGGGATTTTAGGGTTTATTGGGGGTAGTTTTGGGAGGGGAAATGAAGGGTAGAGATGGGTTGTATTAAAGAGAAAGGTAGGCTTAAGGAAGTCCATTTGTTAAGTGAGTTTGGTATTAGGGAAAATGGAAGGAATGTTGTTTTTTGTAAACTAAAAGTTAGAATATTTATTTTTTATTTATTGTAAACTAAAAATTAGAATATGTAAAACTAATATTTATTTTCTTCGATATTTCGTCACGGCCCATGGTTGAATATAAAGAATATATATATTTGCACCAAAGTTTATGCTTGCTTACATTGTTAATTATCAATAGTTAGATAATTATGATAATGTTCAAAATTCTAATAGAGATATACATAGCATATTAAGATGTGGGCCATATTTAATATCATATATTAATATTAACATATAATTTATATCATTTAAAATATATAGTTACATGTAATTTTATATTAATTAACATAGGTTTATATACATACATGTTTCCAATTTTAAATACTTATAAAAACTCAAATATATACTATACACCAAAAATTAAAATATAATATTTTTATTTTATTCAAATGAACGTATTTAATTTTTTGTTTAATTATATAAATAAAGTAAAAAATAACCTTTGTGACAGATTTTCAGTGATAGACTTGTGACGACCAATTTTATTTTTAATATAGCAAGGCATCGTTTTTTCCCTCTAAATTATTTGTCACAAATCCATCACTATTTTTGTCACAAAAATATAATATTAAATTAAACTAATCCTTGTGATAGATTTTTCTATTACAATAATCTGTAACTATACTTAAGTTGATCACATGTTATTTACTAGGGCTGCTCGAATTAAATTTTTGTTTCAATTTTATCACTAATTGTCACCAAACAAGTAATCCTAATATTGTAATGGTTTCCATTATAGGATTTTGTCACTAATCTTTGGTGCCAAGATAAAATTTTCACACTCCAATTAATTGTAGTAGATTTATTGTCAAATTTAAAATACCATTACAACTCTATCATAAATTCGTCACTAAAATCTATCACAAAGTCTTGAAAAAAAATCATTAATTTTGTTACAAAACCATCACAATTCTGTCATTCTAAATCATTATCTGTGACAGAAAATTTTTTATCGTAATTCTCTAATTTTTTGATAATGAATCTATCGTTTTTTTCCTCAAATTTTGACTCCATCTTATGTGCACATGAACCTATCACCTTTCCTAGCTTTCTTTAAATCCCTAAACTAGCTTCTTAGAACGTAAGGTTTTGAAAATCTATTATATAAGTAAAAGGAAGTTTCAAAAGTGCTTCCTTCTGGCCATGTGAAGGTCATAAAAAAATATTAAAAAAAGAAAAAGAGAGATAAAAAGAGAAAGAAAAAAATAGGTAGAAAGAAGCGTGTGCGCAACGCACGGGTCGTGAAACTTAATTTGCACCTAAATAACGTGGGAGAGAAATAAAGGTTTTGAAATAAATATTCTTGAATGTGTGTTGGTATAGTGGCATTGTAGGTTATGAGTCTGCAATTTTATGGATGGAAGATGAACTGCCACATGTCCTTCCCAGCCATGGCCCATGAGCCACCATTACAACATAGCTTCATCCAAGGCCTGCTTTGTTTCCAGAGAGCGGCAACAAAAACGTGCCTTTCAGCCCACGCCTTCATAATCACGACGGACTTAATTTGCAGCAATAAAAATAGTAAATAATAATCCAAAAAATAAAACCAGGGAGAAAATGGCAAACTCGTAATTTACGTGAAAAACCAGTGGCAATTGGAATCAATGGACTACACCCTCAACGATCCACGAGACAACCTCGGTTCCATCGACCAAAAATGGAACTCAACAAAAAAAAAAAATTTATATTACGTATAGCAATAAAAAACACTTTATAAAGTCTTTTGTGGCAGCTAGAACAACTGAAGCTAAGGTAGTAAGGCTCCTGTCTTTGTTCCCCAAAGAAAATAAAAGAAGAGAGAGATGTTGAAGCTTTCTTCCTGCAATGTGACGGACCAAAGACAGGCCTTGGCCCAATGCAGATTCCTCGCTCCGCCTGCTCCGTTCTCCTTTCGCTGGCGTACCCCAGTCGTCGTCTCCTGCTCTCCTTCCAGCAGACCTAACCTGTCGCCTCTTCAAGTTGTCCTGTCTGGCCAGCAGCAAGCTGGGATGGAGCTGGTCGAATCCGGGTCGGGGAGTTTGGCTGACCGGCTCCGGTTGGGTAGCTTGACGGAAGATGGTTTGTCCTATAAGGAGAAGTTTATTGTGAGGTGTTATGAGGTGGGAATTAACAAAACTGCCACTGTTGAAACCATTGCCAATCTCTTGCAGGTATTTTTCTTCTTTTTCTCGAAAGTGTTTTATTTGTTTGCATGCATTTCGAATTGTTCTTACAAATTGAATTGTGGGGATTAACGAGCAAAAAGTTGGGATTTTGAGGACATCGAGGTATGCTGGTTTAGCTTCTTTTTTTTTTATATGCAGTTGTCAATTTTTGAACTTTTCGGGCTTTGGTGCTGGAAAATGTTATGAAACTTCAAGCCTTTTCTGGGGGTTACTTCTTTGAATTGTATTTATATATTGGTAGATTTGGGTGCATTGAAGCTTTCTCTGTGTAATTTGGAAGTTAGTTTGATTTAGCTATTGAAATTGATCAAATAAAAGCTAAAATTGAATGTTAAACCGGTAGAGATATAGATCACATTAAACATAATCAATAATATGAATGGGATTCATAACTGAATGGAAAGTTAAAACTTTGTAAAGTATTTGAATATTTATACTATAAAAGTGCTGTATTAAGCTTTTGATTTTTGCATTAATATCGATTTAGTCAGATTTCGAAAACTTCATCTAAGGAACTCTACCAAGTTCTTGTTCTTTCCTTCTTTTTGGTTTGGTCATTATACTGGTTGGTTTTCCTAATAGTTTGTACGTGCGAATTGTCTATAATTTAGTTATACCTGCTGAAAAATTTTAGCAACTCTGAATGAAATGAAACATGCTGCATTTTCGAATCTTGTTTGTTTAATCTTTTGGAAATTTATGGATTGCAGGAGGTTGGATGTAACCATGCTCAAAGTGTTGGATATTCCACAGATGGGTTTGCTACCACTCGCACCATGAGAAAATTGCATCTCATTTGGGTAACTGCACGCATGCACATTGAAATATACAAATACCCTGCTTGGTGGGTATTTTTCTCCTGTATTTAATGACATTTATTTCTGGTTTTCCATTTCTAATTTATGGTTGACAGTTAGATGTTGATTTTGTGGTGTAGGAGTGATGTGATTGAAATAGAGACATGGTGCCAAAGTGAGGGAAGAATTGGAACCAGAAGGGACTGGATTCTTAAGGACTTTGGAACTGGTGAAGTTATTGGAAGAGCTACTAGGTGCATCTTGAGCTTCTCTTCTCCTCACACCCTCTTCCCCCTTTTGCCTTTTCATTGCATATTAGAGGATTCAGAACATGCAAAGACTTGGAGGGCACTATAATTTTCTATACACTATAGTAAAAAATGAACATTTACATTAACATTAGAAATTATGCACTGGTTATTTAGATTCTGTCCTGCGAACAAATCATCCTGCAAAACTAGATGCTCTTCTTCATGTTTATAATCTGGTTCTGGCCCGGTGAAGTGCTTCCATCTTGATTTAGGTCTCCATTATGAATGCCATTTGAGAATTTCTTCATTGGTGCTATATCTTTTCTAAATCAACTGTGCTTATATATTTTGCAAAATTAGATGTATTCTAATAGCTGAACACATGTGTTATGATTTCAGCAAGTGGGTGATGATGAACCAGGACACTAGGCGGCTACAGAAAGTCAGTGATGATGTCAGGGAAGAATATTTAGTCTTCTGTCCACGAGAACTCAGGTAGATGCTTTCTTTACCTAGAGGCCCTGTACACATTTATTTGTTTTATCTTTAATTACCTAATTTAATGGGATGCTCAATATAAGATGACGTGATTATACTCCATTAACTACCTTCCATGCACTATTCCATTCAATTTCTGAATTGCTAATGCCCACCGCTTTATCAAAGTTATGACTGAAGCTGGACGGTTAATAGCACAAGTGCCTAACGTCAACTGACTTGTCAGAATTTGGATATAATCCCATAGGATTTTAAAGATTTATAAAAATGTGTGGCCTGAAAGGCTTGAAAATGGTTAAGACAGGCCAGCTTAATAAGTTTTTATTAATATATATTTCATTTTAAATATACAAAAAATACATGTGATTGAAGATTCTTGGAAATGGATCACTTAGAGGACCCTTTTAAAAAGTAAATACTGTTTTTCAAGCTCAGGTCAGTGACACCAGAAAAATGGTTCTATGATTTGAACTGTTACATTTCATATCAGTCTGTTGATTTGGTTTGCCAATTAGGGATTGGGAACAATTGTAAACAAATTGAGGAACAAAAGGATAAAAATTGAGAAAAGGCTTAGGGTAAGAATATCAGCAAAACAGAAGCTAACAGAGTTATATTTTCATTCAGGATATCTTGGCTTTTTAAAGCTCAAGTATAACAGAGAAGAACCATAACTGAACAAAAAATTCAAACTGACAACTAATGCCAGTAACAATATTTAAAGAAAGAAAACCAATAATAACTGTCTGCAAATTTAAAATCCTAAATAAGTATTTCTAATATGCAAGTTAATTCTAGCACACCTCCTTGAGATTTAATTTGCTAACACCAAAATTAGATCTCATACACATAAACTGATTATTAGACAAACTCTTAGTCATGATATCAGCATATTGCTCATTTGAACAACAGTAGTGGACTTCAATATCCAAGTTCTTCATAGCTTCTCTGATTGAGTGATATTTCACTCTGATGTGCTTCGTGCGAGCATGCTGAATAGGATTTTTGGCTAATGCAATAGCCGATTTATTGTCAATCCAAAGAACAGTAGGATTTTGTTGTGGCTTTCCCAAATCAAGCAGTATCTTCCTTAACCATATAGCTTGGTTGGCAGCTGATGATACTGAGATATACTCAGCTTCTGCAGATGACAGTGCTGCCACCTCCTGTTTCTTAGAATGCCATGAAAAAACTCCACTTTCAAACGAGAATACAAAACCAAAGGTGCTCTTTGAGTTATCAATATTGCCTGCCCAGTCACTCTCAGCATATCCTCTTAGTTCACTGCTTGAAGTTTTGGAAAACTTGATTCCATAAACAATGCTTCTCTTGACGTACCTTAATATCTTTTTTGCTGCAGAGAGATGATTCATGGTTGGTGATTGCATGAATCTGGACATTAAGCTAGCACTGAACATGATTTCAGGTCTGGAAGCTGTTAAGTAGAGTAAACAACCAATAATGCTTCTGTAGTTTGTTGCATCTGTAGCACCTGAGCCATCTTCTTTTGTTAACTTTAGATTTGCAACTAATGGGTGGATGCAGGCTTGCATTCACTCATCCTGAACTTCTTCCATAGATTGGAAGCATACTTCCCTTGATGGATAAAAATCCAGTCATCAGATTGAATAATTTCCAATCCAAGAAAATAGGTCACCAAACCCAAATTTGTCATCTCGATTTCTTGTTTTATGAACTTCTTTATGATTTCTTGTTTGAATCTGGCTATAAGTGATATATCTGGACTTGTAAGAAGTATGTCATCCACATAACTGAAGACTACAATTTGCTGTTGGGAACCAGAATCTCTAATGTACAATGTTGGTTCATGGTCATTGAGGATGAAACCCTTTTTGCATAAGTAAGCATCGATTTGCCCATACCAAGCTCGAGGTGCTTGCTTCAAGCTATAAAGGGCCTTGTTGAACTTAGAAACCATGCCTTCTTTTCTAGGTTTTGTGAAGCCTTGTGGTTGCTCAATATAAACATCTTCTTCAAGTATGCCATTTAGAAAAGCTGATTTAACATCTAAGTGCCATAGTTGCCACCCTTCTTTAGCTGCAGGTGCAACTAATAATCTGGTAGTGTCATGTCTTGCAACAGGGGCAAAAGTATCAGTATAATCAACACCACACTCTTGAGCAAAGCCCTTTACTACTAATTGAGCCTTCAACTTATTGACTGTTCCATTGGGATTTACTTTGGTCCTAAAGACCCACTTGACCCTAATTACTTTCTGAGTGGTTGGTCTTTGAACAAGTTGCCATGTGTTATTCTTTTTATCATCTCTAGTCCAATTTGCATTGCCTTTCTTCGATCATCAAATTTGAAGGTTTCATCAAATGATTAAGGTTCAATCATGGCCACATGACATCTCTGACATATCTTGAAGGGTTCTTGTTCCTTGAACAAGTAAGTCATCCACATCTTCATTTATTGATTCAGCTAGAGCAGTTTCATTGTCATCAATAATTCTCAAGTCATCTGACAGCTCAATT
The DNA here is from genome assembly GCF_000208745.1 of Theobroma cacao. Taxonomy (NCBI): domain Eukaryota; kingdom Viridiplantae; phylum Streptophyta; class Magnoliopsida; order Malvales; family Malvaceae; genus Theobroma; species Theobroma cacao. The sequence continues at coordinate 16,316,710 of NC_030850.1, forward strand.
TCCTTGGAGGTCCAATTCCATCTTTTGTTTTTTTTCAAAATTCGCATCTCTGCAAGTAAAACTTTTCCTGTCATTACATTAAAGTGTCAATAGCCCTTACTTGATTCACTGAATTCGAGATGGATGGTGACTCTAGACGTTTCATCAAGCTTTTACTTTTACATGTTGGAATATGTGCAAAAGCTATACATCCAAATACCTTGCAATTACTTACCGATGGTTTAACACCATACCATGACTCATGTGGACTCTTATTTGCCAGAGCTTTGGTGCAAATGATATTTAACAGATCATTGCCTCAACCCAGATTGTTTTTGGTAGTTTCTTTTCAAAAACTAAGCATCTAGCCATTTCAAGCAAAGTCCCATTCTTTTTCTCAGCAACTCCATTTTGTTGTGGATTGTAGGGAATTGTGAGCTGGTGCTTTATGCCACACTTAACCAAGTATTTTTCAAACTCATCATAGACATGTTTGCCTCCATTGTTTGTTCTAAGTGCCTTAATTGATTTTCGAGCTTGATTTTCAACAAACACTTTGAACTTAATAAAGCAATTGAGCACCTCAGACTTTTGCTTAAGAAAATAAACCTAGTTGAATTTAGATTTATCATCAATGAAGGTAAGATGGTACTTACTGTTGTTGAATGATTGCTCAGAGGGACCTCCTACATCCGAGTGCACTAACTCCAACTTGTCAGCAGCTCTCCATGTGCTCTGATTTGGAAAAGCTTTTCCAGTTTGTTTCCCATACTTACATGTATCACACAATTGTTCTGTCTTGTTCATGCTAGGGAGACCTTCAACCAGATTTGATGATGCCATGTGCTTCAAGGAATCATGGTTCACATGACCAAGCCTTTTATGCCATAGTTCGATCTGATCAGTTAAGCATTGTTAAGCTTGATGATGTGTTTCCTTCCAATCTAAAGGAAAACACTTTGTTCTTCATGCCAACAGAGAATAACTTCTTACCTCTAGGATCAAATACAATGCATAACTTGTCCTCAAACACAAGTGAATAATGTTCTTCAAGTAATTGCCCAACACTGAGCAAGTTATAGTCACTTTTGGTGAATAAAAAACATTAAGAATTTTCTTCATACCTTAAGGAGTTTCCACTTCAACTGTGCCTTTTCCACATCCTAAGAAAGTCGCTTTTGCCAATTTCAACTTGAGATTTGAAGTCTCTATCTAGATTAGCAAAAATAGTCATTGCCAGTGAAGTGATTTGAACATGCACTATCAATGAACCATATCTCATCTTTCTTTGAAATTTTAGATATCATGGCCATGAATAAAACTTCTTCTGTCTCCTCTTTGTGTTCAACCACTGCTGTTTTTTCATCTTGGTTGTTTGCTTGGGTCTTGTAGACTTTCTCAACATGGCCAAGCTGATTGCAAGTCCTACATCACACATTCGGCCTAAACTAGCAATATTTCTTAGGATGATTTCATTTTTTGCAATGTTGGCACGGAGGGTATCTTCCATTTGGTTTTCTTTTCTCCATTTCTTTCTTGGTGCTACTGTTAGCACCTCCTTTATGCTTTATCAGCAAAGCACTTTCATCCTTGTCATCATTTCTCATGGCTCTTCTATGTTCTTGAGCTTGAGAGCGTTGACAAAGTTCGGTCATGGTGAGAGTTGAGAGATCTTTGGAGTCCTCCAATGATGAGATCCTGGACTCAAATTTTTCAGGCAAACTTACTAATATTTTGTTGACTATTCTCATCTCATTCAACTCTTCACCAAGAAGCCTTAGCTGATTAACCATCTTCATAACCTTATCATTGTAATCTTTTATTGATTCCTCCTCTTTCGTCCTTAACACCTCAAACTCCCTCCATAAATTAAGCATTTGCATCTGCCATGTACAAGCACTTCCCTAGTGTTGCTCTTTAAGCTTGTCCCTCATCTCCTTGACTGTCTCACAGGCCATTATGTGAGTAAAGATACAATCTGAAACTGTCGAGTGTATTCCAGATAGGGCCTTGTATCTTTAGCAATCTCTTCATTATGTTGCTTAATTGTGCAACAGAGGGATCTCTCCTTAATTTTGGTGGCTCACTCCCGGTTTCTACAACTTCCCACATATCGAAAGCTCTCACTTAAGCTTTCATTTTAACACACCATATGGGAAAGTTTTCACCTGTGAAAATAGGTGGTGAAGGTGAACTGAAGCTGGAGAAGGCCATTGAGTTTTTCTTATTGGTTTCGGGTTTCAGAGGTTCAAGCTTGGTTTTTCTTTGTTTTGAAGGTAAAAGGAAAAACAAAAGAAGTTTCATAGATCCCTTGAGATCCTTAGGAGCTCTAATACCATGTAAACAAATTGAGAAAGAAAAGGATAAAAACTGAGAAAAGGCTTAGGATAAGAATATCAGCCAAATAGAGGCTAATAGAGTTATATTTTCATTTAGGATATCTTGGCTTTTTAAAGGTCAAGTACAAGAGAGAAGAACCATAACTGAACAAGAAATTCAAACTGATAACTAATGCCGCTAACATGTAAAGAAAGAAAACCAACAATAACTGTTTTCAAATTTAAAATCCTAAATAAGTATTCCTAATATGCAAGTTAATTCTAACAACTATTTGGTAAACATGGAGACAGTCTGTCATAATTGCATATTCAAATTTTCAAGTTATTTGCTCTGAATGCTGACTTCTTGATCAAAGATAGGGTAGTCAATAGCATAAATGCCTCATGTCAACTGAATCATCAGAATTTGAAGCTAAAATTTTAAGATAGTGGATAAAACCCTCAAGTTATTGCAAACTTTAGAACCTGGATTTTTTGTCACATGAGATGTTGTCAACATGCTGAAGATAGTAGACACTTCAGCTTACAGTATAGCATTCGCAACTCATAGAACAAACCCTTTTGGATTAAAAGGCATGTATCCTTACCATAGCTGAAGTTCATAATTTTCAAATTACATTTTCCTTGGTTCTCATTTATGCTATTTAAGAGATACATTGTTGCTTATTTAATTGATCCTCTTCTGGCTTTCATAGATTAGCATTTCCAGAGGAGAACAATAATAGTTTGAAGAAAATTGCCAAATTAGATGACTCTTTTCAGTATTCCAGGCTAGGGCTTATGGTAAGAATACCTAATTTATCTAAGCAATGTGGGTATTCTTTGAAATTCTTATTGTGCTTTTAAAATTTGCAGCCAAGAAGAGCTGATCTGGACATGAACCAGCATGTCAATAATGTCACCTACATTGGATGGGTTCTGGAGGTCAGTAGGAAGGACATCCTAAAATTCTTTCCATAGACTTTAAATGTCCAAAAATAGTTTAACCGTTCCCGTAGATTTTATAAGCTAACAACCATGCATGTCTCTTTGGCAGAGCATGCCTCAAGAGATCATTGACACCCATGAACTGCAAACTATCACGTTAGATTACAGACGGGAATGCCAACAGGATGACGTGGTGGATTCACTTACCAGTCCAGAACAAGTGGAGGGTACCGAAAAAGTTTCAGCGATTCACGGAACAAATGGGTCTGCAGCTGCAAGAGAAGATAAGCAGGACTGCCGTCAGTTTTTGCATCTGTTGAGATTGTCTAGTGATGGACAGGAAATAAATCGAGGCCGTACTGAGTGGAGAAAGAAACCTGCGAGATGAGTCAATAATTTAGTTTACTGTAGCTTTTCTTGCTTTCATCAATTTTCGGGTTACCTTTCTGTTACTTTTGGTGTTTTTTAATTTGCTTCAAATTCAGTCCTGATATGGTCTGTATTGTGGGGTGGAGCTCAAAATCATTGATTAGACATAGCAAAAGAAAGATTTGGTTGAGAATGATCTTTGATTCACCCGCATCAAATCAGAGTCTATTGTACTTGAACATTTTTCTTTTGTTGTTTCCCTGTTAAGTGTTCATGAATATGTACCTACCAGTATTTGAAATTCTGTTGTGAATCCCTCCTTGTACCAGTTTTAAGTCGTAAATTTCCAGTAGGTTTGCAATTGATGCCCTAATTGATGCAGGAAGAAGTAGATGATATCTCAGTTGCATCTTCTCCCGTGGTGATTTTGAAATAGTCGTATCATAGATCTCAAATTCTTGTATTATCAAGCTACTGAAGCAGATTTCTTGTTTAGTTTCGATGGTGTCTATAGAATTTCTTGGGAAGTTTTTTGCCCTGAGTTGTGAATCCATCCATATATGGGTTTATAAGATGCAAACTGGTAAGGATTGGGGATGTTTTGTAGCACGCAAACTTTGCAACACAAGACCTGTAACTGCTGAATTGAATGCGGTGATCATCTTAAAGATACCATATTAGTAATTAGGAGGGATCTAACTCTTCAATTTTGATTCAAATTGACCAAGATTCAAGTACTACAAAATTTGGCAGAAATGTTCATCTGCTCTCAACCTGGAGAATTACTAGGCAGTAAACCAAGATTTAAGAACTCAGCACACATCCAAATGGCTATAGATTCGAGCAAAATGAAGCAACCCAATATCAGGAATAAACATTTCTTTTACAAGTAGAGAAAGGGCAACCAAAAGGGGCACATAAGCCCATTATATAATGGTCTATTCACTTATCACCGTCCATCCTTGCACTACAATTAAAATTACAATCGCATACATATCGGAACCCTCAGATTAATCCATGAAAATAACCCAAACTAGCGAAATTTAACTGATTTTATATTAGTGCTAAAGGTGAGCAATAGATGCTGAAAGCGATGCTTAATAGAGACATTAGTAAAGCCCTCACCGCAGCTTCTTTCACACAGCAAAGCGGCAAAGGCAGCACGGATTACAAAATATCATATTCATTCAAGATGTTGGGGGCCAACTTCTGATCCAATCTGTTATAGTCGCAACATTTCTAGTGATATCCTCAATATTATCACTCTTTAGAGCTATAACAATATCCTCTGCATAACTTTCTTTTGCCTCCTCCAGCAAAACTTGAAAGATTTCACACTCTATATTGTTTGAAAGCTTGGCCCCCTCATAGCCTCTGCCACAAAAGGAGTTTTTTGAGACAACAAAACCAAGTAAATGAACTAGAAACTCAAGCATAGTGACAGAACATTGGTACCTCTTGCTCAAGCGATCATACAACACAGAGTTGTCGGTTTGAAGCACTACCACAAGATCAAACCATCGTTCAGGAAAGAAATCACAACCATGATAATCTACAATGTTTCCCCCTTCATCCATCACATCCTCAAGCTCATCACACACCTGCAGAATCAACACAGTAAAGTCAAATGCATACTATTAATGTACCATAAGTTGAAATTTTCCAAATAGCATTTTTCAGTTCTCCAAAATACACTTTCTTTCAGTTAAAACATGGACTCATTCATTGTTGAAAAACCAACAAAAGACAGGAATAGACTCCTAATACAGAGAGAGAGTCCATGATGAACTAAGGCAGCTACTGAAGGAACAAAAACAAACTACAAGCTAAAAGACACGAAACTAAGCAATAACTGAAAGCAACAAACAAACCCATAAATCGAAACAACAAGGCTTGCAAAAAAGCATAGTAAATGAGGTGCAGAATCAAAAGTCCATTAATTTAAAAAAGAAATTAAGACTCCCTTTGATTGCTACTTGTGATTTGCTATTGGCAAATTTTCTTTCACATGCCTTACCATAAAGTAAAAGCAAAAGCCCAATCACCGAATTCATGCAAATAATAATAATAATAATAGGAAAAAGAAAAGACTAACATGAATTCAAAGGTTCAAAATTAGGAAATAGCAAAAGTTACAAACAAATGCGACCTAAGGTTTCAAGTTCAAACACTGCTTATTGCTTAAATTAAATCTCCAAAAAGTGCTCGTAATTCATATTTCTTTTTACCCCAAATAAATAACTTACTAATATCCCAAAAATTCTAAATTAATAAACTCAAATAATAATAATAATGAAGAAGAAGAAGTTATATTGTTAGTGAAATTACGAGGTCTTCGTTGATGATGTGGCACTGGAGGTCGTCATCCCAGCCGTCGTGCAAGTTTTTCTCCCTGACCAAATCCCCAATATTGATGTGGCGGAGCTGGGTGGCCTCTGCCACGGCAGAAGACGTCGTGGTTTTGCCTGTTCCGGGCGTGCCCGTCACCAATATGTTGGGCCTCTTCCTCTTGTTGTTGTCGGGAGCCATAGAGAATGCTTATAACCTTTTTCTGTCCGGGGTTGTCAACTTTGAATTCAGGGGCTTATTCCAGGTGAAGATGTTATATGGTGCGTTTTTTTATGTGTTTCGATGAAATGATTGGGCCCGTCATATAGGTTTTCAGCACTTCTTCGGCCCTGTCGACTTGGACTTCGCCTACAACAAAAGCCCGCTTTATTCTGCCACAATTTTCAACACAATTTTTTTTTAAAAAAAAATCAGAAACCCAATTTTATCTGTCCAAATAGATTGGATTCCTTAATTTTTAAAAATTTAAAATTTCTAATTTTAAATATTTATTTTAGTTTATTTACTTAAATTTGTCAATAAAATAACTTTTTATTTTATGAAAACTAAAAATTAATTAAAAGGATACAAGTCCATTTGGTTTACGTTTTTATTTTAAATATTTTAACTAGAACTTTGTTCCTTGATAGGATACCCAAACCCTATAAATATTAGATTAAATTTTTTAATTTTTATTCATACTGAATTTAAATATTTTAGACATTACCCATCAAATACTCGTACTCGTTAAACTCTAATAAAATAAATTTAAAATCAATTTTTATGTATATTGTTAATAAAAATTAAAATTAGTCTGTAGAAAAATAAATTAAAACTTAAAATCATGTTTTAGTAAATATGATATTAATTATAAAAAATTTTTAAATAAAAAATTAAAATTTGTTATTTATAATTAAATTTCAATAAATCTTACCTGAACTTATAACAAGTAGTAGTTTTATTATCCGAACATGACTTCAGTTTTTTAAATTATTGAAAATGTAACTCTAACCAAACACTATAATTCCAATGAAACCAACCATTAATCCTTTTTACTTGGAAAGTGTTGAATATCAGCGCCAGCGCCTGGCGGGGAGAAGTGAGGTGGACATTCTACCAGTTTACGACTTTTAGCCACCAGAAGGCTCCATAAAAATGGGAAATACTTAATCTCGTGGGGTCATAGCCATCAATGAAGGTGCTTCAAATTCCCATCAACTGCAATCAGAACAACCTAATACTACATCCCTAATGGGTCATCTAGTCATAGTGTCGACTAGCACCTTCACCTACCATGCGTGGGCAACAGCAAATTATTCGATGTGCTTTCTAAAAAAAACCCACCTCCCTATTGCATAATGCAGTAATTATACCACCCCAAATCAGGTGGAGGAAGCATCCCATTTGCGTTATAAAACACTCCCCATGCAAAAGAGTGAGACACAGAGGCAATCGTCAGTATGGAGAGGAAAATCGCTACGGCAACGTTTGTTCTCCTTCTCTTTCTTATGGCCACTCTTCTTACTCAAGGAGGGAGGGACATGCCAGCCACAGACCAAGTTTACGGTCCCCAAGATCTCCTTGGTCCTTGGGGCCTTCCTCTATTTGGTTGGCCATTTCCCTTTTTTGGGCCACCTTGGCTTGGCGGTCTGCTGCCTTTCCAAGGGGCACAGCTGCATAACGCCAGCGGACAGCACACAGAAGTAACTAAGGGTGCTGGCAATGCCATTGACCAATCCCCATGACAAGAGAGGGAGTTCCTGCCCGCCACTTTCACTGTAGACGTTAATAAAGAGTGTCAAGTATGGGGCTTGACCTGTTATGGTCTATTGTAACACCTAGTTGAGCAATGGGAATCTGTAGTGCCATGGCACTTTGAATAAATAGAAGTACACAACCTTCTCTTGTTCTTATTTGCCCTTATAATCAGCTCTGAAGACAATTTTTCATTTTCATGGAGTAATACGCAAAGCAGGTTCTCCAAATAAGTGGCACCAACAAGAAATAAAACTGCTATCCGAATATGTAATCGATTTTAACCAAAATAACTTCCCCTCCTAAACTAATTCAGCCTAACTCAAAGCATAAGCCTGATAATTGCCTGTTTCCAAGGCTGGAATGAGGTTGTGTCAGGATTAAGACTGCAGTTCAACATTGGGAACTTTGGCTATGACCTCTTAACCCGACCCAACTTGCCCAACATAATTCACCTTTTCCAGCAAAACAGGCACATGACCAACTTCAATCTGTTCATGAACCATAAGCACACCGTGCAACACGAGACCAAACACAGGTAACCTAAATCATTGATTTTAATTTCTTTTACTGCACATAAACAAGTTGTCATCAAGTCCAAGTTTGATTTCCAAATAACAATGAAGCTGAGCTGAACAAGCTATCAACTGGCAGATTTGCATGCATCTAAGCAAGCAAAGAAAACCTGCTCAGATAACTTATCAAAAAGATGGTTCACCAAAACATAGTTTGATACAGGACATGTCAGAAATTCCAAAATACAAAAGATAGGTGCACTGACACGCCAAATCCATTGCTCCAGTCTCTCTTTTTAGGGGCAGTTTGTATTATCCCTGAAATAAAACAACAATCATCAATATAATGTAATTTAAAAGAATAAATCATAGCATTTACAAAGCTGCCACATATCTACAAAACTGAGTTGAATGAACATCTTCAAGCCTCGTACAATTATTAATAAACAAACATCTTTAGAAACATATCAGACATGGTTCTACATGAAACCCTCATTCATAAGAAAACCAGCATCCATAAGGAAGATATGCACATCTTCCGTAACGATTATTCACATTCACAGTACAAAGACAACTCACTTTCACAACCTATGATTTCATTTTCTTTCCCTAAAGGAAATTTAACCCTCAAAAAAGAATATAGAATAATATACTTACGATACTAGTTGGACATAAAGCTCATATTCAACTGGCTGAAGGAAGGAAGACCCTAATTAGTTCCTTCACAGTGACTCTTTTCCTGCAAGTAGGGCACTTTCCCTGGGCAGCTATTGCAGCTTTAATGCATGCCTTGCAGAAAATGTGCCCACACCTTGTTGACATCTCCTCAACTAATGGACCCATGCAAATTGGACAATTGAAGGTTGGTTCCTTTGGAGGTGGCTGAGGCTTTATAATTTCCTCAACCTGCCAGTGAAAAAGTTTGTGAGTCTTAAATCTTCATAAATTTCATAAAAAACCAGAGATAATAAAGAACTAAGAAAAGAACTCTTACCATAGTCTGTGCTGTGCTTTCCAAATTGATATAATGATCACAATTGATAACTGTCTGGCTTGGAGGAAGTCTTCTGCGCCTGTTGTGATTATTATTAGTTGACCTAGCCAGCTGGCCTGGAAGGAAGAAAGATGTGAGCAACACCAGCTTCACAACACCAAGTATCTAAGGTTCAATTATGAAAAATAAATGAAGTAAACAAAAAATCACCAGTCTCTAAATTGGTTGACCTATGTACTCACAAAAATAACATCAGATTGAATGGGACCAGAGAGTTGCCAAGCAATGACATCTACCTCAGTTGAAGTCAGATTTATTTTGTTCTAGTGATTGAGCAATCGGCAAACACTAAACCCCACATCACGAGTAAATTATATATATACAAAAATCCCTAAACAAACTAGTATAGATTATAGAGTTCTCAAACATTAGCGGACTATGAGAGTTTACTGCTTAGTGCTCACTAATTCTTAATACAAAGGAACCACACCAAATAGATATTCTCTGAAATATCAACATCACAGTACCTCCATTTTTATTTCCATCTTAATGCAATTCTACTACTTAAAGAAGTCTTTGATCCATCAGCTTCTTCTAATCAATTGCAAGGCATATAGGTCACCTAGATGTTCATTTCGATTATATTGTGTTTATTTAAGTAGAGTGTTAACTGTTTTGCTTCTCTCCTTTCAGAAAATTCGACTGCAGTGAATGTATCCAGGTTCCTTTCCTAATCCTGTTAATCATTTCATTTTTTTTTCCTTATAATTCAACAATTTAAGAAGTAGGCTAATTTGTCCCAAGGACTGGTCCCTGAACCTCACAAAAATAATGAAGCGCCTGAATCAAGACATGCATAAAAATCTACAGGACATGTACCTTCACATTCATATGTTAATGGAGACTCAACAATGTAATTACCTAACTTTTCGAATGGAATCTTTTGACCTCATGAAGATGAATATATGAATTACAAGGTACCACATCAAAATAAGATTCTGCTATATAACAGTGACGGTAGCACATGATGGAAAAGAAAACATTATAAATGATATTCCCTCATAAAATTTAACTACCTGAATCTAAATCAACTAGAACAGTCCTTCCACGGCTCCTCCTTGAATTGTTTTTAGCCTGACATAAAATCTGAAGAAAATTAATGACAGTCATCATAAGGAAAATGAATCCATAAAAACAGATTTCATCCATAGCTAAAGTGAAAGGAAAAATAAATGAACAAGCAAATCATACCTCTGCAAATGCTCTAGCAGAAGATTCAATTACATCATCATCAAAAGCCTCAACATCAATAGTAGCAGGCGGTACAGGCGGCAAGGGCTGGCTAGTCAATTCCTCAGACCCAGCCTGTTGCGAAGTACCCTCCTGTTCCCGGATTTCACTAGGTGGAACATTTAGATCCAGCACTGCCTTCCTCCGTCTATACCCTCTAAGAGAAGGCCCCCTCACTTCAAGAGTGCTCATGGTCTTGATTTTTCTATACACTATCCAAGTATCGCAGCCTCAATATAACCTAAAAGACGCTCAAAAGAGAACTTCCTTAGCTATGCTACGGATGAATTCAACATCAAGTTTTCACTTAGAAGAAATCAAATTTTTTACTTAAATCGAGTGCCAAAAATACAATTGGTTTCACCAAAAAAAAAAAAAGCTCTGGAACTTCTAAGGAACTTGCCAGTTACATTATACATAAAATGTTCAATATAAATAATAAAACCTGAAAAGCAAACAAACCTCATGAAATTTAGAACTAGAAAACAAGTCGAATAATGCACAGTCAGACACTTATACTTTTATTCATAGAGAGAGAGGGAGAGAGAGAGGAATAGCAATAATAATAAATATTTTAGCATAAAGAAAGAAGACCTTTTTCACAAAGTTTGCTTCCCTCAAAGGCGAAACAGCAACAAATAAGATGAACTATTAATCCACATATTCCGGTTCGATTTTGATTATTAAAATCTCTTTTAATAAAAAAAAAAAAACTAAGGGATAATGAACAATGACTTAACTTTGAATCATTTTCTAAAAAGGACATAAATTTAATCAAAATTCAAACTCGAAATACTTGCAAGACAAAAATTATACAAACAATCAACTATGATCAACCGATAATCTAATAAAAATTTTCAAATTAAAGAACTTTATATCGAATTTCACTTAAGGACACACACCAATGGAATAGATGAAATGTAGCCCCAAAAAATCCCCAAACCTTAAAAACAGAAGATCGATCAGAACACCAATACATTGAATCAACACGAGATGAGAAAAGTAAGAACAAATATGAGAGAGAGAGAGAGAGAGAGTGTATCAGAGATTAAAAATAATACCTCAAAATCCAGGCTAATCGAATAGCTTCGAGAATTAAAAAAACTCCCCAAGAAAAAGAAAACAAGAAAATCGAAGAAAAGGAGCGAAGTCAAGAAGAAACCTTTGGCAAATCTTCCCTGTCTAGGGTTTTTAAACAGGGAAAGATTTCAACTTGGTATGAGGAGATGGAGAGAAACTACGACGCACCAACAAGGAAATTGTTTGTTCTCGTTCACACGCGCGGTCGGTGTGAGCTTGACAGTCTCCACGTGGCGTGATCTCTTTCGATTCGTAAACGTGTTACGTATTGGCTTACATATTCAGCGCGTGGTGCTTCCAAATTTGTTAGTGCGCGCGTTAGTAATTTTGAGACTGAAAGTTTGTTCTTGTTATGTCCATCTCCTAACGAGCGTACGAGAGTTGCAGTCATAATTCCATATACTATTACTTTTTTTTTGGTAAATTAAGACAAATTAATTTTATAAAATAATTTATTTTTAAAGTTTAAAGTATTTCTATGTTTTATCTTTTTGGTAATAATTTGTATATGGTAGTATAATCTCCATATTTTGGCGTTTGTTATAGATTAAGCTTGAATTCAAATATTTCCATCCATTCACCATTCACCATTCACTATTCCCTAGTTGATTTGAATATATATCAAATAGTAATGAGAAGTAAAAAGTAAATAAAAATATTTTAATATCACGACGCCTTTTTCATGCGAAGAAGATTGTAACTATTAACTTACATCCTCAAATTATATAACTTGATAACTCAAATTAAAGTTGAAAAAAAATTAGTACAACAGTAATTTTTTTATCTACTTAATAATAATAAATTAATGCTAATCATTAGTGTAGACCCTAGTTTTCTTTCAAACCAAACCCAAGTTCAAGCTTTTTCTTGTGCTTTTCGTCTCTTCTCGATTTTGGAAAAGGGCTGATTCAATAATTACACAAGCATTTTGAAAGTCTAGCTTAGTTTCAAGCTTAACTTCTAACAAGGTGAGTCAGTTACGTACTAAAAAATTACAACCGATAGTTCTTATTGATATGTTTTCAAAATGAAAAGTTATATCTTTTTGTACGAAAAGTTGTAAATGAACAGTTATATTTTTTTCATATAAAAAGTTATGACTAGTAAGTCAAATCAATTGAAAGCGTATATCACATAATATGACATATGTGACTATTAGATTTATGTGAGTTTTTATGTGAAAAGTTATATCTCTTAGTAAAGTGACATACTAGAAAAAAACTTATAATCCAAAAGTTATGAAACAATTGAAAAACACTACTACTCAAAAGTTTATATATGAAAAGTCATCTTTTCATATTATAACTCAAAAGTTATGTCTTATAGTATGAATAGTTATCCTTTTATAAAGTACTTATTGAAACAATACTTTTATTTAAATGTTGTATCTTGTAACATGCAAAGGTGTCTTTTAAGACATAGGGGTACCATGATGAAAGGGTTGTATCCTTAAAAAAAGAAACTTGCAAATTTATATAAAGGACTTATTGTCAACCATTTTGAAAACCAAAAAACAGACAAAATAAGAGAGGAAAATCAAAATCAAGAAGAGTGAAGAAACTAGCAATGGATTGGTTTTAGAATAAAAAAACCCCATTTTGCATTAACAAAATGAAGACACACACACACACACACATAATATGGTGTAATAGCCCATCTAAACCTAAGCTTGGTTGGAGTGCAAGCAAAGTAAATGGTATAAAATGAAGTATTCTAATTCTATACTTCCTTAAAGCGTAAGTAAAGTAAAAAGATAATAAGGAAATATTACATAAAGAAACAATCCTCCCTTAGTTTATTTAATTTAAATATTTTGCTTCTTGATTTGAGGATACCAGTATATTTCGTAATAGCCTCCCTCAAACTAGTGTGGGTGATGAGTTGGGGCTCCATCAGGCTTGTTGTCAATATTGCGGGTATTTGTCTTGTGCCTCCCTCAAGTTGGTGGAGAGTGAACCCCAATACAGTTTAGCAATAAATTGAATATTTCAGCACTAAATCCCTTAGTTAACATTTGCGAGTTGATTGTGTGAAAGAACAAAATTGAGAGCTAAGAGCTTTTGTTGAATGTGTTCTCTGATAAAAAGACAATCAAGTTCGGTGTGTTTAGTTTGTTCATGAAAGACTAGATTGGATCCAATGTGTATTATTGACTAGTTATCAGAGAATAGGGGAATATGTTTTGTGATAGAAAAGCTAAATCTTTTAAAACATTGTGTAACCAAACCAATTTTGTAGTTGTCACTACCATTGCTCGATATTCAGCTTCAGCTAATGATCTAGATACTAGTGGTTCTTTTTTCGATTTCTAGCTAATGGGAGTGTCTCCCAAAAAAATAAGCATTCATGAAATCGAGCACTTAGTAGTCGCACAAGTAGTCCAATTTAAGTCATAGTATGCCTTCAACTCAAGTGAGTTCATATTGGAATAAAAAAAGGTGATGGTCAGTAGATTTCTTGATTATATCGAACCAATCTTTTTGCCATAGCAAAATAAAGAGCTGCTGGTGCCTGCATGAATTGGCTTAAGACTTGTACAACATAAGAGATGTTTGATTGAGTCACCGTCAAATAGATTAGTCTCCTTACAAGTTTTTGATATGTAATCACATCCTCAAGTAATTCCCCTTTCTCACTGGACAAATTGTGTTGTTGTGGAATTAGTGTTTGCACCATCTTTGCATCTTCAAGACCTACTTCTTTGATAATATTTCTTATATATTTGTGTCGATTCACATAGATTACATCTTGATTCCTTCTAACCTATAATCTAAAAAAAATGCAAAAATCGTAAGTCTTTTATTTTAAAACAAGTTTGGAAATATTTCTTAAATTTTATACACTTATCTCCATTCTTCCAAGCAAGTTTAAGATCATCCAAGTAGATTAATACTACCAAGAAACGATCCCTATTTGAAAATGTGAATAGTGAGTGATCCCATGGGCTTTGTTTAAACCAATAATTGAGAAGAAAAGTGGAGAGTTTTCCAAACCATTGTCGTGGTACTTGTTTAAGTCTATACAAGGATTTATGCAGCTTACAAACTAGTGAATCATTAGGAACTTCCATACCTTGAAGAGGTTTTATGAATACTTTTTCATCAAGTTCCCCATGTAAAAAGGTGTTTTCAACATCCATTTAATGTAGTTTTCATCTTTTAATTGCTAAAATAGCCAACAAGCATTGCATTGTAGTGAATTTAGCCATAAGAGCAAAAAGGTTTCATTATAGTTGAGTCCCTCCACTTGACTATAACCCTATGCAACTAATCAAGCTTCATACCTCTCAATGTTTCATCAACTCTTTGTTTAATTTTGAATACCCCTTTGCTTCCAAATGCTTTTTTTTCCTTTTGGTAAGGAAACTAGGCTCCATGTATTATTCAAAAGAAGAGCTTTAGCTTTTTATTCATTGCTTCTTTCCACATAGGATTTTTGACAACATTTTCATAAGTGTCTAGCTCAAGATTCACTTATTTTAATCCTGTATTATTAGTAGAAGATATTCTGAGATTTTTAGAAAAGAATGAATTTTGAGAATTCTTACCATACAATCGATTAATTGGAGTGGTAGACTTCGTTGAGGGTTTATAATTCTCTTACAAGTCATTACATAATCTTTAAATCTTTGTGGCATTCTTTTTTCCCTTTGTGGCCTTAAGTTCTCAACTATCACTTATCTTTCAATTGCTTCATTTTTTTTTGTTTCAAGATCAAATTCTCTCATGTTTTCATCCTTTATACCAATTAAGTCCCCTAGATCTTCAAGTTAATTTTGTGCATGTATCGCTTTTTCAAGTTTAATCACAGTTGTTGATGATTGCTTTTCTATTGTTTTTTAAGGCTGTTCAGTTTTAAAAGGAAAAGAATTCTCATAAAATATGACGTCTTGGGATTCAAAGAACTTTGAAGTATTGAGTTCTATTACCTTATAGCCATTCTTTCTCAAAACATAACCTAAGAATACATATTTTTTGAGTCTTGCAGCAAACTTATAATTTGGCTTAAGTTTAACAAAGACATAACACAAACATCTAAATACTCTAAGATGATCATATGAGGGTTTTTCTTTAAATAAAAACTCATATGGGGATTTTCCATCAAGTATTGGTGTGGATAGAATATTTATCGAGTATGCTGCTATCATTAGACATTCTCTCAAATATCTTAAAGGTAGATTAGCTTGAAAACAAAGTGCTCTTGCAACTTCTAATATATACTTGTGCTTTCTTTCCACCATCCCATTTTGTTGAGATGTTTGTGTGTAGCTAGTTTGTTGTAGAATTTCTTTTTCTAGGAAATGTTCTTTGAAATCTCCATATTTGATCTCTTGGGTATTATCTAATTGAACTGATTTCACTTGCATACCACATTGAATTTGCACTATTTAAAAAAAAAATGATCAAACAAAGATGGAGCTTTACTTTTAGTTCTCACTAAAGTGGTGCCCCACTTCCCGTGGGTGCTGAATTTTTTATTAAAAATAATTTAAAATTACATAATATTATAAATAATAATAATAATAATTAAAGAGAAATAATTTTAAATTTAAAATACTATAAATAATAGTTATTATGATAATTTAAAGATAATTTATAACACCCCGTATTCCCGTATAGTAGTCAATGTAATTGTCCCGATAAGACGAAGGATTAATTGATGCGAATTTATGTGTTAAAAAGCGATAAAGAGCGAAAGAAATGCTCAAGAGTAAAATATTTCGCACGCGTGGAATTAACAATTAAATAATAATATCCTTGTTGGGGATGAATTAGTAAGCTAAAAGATGAACTGGAAGTGAATTGGGACATAATAAGACGTTTCGGGACTAGAGGAGACACGTGAAAAATTTTAAAATAAAATAATATTTTATTTAATAAAATAATATTAAAATATTAATATTTAATTGGAGGTTGAAATCAGTCATGAAGAACAATTATATGGTCAATTCAAGTGGTAGAGAAGAAGTACGAATGAATTTCAGAGATAAATGACGTAAGTGAGACTCGCGTGTTTTTCTTAAATCGAGCTAGCTCGGGTAAGTAAATATTTAAATATTATGATGATATCGCGTTGAAGTGCAATTTTAATATTTTGATTGTATATGTGAAAATGAAGAAAAATAGAAGAAAATTGAAATTTAATAAAAGGTTAAAAGGTTGAATTGATTATTATGTTTATGGTTCGAATCATTATATGAAAGTATATTGTTTTAAGTATCAATATGGAATGGTGATTGTATGTAGTGAACTAACGGGCATTTTGAGTAAGGCTAGTTCGGAGCTTGGTGGGTCTTTCTCGGAGGTCTCGGATACTGGTAGCGACTGAGGAGGGGTCGTTACTATGTTGGTATCAGAGCAAAAGGTTGTAACCTGATCCTTGGGAACTTTCGCATGTGAACAGTGGGCGAAGCATGACTTTCCGTCCAAGGGCTATAAAAGAAAGGGCTACCTCTATCAGAGAGTGTAGAGCCACCCTATGAGTGCTCTGATAGGTACCCTTTGTTGCCACCGTCGAAGAAGGAAAGGGCTACCCAAAGAGGTGGAGTCGCCCCTAGTGACAATGAATCATGTATATATATAAATTTCATTATACCATGTATCCTTACATCACCATGTCGTCACCCATATCTTAATCACTAAATATCATTTTCATCTAGTTATAATCCAATACCCGTGTATGCTTTACAACCCTATGGGTCCTTTCAACTTAAAATTATCATAAAATTTATCCATCTTAATCATCCTCCTTATGCTCATATCATTATTTCAAAAGTAAGAATTTATTCTTCCCTTATTTTCACCATCACTGCCAATGATGTATATTGCGTCAATTATCTTCACTTAGTATACTACTTTCGAGACTTTTCCCAGTACGAAATATTATTTCCACTTCTGGTGGAATCTGAAATACCCCATACTTTGATATAGTGATAAATAAAGTTGATCGAAGGCAAATTGAGGTCAATTAAAATGTTTAAAAGTGATAAAAGACGAAAGGAGTAGTTTAGGATAAAATATTTCGCAAGTGAGAAAATAATAATAAAATAATAATAATTTTATCAGAGGAGAATTTGTGAGATAAAAGGCAATTCAGAAGTCAAGTGAGGCATAATAAGGTATTTCAAGTACCAAGGAGACAAGATAAAATTTTTAAAATATTAATATTTAACCGGATGTCGAAATCAGTCAAGAAGAAGGATCATATGGTGGATCCAAGTGGGGGAGAAGATGACAAGCGCGACTCTATAAAAATATTTGTCATGACATACACGTGATGGATAGCATGTTTGCATGCTAAGAGAGTCCCGAAAAAAAAATTTACAAAAGTCGGTATTGTACCTAGAGGTACAACAAAGTTGAGTTAAACCTCGAACTAGATCAAATAGAGAATTTACGATGAAATTAAGAATTTTAAAGTCCCAGAATGGTTTAATATGGTGATTCGAAGTTCGAGGATCAATTTGAAGACAAACCGAACTTTTCGCTATCTAGGGGCAAAATGGTCATTTGCCAGCTAAGGACAAAATGGAAATTTTTAGAAAAGATTTTTGGCCCCATTTGACTTATTGGAGTAAGATTTGAGGTTTAGAAGTGAAAAATTTTAATTTCGGTATAATTTGGAGAAAAAGGGTAAAATGGTAATTTTGCCATCCGAAATCAAAAATTTAATTTTTGAAAGGATTTTGATCAAATTTAATTATTTGGAGTGTGAAATGAGTATGAGGAGTGCAAATTATGCATTATGGCAAATTTTCAATTTTTGGGGCAAAAATGTAATTTTTGAAAAGTTCGGGGGCAAAAGTGTAATTTTGAAAAATTTGCTCCACCAAAACTTTGGAAAAATCTGGAAATTTCACTTAAGACTTGGATAAGTCAAAGGGAATGCATGGTGGAAAAAGTAGGACAAATGGATGGCTAGAAAAAAAAATGAATTAATAAAATATTTAAAATATGAATAAAATAATATTATTTCATTAAACAATAAAAAAGGCATAAAAAAATCAGCCCACCCATTCTTCTTCTTCAACATTCGGCCAAGCAAGAAACAAGAGAGAGAAAGGAGAAAATAAAACCCTAGCTAAGAAATTTAAAGGGAAAATAGGTGGAAATTCAAAAATCAAGTGAAAAAAGGTAACATTTCTTAAATTTGTCTTGTGCTTTACCTTTCCCATGCATTTTCCATCATTTTTCATGGTTGAATCATGTGATTTGAGGATGATTTGAATTCTGGTCATATGGGTTTAGAGAGAGAAAGTTGTTAGATAAATTTGATTTTGAGCTATGTTAGTGTTTAGTGTTAGTTTAGCATGTTTATGAGTAAAACAACAAGAAAAATATTTATCTTCTCCATGAATTTCCCTAGGCCGAATCTAGCCAATGGTATGTGAGGATGAGGTTGACTTTATTTTAAGAGAATTGGGTGGAAAAATGATGAATTATGAGGTTGGAAATTAAATGGGAATTTTCGGTGCAATAAATTGAAATTTTTACCCACTAGGGGTAAAAGCGTAATTTATAGTCCGGACTGATAAATTGGACCAAATTCACAGTCATTGAGGTATTGTGGATATAATTGGATAATTGAAATTGAAATGGATGGAATTGGAGTCGAATTGGGGATTTTAGGAATTTACACCGTGTATAGGCGAGTTAGGTCGGACACCGCAATTAAGCGATTGTCTAGACATTTCAAATCCTATCTAGTGCATACGCATGGATAAGAGCCTGAAATAATTTATGATAAATTGACACAATTTATTGAATTTTGTGTCATGGATTATGGATAGGTGGTGAGTCAATTGTTTCGGGTAAGAGACTGCACCCGAGGGCGGAAGATAGGAGTATTTCTACTCCTAATACTGTGAGTAAACTTATTATCGTCTTAATTATCTAGAGTAGTTTTATACAATTGTGTGATTTTATAAAAAAATGAGTTTAAATGGTAAATTGCTATGTTTTAAGAGAAATTGTGATTTTATAAAATGATTTTATAAATTTTCTGAAAAATCGAATATTGGTTTTGAAAATAGAGTAATTGGAGACTGCCTGCTTGTGTTGTAAATTTATGGTTTTAAATTGAATGGCTTATGACAATATATGAGCATGAATGGCTAAATTGATTTTGGTGTCAGAATTATTTGTATTGTGTATTCAGCCTTGAGAGGCTAGATTGCGATAAATTGCCATGCCATGCTAGAATGAATTTTATTGAATTGGTGGAGTATATATTAATTATTTACTGCAGAGGGGGTTCCGTGGACCAGCCTATTAGAGGGGCACGGTAAACTCCATTATATTATTACCTCGAACGGAGAGGCGCGTAGGGTATCTCCTGGGGTAAAGCTTAGGGTTCACTTCACGCCAAACCACCACGTGAAGGGGAACTCAGCCAACGCCAAGGAACGGCTGTATTTTTTTCAAACTAAAATATATTTTAAGTGTATACAAAATTTTAACAGCCTTGGCGGACTCGGTTAGATGCCCTGCGCAAGGTATCACCGAGTATGAGTTTTGGCACGAGCCAAAGTTTTAAGAAATTCATAAGCCAAGTTGATTACTCGATTTATATGGATTGATTTTATTTGGTTGAAATGAACTGAAAGGTAATGAAATTACGGTATGATGACTTATTTTAATTGTCTCCATTTACTCGGCTTTAGATACTTTAGATGGTATCTGTTTACTCACTGGGATTATAAAATCTCACCCCTTCTTCCTATACATTTTTCAGGCTCAGGACAGTTTGTAGATAGTCGAGTAGGACGAGAACTAAGCTCGGAACTGCATTATAGAAAGTAAGAGTTCACAGTCTTACATCCTCTTGGTCAATTGGAGCCCACGTGTCATTGCAGATCAAAACTTATATTTTGGTTATCTGTATTTCTATTCATACAATTTTTATTTTACTTTCATGTGCGAAAAATTATTTACGAATATTTCTATAAAAATTTATTTTATGAGAAAATAGAATATCTTATTTATTATTTTTGAATAGTACTAGTTGTCAACAATTTGCTTTCAAATGAACGTTTTAGATACTTAATTGTTTTTAAATCATTAAATATATATTTTCTGCTTATCTACTACATTTTTAGCAAGTTTTGAGATTTTTGACGAAAAATTACGAAAATACCCCTGTGAGCCAAAAAATAATATTTTATTGTTCTTATTTGAAAATGACTTATGATTTTTTTGAAATACGAGATTTAATAATTGTTGCTCACCGGGGAGATGCGGAAGTTGATGCTAAGCCTTGCGAGGTTTCAATCGGCATTCGAGGTGAAGAATGTCTGTCGAGGCCTCGCGGCGGTTGTCACGGGCCCGATGGGGATTTCTGGGTCGTGACAGAATCCATCCATTAAGAAGTCGGGACGAGTTACTTGTTATGCTTTCACCTTCGGGCACATAACGACTTCGAGCAATGGAGTCCATTGATCCCTCTTTAGCACTAAGGGAACCTTTTCCTTTCTTCCCACTACTGCTCATGTTGTCGCAAGGGCACCTCAAGACCTGCATACCAACATGCATTAATTCTTAACCTCTTATGTATCATGATAAGGGTAGGTTTCTAGATGAAGAAGAGTTTATGTAGCCTCCTTCCCTTGATTCGTGTTGTGCACCCACAGACCAAGGATAAGACTCTGCACCAACTCTAACAACTCCGCTGACAGACACAGAAAATCCTAAGACTCAGCTAAACCTAGGGCTTTGATACCAACATTGTCACTAAGGGCGGCTCCATTTCTCTAGGTAACCCTTTCCTCTTTCGACGGTAGCAACAAAGGGTACCTATCAGAGCACTCATAGGGCGGCTCCACACTCTTTGATGGAGGTAGCCCTTTCCTCTATAGCCCCTAGACGGAGAGTCATACTTCACCCACTGTTCACATGCGAGAGTTCCCAAGGATCGGGTTACAACCCTTTGCTCTAATACCAATATTGTAATGACCCCTCCCCAGTTGCTACCGGAGTCCGAGACCTCCGAGAAAGACTCGTCAAGCCCTGAACAAGCCTTACTCGAAATGCCCAGTTAGTTCACTACATACAATCACCATTCCATATTGATACCTAAAACAATATACTTTCATATAATGATTTGAACCATAAACATAATAATCAATTCAACCTTTTAACCTTTTATTAAATTTCGATTTTCTTCTATTTTTCTTCCTTTTCACGTATACAATCAAAATATTAAAGTTGCACTTCAACGCGGTATCACCATAATATTTAAATATTTACTTACATGCGCTAGCTCGATTTAATAAAAACACGTGGGTCTCACTTACGTCATTTCTCTCCGAAATTCATTCATACTTCTTCTCCCCCACTTGAATTGACCATATAATCGTTCTTCATGACTAATTTCAATCTCCAATTAAATATGAATATTTTAATATTATTTTATTAAATAAAATATTATTTTATTTCAAAATTTTTTACATGTATCCTCTGGTCCCGAAACGTCTTATTATGTCCGGATTCACTTCTAGTTCATCTTTTAGCTTGCTAATTCATCACTGACAAGGATATTATTATTTAATTATTAATTCCACGCATGTAAAATATTTTACTCTTGAGCATTCCTTTCGCTCTTTATCGTTTTTTAACACATAAATTCACATCAATTAATCCTTTGTCTTATCGGGATGGTTACATTGACTACTATACGAGAATACGGGGTGTTACATAATTATTTAAAAAAATTATTTTTTAAATATTTTCTCATCTCTTATTGAGCAAAATTTTTTATTTAAATAATTTTTTTGAAAACATTTGATTTTTTATATCTTAATATATGCTAATGTTGATATAATCATATGTTGTTAATTACATGATTCTAATAGTGAAATCAAATTCATATTGAGAAAATATAATATTTTAAAAGGAATTATTGATAAGCTACATAATTGATACAATAAATTATTAAAATAAAATGAATATTTTTTAAAGTCAAAATAAAATGAATATTAATTATACTTATTAATTTTTTTAGTTTTAATGATGAAATTTTCTAAATGATCATCAATTTTAATTAATACCTTTTTATCTCATGCCTTTATAATTATTTAGAATTAATCCACCTTGTGATTCCTATCATGTCTCATTAAAAATTAAAAATTTGTTATACGACAAACTTGGATGAAATCCACAAAGATTCACCAAAAAATTTTATTTTTATATTTTATTTTATAAAAAATATATATTTTTTAGTACATGGAAGCATTGTTAGCTTCAATTCCTTGTGAACCAAAACACCATCACTTAATGCGAGGAAAAACCTCTTCTAAAGCTAAAGAAAAAAAATCCCCTATTGATAATCCTAAATGCAACCGGCTCCACAAAAACCATCTCAAAATTCTTTCTAAATCAACCATTTTAAATTAGTCACATGTCAATACAAGAAGCCACAAATGTGGCCAAGTGTGGAAGCCCTTTTGGGGCTTCCTTTTAAGCATGTAATAGATAAACCCAAGTACCTTTTGAATGATTATCAACAATAGTAAGAAAATACTTAGCTATAGTTTGTGTGCTAGTGTCATATGATCCTTGAGTATCAACATGGACTATATCAAATAAGTTTCTTGATTTATTCCTACTAATAGGAAATGATAATTGAGTTTGTCTAGTCTTGTGATATGCATCACATGGGATAAAACTTTTATTCTCAAATGAAACATCAAAAAAACCTTTTAATCTAGAAGATGGGATATGTCCCAACCTTTTATGTAGCAATTTTGGTTGATTCATCAATTTGACAGCATTTGCCTAAATCTTATTTCTTTCTTCAAAATAGTAGAGCCCCCTTCCTTTTTTCCTAATCTAATCACCTCTTAATGAGAAGGTCCTATAAAATACATCCATTTGGAAAAAATGTTATTGAACAATTTAAATCTTAAGCAATTATAATAATTGAAGCTAAATTTAAGGTGAAATTTAGTAAAAAAGAACATTTTTTTAGATTAATAATGGGATTTAGTTGAATATGTTCAACACAATCCACTTGTGATTTTCTTTCATCTGGTAGTGTAACTTCCATAGTAGAATTATTTGGATTTCTACATTTTAACAACTTTGAATCTAATACAACGTGATCAGATGCCCCACTATCTAGAATCCAATTTTGAGAACAAGAAATTTTACCAACAAAGTTGACAGTGAGAGTTTATGTTGGGAATTTGAGAATATGATACCTTGGTAAGCAAGTATATTCTTATGTTTATTTTCATTTCTGTTATTTGTAATGAAAATATATTTTGATAATAGGACGATGAATTTGTTTCAAGGAAGCATCTATTAACTAGTTATAAAGGTACCAAGATTCCATTAAAATAAAATACATTTGTATGAAGAGTCATACATAGCATACATGTATTTTAATTGAATTTAAAATTGTTCATAGTCATATAATAAAGCTTATCACTTTATTATGTTAAAACTGTGGTGTCTAGATTCTTCCAAAGTAAAAATGTGATTGACTTCAAGGGAATGATGAGTCTCAAATCATCGAAATAGTTGAGTTCAAGTAATGAAACTATAATTTGAACTAGAATCACGTTAGAATTAAGTTTAAGTTTGACTGTTACTTAAACTTTAATCTCACACTTATGCATTCGCTTATGGTAGAATTGTAATCTTGATGGATAGTGAACTTATGTTTTATCTCCTTATAATCTCGGATATGCCATGGTTATGATCATCATATAGCATTGATCTAGACTTCACATGTTAGGATTATAATCAAGGTAAGCATTAGGGAACATATATCCAAAAAGTGGAGTTCACATCACTTCTAATGATTTTAGGAAGATTGGTGATTAATCTGGGCTTAGTGGATTGATGAATTGTCTACTCATCACATCTTGATACTCAAAAGATTAGATATAGAGTATTGGATCACCAATTAGATGAAATTTGAGACTAAGGGACAAAATTGATATAAAAGTAAAATAGTAATTTCACATTTTGTCATTAGATGGTTATGAGGGTTCGCAACAAAAAGTTTGTAATTGCACAACCAATATTAAATATTAATATTGAACTGTTTCTCGTAATTGTAGATAATCCAAGAGTGCAATCATGAATCTATGGTGGAATGATTCCATGGTTAATAAACTTGAATTTTTTTAATGAGATCAAAAATAATTCTAAATTTATAGGAGCTTGAAATATTTACGTCCAAATAGATTCCCAACTTAGCTTCGTCGAATTCAATTTGTTTAAAATGGAATGCGTGTATGTTTTAATTGATTAAATTAATGGTAAAAAATGGTAACTTTAGATGTCTTAATTAAGACAAGAGTGGTCTTAATTTATGCAAGAGTATATGTGTTGTTTTGAGATAAAAGTTGTCTTAATTACATTATTTTTTATAAGTAAAAAAATTATCTCAATAAATAAATATTTTTAAGAAAAAAAGTTGTCTTAAAATGAGAAATATTTATTAAGATAAATATTGTCTTGGGATAAAATAATATTAGAGGATTTTCATTATAATTAAAAAATTAATTATTTATTCTTTATTATAATTAATTATAATTTCCTGATAAATTATAAGACTCTATGTTTGATTAGGATTCTGTTAGTGTAGCAGTCTCAAAAAGCAATATACCAAGAGAAAGAGGGGATGAATTGGTATTTAAAATACTTTTGAAAACTAAGTGTAAAAATCAAGACTTTTGCAACCAAAAATTTATTTTTGTGTTAAAAACAAAGTGTGATATTTTCTTAAGTTTTCAATAATAAATTGGAAAGAACAAATAATAAATCAAGGTAAAATAGTTTCTTAAGTCAAATGCAAGTAAAACATAAATATTGAATTAAGGTACAATATATTCCTAAGCTAAATGCAAGCAATAAATCACAATGCGAAAAAATTAAAGTAAGACATAAGATCTATAGTGGTTCAGCTTTTCAAGTGCCTACATCCACTCTTTGGCAACCAAGGAATTTTCAATCTACAAAAAAAGATTATTGCTTTTTAACAAGAAGAAGCGGTAACCTTTACAATGGCTTTTTCACAAGATCAAGCGATAAACCTTACACAATCCACAAATAGATTCTTGCTTTCTAATGGGATCAAGTGATAACCTTTACACCGATTTTTTCACGGGATCAAGCAATAACCCTTACACAATCCACAAAGAGATTTTTGCTTTTTAACAGGATTAAACGATAACCTTTACACTAGCTTTTCGCAAGATCAAGAGAAACTCTGATAAAGCTTTTACACAAGATCAAGCGAAAACCCTTCAACAATGGTTGTTCATAAGCTCAACCACAAACCCACAAATAGCTTTTCAAGGTTAAGCTAGAACTTTTACAAGAAGATTACAAAGTATAGCAAGAATGCTTTTATAAAAGCTGGGTGCTAGATGTTTTACCTTGAGTGTGTGAAGAGAAGAAATATTAACTCAAATGAAGCAAGTGTAGAGCTTTTTTAAGCTTAGTGGAAGACTAAAATGAAGCTAGAGAGTGAGGATAAGCTTTTAGAGGTCTCTCTAGGTTTTGAAACTTTATTTTAGTTCTTTCTTGCTTCTAAATAACTTAAAGGCATTTATTTATAGCGAATGTGAAGTTTGGAACCATTAAACACAAGTTTGAATCAAATCTGATTGTTGTCAAAGCTTGAAGGTCGACTACAAAGCTCTTAGGGTCAACTTTATTCTTCAAATTTCTTAAATTAGGGTTCCATAGTCGAGTATAACCTTCTTCTACTCGATCCAATTCCCGATAGCATGATTTTTATAATTTTGGGTTGATATAGTCAACTATGGCTTTGCTAGGGTCGATCGTGTCTCTTGATTTCTCTCTTTTTCATGCATCAGAGTAGCTAGGGTCGACTATGGTTGTCTTGTTCTCCACATTTTCAAGCTTTCTGCTTCAAGGCCGACTGTGGCTTTGTATACTTAAAGATTTTCACTCTTTTTGCCTTTGAATTGACTTGAACTTCTCTAGAGTCGACTCTTGACTTGTTTCTTGAGGTTTCTTTAGCTTTTTGGCTCCTCTTTTCAGCTTGTTCTTCCTTGCCTTGTTCCGACAATCAAATAGTAATTCAAAGCATGTTTGCTTTTTGTTTTCTTAGTTGAATATGCATTGTTTGTAAGCTTTTATGATATTTTCTAATAATGCAAGGCTTTTCAAACAATTATGTGGCCTTAGGGGATTAAAAATATATTTGAGACAATTTCAAATGCTTGACATTAAGTTCAAGATAACATGTAATTTTTTATCAAATCAAAACATGATGTATCTCAAGGCTAACACTCTCCCCTTTTTTTATATGACAAAATCATGAGCATATTTTATTTGAAATTTCTTGAAACCTCCCCTTAACTTAATTAGTCTCTATGCCCTTGTTGAAAACATTTAATTATAAGTGAGAAGGATACAAGAGATGAATATGTGTTGGCCCCTATAATATGTGCTAGAGGGGGGGTGAATAGCACAATTTGGCTCTTAACAATATTGGAAACTAATTTCTATAACTTAAGAAAATAAAAACAGAGTATAAGATGCACAGTAATTTAGAGTGGTTCGGTCCAAGACCTACATCCATTACCTTGATTGTTCAACCAAGGATTTTCCAAACCAAATCACTAAAAATAGTGGAATTCACAAGCTTCCACCAAGCTTTTACAATGGTTTTTTGCAGGCTCAGCCACAACCTTTATCAATGGTTTTTCACGGGATCAACCAAATCCTAAAGTGGTTTTTCAAGGCTCAACCACAACCTTTTACCCTAATTTTTCACGGGCTAAACTAAAACCCAAAGTGGTTTTTCCAAGGCTCAGCCACAACCTACAACAATCAAGCTATCCCAAGCTTGAATAACCCTTAGAGTGCTCCCTCACTCTAAGAATACAAGAGAAGTAGTAAAATAAGGTACCTATGATCACTGGTTGATCTGAGTGGTATAAGATTAAGTGCTAAATTCAAATGCAAAGAGTAGGCATTTAAGTGCAGACAAGTGCTGTGAAGTTTTTTTGGTTTTTTAACTTTTTATAGCTCAAATCTCATTCAAGGCTTCTAAAAAACTTGTTTCTAATTGTTGAAAGACTTTTTTATACTTGGAGATGTAACTCTTATGGCAGTTTGATAGTTTATGGCCATTGGAAACAGTTAAGGATGAGTTCTAGCCATTAATCTGTCTTGTAGTGCTCTAGTTCAAATTGCAGACAAAGAGCTCTTAGTTGACTGACTTGGTCGACTAAGTTGGTTCTGTTTCAGGTTACAGATTCTAGCAGAGAGCAGTTAGTCGATTGACTTGGTCGACTAAATTGATTTTGTTTCTCAAACTCTTCAACCTGCCATTCTTCCAATTTGAAACTTGATCAACCAATATTCTTCCTTGTTTCACCAATACGCTTCCTCCTTGTTAGATAGTTACATCTTGTTGTTTTTATTCCTCTTTTTCTTTTGATATACTCTTTGAAGACTTAAATGATTAATTTCATATATTAATTTTCCTGCACACTCAAGTAAAGATATTAGACACAAATGAATGGAAATGTTTTATTATCATAAAAAACTAATGAGCCAACAATCTCCCCCCTTTTGATGATGACAAAACATTCCTTGATTGACAGCATAGTGTCTTTTTAGTCTTTTTAGTTTTCTATAAAAAATGAGGATTGCTCCTCCTAAGTATATGCTCTCCCTTTGTGTGTGCATAGTTTGCTTACTTTATTCCAACAAATTTTATTCTTGTCACATAGAAAATGACATTGTACATTTAGAGTATACATATGTGCATCAATATAAAGTGATTTTTAGCAAGTAAGTATTAACAGATTTTTCATTAAATTTTCAACAATAAGTGTTTTCAAATTTTCATCAAAGTTCCAGCAACTGTTAATCAGCTTATTGATTTCAGATTTTGTATACATTATTCATGTTTCAATTGATATATTATATACACCATCTATATCTATTTTCAAACAGAAATTATTCACAATGCCACAACAAAAATCAATTATCAGCATATAATTCAATATTAATGCAGTAGCAGATTTTGTCAACAACAGTACAAATACCAAGAATAGCAAAATATCAGCAAACTTCAATTTTCAGCAGTCAAACATCATAATCATCTTAACATCCATTTGTTAAACAACCATATAGATAACAAGATTAAAACCAAGTGTTCAAGTGCCATTATACCACAAATAGCAGTTAATCAAAAAAGATGTTTCGAAATTGCCCCTGGATTATTTTGCTTCCTATCTTCCTTAAGTTCCTGCTACTAGTTCCTCCACCCTAATATTTTTTTTTATTATTTTCTTATTCCTCCTCCCTTTAGGATTCCACCATACTCCCCTTTTTTGATATGACAAAACTGTGAGCATAATTTGCATTTGAAATGGTTTTAAAATCTCCCCCTCAACGTATGCATAAAATTAAATTTGCTCATAAACCTTCTCCCCTTTTTTGTTATATCAAAAAGGTTAAGAGTGAGCATTAAACACTTAAGCTCAAGAAATAATAGTTAGCAAAATCCATCAAGAATATAAGCATGAAGACCATGAATATGTAACCATAAAGTCACCAAGTCATCATATATATGCACTTAACCACATGAATATATGTTATAAGCAAAATGTGTTCATAATGATTATGAAGTCTAACAAAGATGATCATAAAGATGTTCAATAAGCACATAAGCCATGTTTGAACTCCAATACAAATTGCTAAAGCTCAATATACCAATTGATCGATATAAGTAAAATCCCCCCCTTTGTAAAAACACAATATCAATTATGAGAGATGGAATCATTTTAAAGCTCATTATATCAATCAGTAAAGTACTAGTAAAGACTTCCCATATCACTGAGCATTTCAAGCATATCAACTTCAAGGCTCAAAACATTTAAGAAAGATATGATCAATTTAAAGCTCAAGAGAAAAGAGACAATTATAAAGCTCGATGCTAATTTTAAAGCTAGACACTAATTGAGAAAGCTTAAGGCTTGATACCAATTATGCATTTCAACATTCAAGTTTAAGTGAGAAGCAATATAAGACACAATATCAATTTTGGTGTTTAGAAAGATGTTACCGGTAGCAAAGAACACCAGATGTTGAATTCTCACCAAGCCTTGTTGTTGAAGATCTTAATTCCTTATGATATCAAGGACGATGATTGACTCCGTCTTAGAAAATCATAAGCTCAACACAAATTGTTAGAGATCCTCTATAGATTAAATATTTGGAAAGAAATCATGAGCCTAGAATAAATGAGCATTCAAATTGATATTTCAATTTATTTCTCTAATACTCAAGTATTCATGGAACAAAAAAAGTATAAGCATTTGAATAGATGTTCAACATATGCATCAAATACTCATATTTTCAAGAAGTATTTGCAAAGTAGTTCCTAGGCATTTCTAAGGTATCATTAGTCTTCAAGTATCATTCTTAATTATCATCAAGTATTATCAATCATTGTCAAACATTCATTATTTATTCTCAATATCAATCAGCCAAGCAATATCAAACAAGCATTTCCAAGAAATTCCCTAATTCATACATGAAAATGGCAATTCAAGGAGAAATTAAAAAAAATCATCATTAAGCATTTTTAGTGAGTATTCTTCCCATTCAATTCCAAGCGGTCATTCATCCAAATCATTTTGAAGCAAACTTTGCAAGATGTATTCTCCATATTATATATGAACTCGTCAATTCAAGGAGAACTTTCACAAAAGGCATATCATTATTAATGAAGAGA
>NC_030850.1:16347113-16361325 GCF_000208745.1 Theobroma cacao
GGCATATCATTATTAATGAAGCATGACTAAAGCATTTTGCATTTATTGCAATCATGTATGAAAGTTATGATCAAATAAGCACAAACATGATTACAAGAAATAACATGGCTATCTTCCTTAATCATTATTCCAATTTTGTTCATCAAAATGCCAGCATGAGTTCAATATAGACATATACCCATTGAAAAAAAAATGCAACCATTGAAGTTCAAAGTACATGCAATTTCTCAATAATTCATGATTCATGAGTGAAATCAATTGTTATAGAATATTGAAAGTAAAGCACTCAACTCATGAATATAGTCAAAGTGAACATTCAATCATCAATGAATACCAATTATCAAGATTCAAGAAAGAGATATTTAATCAAAGCACATTAGGCATTCATTGTTAACTAAAGCTACAAGCCATATTTTATTTGACATGTCAAGTTGTTTATGGTGACCTATAAGCCAAAGTTGGATTCGCACAAAATCTTTAGATCATGTAAACATTAAGGCTCAATGAAGACATAGTTAACATTTAAATGCATATTCAAAATAACTTTCAACTATGTCAAGTCACAATATGTGCCATGATCAAACTTGACAATTACATTCATGTTCAAATTCATAGCTCAAGTCAAGTTTTAGACTTCAAAACTTTAAGGTCAAGCATAAAGAAAAATCATATAAGCATGTGTCTTGACCAATATAGTAGATGAACCAAGAATATTTTCATTAAGTTCAATGAGTTCATCCTAATTGAATAAGTATGCATAATCAAGAAATCAATTTTGAAACAATCATTTGAGTACAAACGTAAAATATATTTCAAGAATTGTTCCTAGATTAGCATTTGAATATGTCATTTTTCATGAGAAAATATTTTCTATATATGCACATGAAAATCCAATTAGATTAACAAATTCAAGCATTGATGAACAATTTCTCATATATGCTTTTTGCCATTTTAAATACATGAGAATTTATGGAATCAATATGAATGTCATGCTTGGGAATAGATAGATTTATGTCATCAAATAGGATTTCCCATTTTTCAGCAAGTTTTGCAATTTCAAGAACATGCATTTACACCAAATAATCATGAGAGTATTCATAATGTATGTTTTTAAGGTCCAAGAATCATCTTTGAAAAGGAAATTCAGGGAAGAAAATATTGTAATGGACAAGATGTAAAGTAAAAAGACATTTTGGAACTCGAAACCTGTCCATTTTGGCTTTAGAGCACTCAAGAGTCGGCTACATATCCCTTAGGTCCACTTTTTATCATTCCAGTAGCATTGTTTGCATTTTGTTCTACAATAGTCGACTAGCAATGCTAAAGAGTCAATTATGCTTGATTCCTGCATATTGAAAAGCCAAAGAAAAGTGCAAAACATGTAGTATTCCAAGGTATAATGATCTCAAAACATGGATTTTTGTGAGAACAATTTAGAATTTCATTTCAACCATGTTAAAACATCAATTTAGACATGTATGATCAAAGATTCTTCAAGAAAAAAATATGTTAACTCAAAATTTGGATTTTATTGCTCCTTGTTGACAAGTGCTAAAAAGTTGAAATGCTCATTTGAAGAATCATGCCTTTAATATGCTCAAACATATTCTATTTACATCATGATGCGTGAGAATGACTTATAACATGTACAACAAGCATTTAAACAATGTTTATGCATAATAAGTATCAAATTTAGCATTTTCAACAATTTATCAGCGTATGGACAAAAATGTTTTTGAGGTTATTGAAGCAATCATTTGTAACAAGAACAAGATATAGTGGCATTTTCAATAAAAGGTATGCTTGTTCAAGTTATATATCATTGAAATCATTATAATCTCAAGAATGCCAAACATTGCAAATAGATATGTTCTTTTGCTTGAAAAATGCCATCAATGTTAAATTATCATACTCAAAATCATGCTCAAGAAATCCTTTTTAATCAATTTCATAAATCATGAGAGAAATACAAAGCAACATCAAATTTGAGCAATTTATATAAATATATAGAATCAACTTTGCTCAACCATGCTATATCATTAAAAACAAAGAATTAAGAAATCATTTTCAATTGAGGAGGATAAAAAGATTTTACAAGAAAATCAACTGATAAAGATATAATCTTTCTTTGCAAACTTTTTAACTTGAAACATTCAAGATTGGACTTGCTTTGTGAAAAAATGAGCTCAATGTCACTTAATTTTGTTTCATTATGCTTTAAATGATTTATGAAATATGTAATGAGCATAATGAATCATGTATGTGCATGTTAATGGTCATTTGCAAATTTCTCACAATTATGTTTTAAAAATGCCCTTATGACCATTCAAACTAACAAGCAAGCATGCACATCTAATAAGAACAAGTCATGAGTATTTTTATTGTGAAACACACTTGTTCAATTCATAAATCATTCTAAACTTAAAGGATGGTAACTTTTTTTTTGCATTAAGCTCATTTTGCTTTAAAAGTACCAATCAAAATAGTTAAAACTTTCAAGCTTATTGTCAACCATCTTGAACTATTCAAGCAAGTTCTAGAATATAAATCAAGATTGTTCAAATGGTCAACTTATGTTAAGCACAAGAAAATCAAAGAAAAAAATTTTTTTAACTCAATTTTCCTTGTCTTAGGCTACTTGAATAGTTGTGAGTGTAAGTCATCAAGTATGCTCATAGTTCTATCACATTATCTAACCTTTCATGTTTCAAAATTATCCACAAAAATCATTTTTCCTCAAAGAAGTGGTATAGAAACAGTGTCATAAATCATGAGGAAATTTTATAGAAACAATTTTCTCAAAATAAGGATGATGACATATTCAAGATCAAATATAAGTACATACTCCATCTTTAGATTCATACTTCCTTGCAACTTATAGCATGTATCATATCAAATCAAGTTGCATAGCCAAGATTTATCAATAAAGCTCAAAGAATTTTGCACTTAATATTCAAGCAAGAATAGGCAACTAAAATTTTCAATGTAGAAAAGCAAACAATTTTAGAAACCAAGCCAAATGAATGAAACATTCAATAAATGAGCAATCAAGATTCTCATTAAAAAAAATTTAGCATAGAAATCACCCATTTTCCTTTATGTGTGACTAGAAAGCATCCATTCTTCAAGAATTGTTCCTCCTTGCTCTAGCACATCTACAAGACACATTTTTCATTTGATCTTTGGTATCCAAATTGCTTTGGATTCTTGAAAGTTAGTCTCGTTGCATAAAGTTCCTTTTGGAACTCAAATTTTTATAATTTTCTGCACATTTCTTTTTCTAAAACAATCATAGGATAAATGTCCAGTTCTATCACATACAAAGCATCTAGGGGAGAAATCATTAGCATTTCTTATGAAATTTGTGCTCTTTCTTGATGATTCTTTTCTTAAATTCTTAAGAGTAGCATTTTCAGCAACTGCAGCTTGTAAAGCATCTATTCTGTTTTTCAACTCCAATTGTAGATTTTCAAAATCTGTTTTTTAATGTTCTAATTCAATTTGCAGAAAATTTCTTTGCTAAAAAATAGAGTTGAAATCATGTCTTATCTTTTCCAAATCATTTTCAAGAGATGCGGCTTTTCTTTTCAAAGTTTTATATTTTGATGCAAGCTTTTCAAACTCATCATAGAGACATTCATATTCATCTTGCAACTCATCAATTGAAATATCACAAGAAGCATAAGACACCTCGGATTCATCATCTCTGGCCATCAAGCACAAGTTTGATCTTTCTTCCACTTTCTCATTTAATAAATCTTCAAATTTTATTTTCACGTCAAAATTTCCTTTTTTCAAAAAATCAATTTGCTCTTGGTAAGCTTTAAAATCCCTTTCCAAATTTTCATTTTCTTTTTCCAAATCAATTTTTGTTTTCATCAAAAATTCAATTTCAACATCGAGTGTGAAAATGATTTTCTTGTTCTTTATATTCATTTTCTCAAACTCAAAAGCTAAATTCTCAAAAGCATCATGTAATTCATTGAAAACACATGAATTAAGTTCACATGATGAAGAAGTTACCTTTAACTCTTCAAGAGCCATGAAGCATAATTCAATTCGATTTGAGGATACATCTTCACTCGATTCCTTGTCTCCATTTGTCATGTTGCTTGTTGAGCATTGATTCTCGCAAGAGTTGTCTTCCAATTCCTTTTCCATATTTGTTTCTCCATGTAACTCTCCTAATTTTTGTCAAATTTCCTTGACACTTTTACACATGAACACTTTATCATATTCTCTATAATCAAGTGCACAAATAAGAGTATGCATAGCCTTAGAGTTGATTTGAACTTTCCTTATTTCAGCTTCTGTCCACCTACTTCTATGTTTGGGAGTTTTTTCACCATTTACCGACTTTCTAATCATAGGAATGAAAGGACCATTGGTAATGACATCCCATATCTCATAGTCAATTGCCCTAATGTATATTGACATCCTAGTACTCTAATATGAGTAATTTTAGCCATCAAACAGAGATGGTATGTTTGTTGATTGTCCCTCAGCAACTATGGATTTTTGGAGAGCCATTTGGATCCTCCAAAAGGGTGTTAGACCTTAAAAATAGGGAACTAGCTCTAATACCAATTGTTGGTCTCTATAATATATGCTAGAGGAGGAGTGAATATCACAATTTGGCTCTTAACAATATTAGAAACTAATTTCCAGAACTTAAGAAAATAAAAACAGAGCATAAGATGCACAACAATTTAGAGTGGTTCAGTCCAAGACCTACATCCACTACCTTGATTGTTCAACCAAGGATTTTCCAAACCAAATCACTAAAAATAGTGGAATTCACAAGCTTCCACCAAACTTTTACAATGACTTTTCACAAGCTCAGCCACAACCTTTATCAATGGTTTTTCACGAGATCAACCAAAACCTAAAGTGGTTTTTCAAGGCTTAACCACAACCTTTTACCCTAGTTTTTCATGGGCTAAACTAAAACCCAAAGTGGTTTTTCGAAGGCTCAACCACAACCTACAACAATCAAGCTATCCCAAGCTTGAATAACCCTTAGAGTGACTCCCTCACTCTAAAAATACAAGAGAAGTAGTAAAAGAAGGTACTTATGATCACTGGTTGATCTGAGTGGTATAAGATTAAGTGCTAAATACAAATGCAAAGAGTAGGCGTTTAAGTGTAGACTAGTGCAGTGAAGCTTTTTTGGTTTTTGAACTTTCTATAGCTCAAATCTCATTCAAGGCTTCTAAAAAACTTGTTTCTAATTGTTGAAAGACCCTTTTATACTTGGAGATATAACTCTGTTGACAGTTTGACAGTTTGCGACCATTGAAAACAGTTGAGGATGAGTTCTAACCGTTAATCTATCTTGTAGTGCTCTGGTTCAAATTGCAGACAGATAACTCTTAGTCGACTGACTTGGTCGACTAAGTTGGTTCTGTTTCAGGTTGCAGATTCTAGCAGAGAGTAGTTAGTCAACTGACTTGGTCGACTAAGTTGATTCTGTTTCTCAAACTCTTCAACTCGCCATTCCTTCAATTTGAAACTTGGTCAACCAATATTCTTCCTTGTTTCACCAATAGGCTTCCTCCTTGTGAGATAGTTACATCTTGTTGTTTTTATTCCTCTTTTTCTTTTGATATACTCTTTGAGGAGTTAAATGATTAATTTCATATATTAATTTTTCTGCACACTCAAGTAAAGATATTAGACACAAATGAATGGGAATGTTTTATTATCATCAAAAACTAATGGAGCCAACAATATGAACTTTGAAAATTCTCCTATTCAATTTATGCATGAAGTTTAAAAAATATTTTCAAAATAAATTCAGTTAATATAAGAGCATTTCAATGTACTCATAAACCTTCTCCCTCTTTTTGTAATATAAAAAAGGAATAGAAGTGTGAGCTTTAAGCACATAAACTCAAAAAACAATAGTTAGTGATAATCATTAAGTATAAATGAGCATTAAGTCCAATAATAATCTCTAACCATCAATTCAAAACAAGGAGATATATTTCTATGCAAAGATATTTAATTAAGAAATCAAGAAATATATTCTTTCATCATAATATGAGAGCATTAAATCAAGATATATTTCCGTTCAATATATAATCAAGCAAAGCATAGGAAAATATACTCATTTAGCATACTCAAAGAACAATATATATAAATAGGTCATAATATATTTCCACTCAAAAAATTCAATTAAAATATGAAGAAATATATTCAACCATTGCAATCAAGGCATAATAAATGTCATCATCAATAATGCCACATATAGATATACATTTATAAGCAAAGTGTAGGCATTTTATCCTTTAAGTTTAAGTTGGCTATTCATATAAACATAAAAACAAGAATAATCAAGTATAATAAGGAGCATGGCAATCATTATTCAAGCACAAATGCGAGACATTATTAAGCTCAAGTTTAATATGGTGTTTAAGAGATATTACTAATAGAGATGAACACCAATTGTTGAGATTTTGCCAAGGTCATTGTTGAAGATTTTAAGTGCTCAATAATGTCAATGATCAACTCCCTCTTTAAACATTCATTAGATTTTTTACCAACAAGGGGACGGAATCAAAGGATTAATCACATTAAAACATAATATTACCTTCCCTTAGATGGATCATGAGATAAAATATGAGGATAAATAATGATCATATTAAAGATGAGCATTTAAATAAAATGTTCAACATGCCAATCTTATACTCATATATTCAAGGAACTAGTAAAGCATGAGTATTTAAATAAATATTCAATATATGCTTTAAATACTCATAATTTCAATAAGTGTATGCACATTAGCTCCATTGCATGTCCAAGATATCATTTTGCATTAAGAACTGTTTTCAATTTTTATCATGCATTGTCCAAGCACTATCAATCAAACTTTTTTTTTTTAAATCTCTAAATGATAGGGAAATGGCAATTTAAGAGGATTTTCTCAATAAAGGCATATCATCAAATATTATGAGAATTATCATTATTAAGCCCTTTCTGGTAATCTCTTTTCCACAATATTTTCAAGCAAGCATTTCAATAAGAGTTCTCCTAATTGTGTATAAAACTATCAAAACAAGGAGAAGTTTTCTCATTAAAACAATATCATTATCAATGAAGCATTACCAAGTCATTGTGCACTTATTATAATCATACATGAGGCTATTATAATCAAGTAGGCACAAGCATGATCACATGTAATGACATGGCTATCTTCATGATTTCAATTATGTTCATTGAAATGCAATAAAGGTTTCAACTTCCAAAAATACGAACATATATTTATCAATGATATGCAAGCATTGAAGTTAATTTATGTATGCTATTTATTTCTACTCCACTTTCATCAATACTTGAATTTTGGTTGCAGATCTTCATTTTAAAGCCAATAGGTATATATTTTCAACTCTTGAATTTTAAGATTTATGGGTTTACAATTTTTAGACTTTATTTTCTAATTTTCTTCAAGTTTTCTTTCCTTGAAATGGTTAGGTTTTGTTGATCTTCATGCCTTCAAGCACCAAGGTAAAGAAAACTTCAAGCTTGAACAATTAGTTTAAGGGGTTTGTGAATTAGACTAAAATTCTGAGTTAACTATTAGGTTAGAGTGTAGATTGTATAGTATATATTTATTAGAATTATTAGATTCAGATTATGACTCAATTGAGGTTGTTATGGTTTATTGGTAAATATAAATTTTAATGGTATTTTGGGACTATTTGGATTAAGATCTTGTGGGCGCTAGTTTCATTAGATGACATTGTTAAGGTGAGTGAACTTACATTTAAAAATGTTTTGGGATAAATGCACATGTGTTCAAATGAATCATTTGAAAACTTTATTTGTCTTTGCTTTAAATTGTGCCTGGGAACAAGCCTTTGATGAAATGTCTTTATGTTGTGAAATTGTGCAATGCGATTAACTCATGTGTTCTTATATTATGCGATAAGTATGATGTGATGAATTACGTATTTGAAATATTATGTTGAATTGCCAATTGATTTGTGGTATGTGATGTATTGTTATGCAAAGATTCTTGTTACATGTTGTTACATATGCCATGTAGTGAAATGTAATGTTGAATGATAATTGTAACCATGCATGTGTGATGTGAGAGTGCACATGCCGGTGATGACT
This sequence comes from Theobroma cacao, assembly GCF_000208745.1. Taxonomy (NCBI): domain Eukaryota; kingdom Viridiplantae; phylum Streptophyta; class Magnoliopsida; order Malvales; family Malvaceae; genus Theobroma; species Theobroma cacao. The sequence goes on from NC_030850.1 coordinate 16,355,232, forward strand.
GGTGATTCCAGCTATGTGCAGTGTGGGAGTGCACATGAGCTGATGACTGGTGGGTGATGATTTTAGCTATGTGCAGTGTGGGAGTGCACATGAGCTGATGACCGGAGGATGATGATTCCAGCTATGTGCAGTGTGGGAGTGCACATGAGCTGATGACCGGCGGTTGTATACATGTTTACATATACCATAGAAATGTTAGAGAAAAAATTATGTGATTGCATTGAATGTTGAAAGTTGAACTTCCTAAATGTTTTAAAATGAGTTGAAAAACAACATGGCATCGAGTTTTGTTCATAATATACAAAATTGCATTGTTTTTAAATGAGTGTATCATGTTTTTGAAAAACTCTCTGTATCGTTTGCTTGTTCCTTTCCTATGTTCACTCCCTGGGTTTATACTCATCATTTTCAACTTCATATTTTAGTTTTTAGGTTCGAAGATAGTTGAATCTTAGGTAGAGGCACTTATTTCTGTTCATCTTACGGTAGGTTTACCAGAACACCCCATGATAGTATCCACACCAGAGTCACTCCGCTGATAGTCAAGGTCTTTTGTATGTGTATATGGCTATTTATATGTAATTCATGAGATTTTTTGTAAACACTACATGTTTGGCTTGAATAATAATATCACCATAGGTCAGCATATGGTAATATTATTTTGTGAACGGTATATGTTTAGTTGCCATGATTTATTTTTGAGAATAAATTATTTTTGATAACTATGAATTAAGAACCTTAGAGGAAAATGAAGGACAGATGGTTTAATGAACAAGTTTTCATAGAAAGGCTTGCTTGGGCCCGATGTGTCACAACCTAAATCCCAAGCCATGACTGGCACATGGGCTCAATAGGCATAGTCCACTAAGCCCAAGCAAGTCTTTCTATGCAATCCCGATCATCATTCCCAGCCATCATTTCTAAAACCACATATTGTAATTCTCAACTATAAATATTTCAGTAAAATTTTATAGCAAACCAATATTCACATTTGTATTATGTTAAAATACTGTTATCCGTTTGCCAACCTATAATGGCATCAGTAATCAATTATACATATTTTATTTTTAACATGAATCTTAGTGGTCTACATTACTTATACGTATACACAAGCATAAGACTCTTGACTGTCAACAGAGTGACGTGGGTGAAGGTACAGCTATTGAGATGCCATAGTACTTACCAAGAAGGCAAGCATACATGGACAACTCAATCTAGGTCCCAACTGCCTCTGAATTTGAAAACATGAAGTTTAAAAGAGTGAGTATATAACTCAGTGAGTGAACATAAGAACGGAACAAGCAACGATAAGGAATGTTTTAGAAAACATGATGCACTTACGATAAAATCATGCAATTTAGTCTAATTTTTGGTTAAAACCCCTCATTTCAAACCTTGAATGTTAAATCCCTTAATGTTACAAGATCCATGATAAACCATGAAGTTGAATAGAATGAAAATTTCAGCAATGACCAAGCAAGACAAGCAAACAGAGAGTTTTCTCGCTGCAGCGAAAAGGCATTCTTGATTTGCATATGTTTCAGTTTTTAATCATATCTCCCACGAAAAAAGTCCAATTGACATGATTTTTGGATCATTAGAAATCTAAGAGGCTAGGCTACAACTTTGACATTTACCATGTTGCCCAATTCGGATTGAAAAGTGGTCAAAATCTTTGTCAAAATGAAATCACTGCACCAGAATTTTGGAACCACCCGAGAGTTTCTCACTGCAGCGAGATTCATTTTCGCTGCAGCGAAATTCCTTGCTGCAGCAAAATTCAGAGCATGGATTAAGGCTGCCTACTCGAGAGTTTCTCACTGTAGAGAAAATGAATCTCGTTGTGGCGAGAAACAGAGCAATTTAGTTGAAGGGGTTTTGTTACATCAAAAAGCTATTTTCTTGCTAAAATTAAAAGTAATTTGGGAGCAATTAACAATGCTAACATACAACAAAATCACAAATATTTTGATAAACTTTATATAACATATATATATATATATACAAACATCATCATGCATACCATCCCGCCACACTCAGCTCATATGCACTCCCTACACGCACAATGCAATATCATCATCATGCGCGCTCCCTACTCGCACATAGTCGGGTCATCATCAGCTCATGTGCACTCCCACATCGCACATAGCTGGGTCATCATTAACTCATGTGCACTCCCACATCGCACATAGTTGGGTCATCATTATCACACAAAAGGAACATCCAATGCATAATATACATGTCAATATAATGTGATAATGCATGAACTATTCATATTGCACATTTCACAAGATAGAAACATTTCATCAAGGGCTTGTTCCCTAGTTATATTTTTAAAGCAAAAACAAATGAAACTTTCAAATGATTTATTTAAACATGTAGGCACTTCCCAAAACATTTTGAAATGCAAGTTCACTCACCGGTATTTGTTAAATCTTTACCCAACTCTAACTTCCTCTAACGGTCCAAATGGGGCGATGGGGCTTCGTTGGAACCTATTATCACAATAGCATCACAATTAACTCAATTCACATAACTATAAATTATAAAAGTTATCTCCTAACTAACTTCCAATTGCCATTAAGTGGCCATCTATTTTCACTATCCTAATCACTCTAAAATGAATAAACAACCACAACTACAAAACACTCACAAATCTAATCATTAGCCATTTTCAACACTTAAAAATCAACTTTACTTCATTACTCACCTTGGTAGCTTTGTAAGTAAATTCCTTTTCACGAATTTTCAAGCTATTATAGAAGCTCTCTCTCTAAAACACCTAGCTAGTGAGAGAAAGTATGGGCGTAAGACTTTTTAAGGGTTTTAAGGTGAAAGAGTGAAAGAGCATTAAAAACCCTATAATAGTGTATGTAAAAGCATGAAATTTAAGGTTAGTTTGAGAGGGTGATGGAAGCTTTGAGAGAAGCTTTCATGGAGGATGAAAGAAACATGAGATGGGAGGAAGAAGAAGAAGAAGCTACTGAAGAAATGAGATATTTATGCTATGGTTGACTAAAGTTTCATTTATTTACAAAAATGTCATCCAATAGTTTACTTTGCCTTCTCTCTTTCCTTTGGTTTAGCTTTTTACTCTTTTGACACTGAGGCAAAGTCCATAATAGTCTAGAAATACTCGGGTTCACGAAAACTTAAAAATTTCAACTCAAGATGCAAAATGACTATTTTGCCCTTATCATGAAAATTATCAATATTTCTATCTTCTTCATTTATGTTACCATCATTCATTTATTCCTTAGGTCTATTTAGACCTTAATAACATTTGAGAGCTACTTCCAGAAGCTCACCATGAGAAATGACGAAATTACCCTTGGTCCGTGTTATCGCATCTACTATTAGTTACGGGTCTATAGAGGTCGAGGTCTCACACTCCTTTTGTCTCCTTGGTGCCCAAAATAACTTATTATGCCTCAATTCACTTCCGAATCACTTTTTATCTCACATATTCTTCCCCGATAACAATATTATTATTTTATTATTTTCTCGCATGCGGGATATTTTATCTCAAACTATTCCTTTCATCTTTCATCACTTTTAAATAATATAATTAACCTTAAATGGCATCCGATAAGCTTTATTAGTCATCATATCAAAGTACGGGGTATTACACGATGGGCTATGCCTATTGGGTCCATGCGCTGGTCATGGCCCGGGATTGGTCTGTGACAAAGTTAGTATCAGAGCTCTAGGTTTAGTTCAGTCCTAGGGGTTCTTGTGGTTGTTAGCAGAGTTGTTAGAGTCCGTGTAGAGTCTTGTCCTTGGATTATGGGTGCGCAACACAAGTCAAGGACGGGAAGCTACATAAGCCCCTAATTCATTAGAAACCTACCTATTCCTATGATGTATAAATGGCTAAGTAATTAACATTTGGTTGCGTATAGGTTTGGAGGTGCGCCTGTTACATATGCCAAGTCTAGAAGAGACGGTAGTCCAGATACCCCTTACAGTACTAGCGATGGATTGCTAGATTCCACTACTAGAAGCCAATCCTGATCCAGGGAGTCAGGGAAGTAGCCAGTCTTGGATTCCTATTATATGGATTCCATCAAAATTAGAAAAATTGTTTCGCAGTAAGAAAAGTCTCGAAAGTAGCGAAAGCCTTGAAAGCAAGGACAACTCTGATATTCGGGAAGGTGTGAACAAATTACTTGAGGAATGGTATAAGGAAAAGACGAAAGAGGCAATTGCAAAGGGAGATATTTGTCCTAGGAAGGTATCCACTGTCCAACACTTTCCTCTTGGATGTGAAAGAGGTGCCGCACCTGTGAGCAGGGAGGAATGCATAAGAATGTAGCAAGCTTGGATTAAAGATAAAATGGGGAAATCTCAAGAAATAAAAGAGGACCCGAAAAAAGATCAGTTGATGTGCTCGGATCAAGGCGACGATGATCCTAATGACGCTTAATATTTTCGTTGAATTATGTATTACTTTAAGTCTAGGAAGACATGGTGTAAATGAAGTAGTAATAGTTATCTGTACGAAGGACTTAAGAGTTTGGCTTTTATTTTCGTGTGACTCGAACGGATTATTAAGTAGCTGTTTAAATGACTTGGTGCACATGGCAATCTTTTGGTATGAAATAGGTGGACTAGCAATATAATTATTGAGTAAGGATATTCACCTTAGTGGTGTGGTTGGTTGCCTTAGATAATTATTAAAGGTCGACGTAGAAAGTCATTAATGGTACAAGCAACTACAAGACCTAACAACGATTACTGATTAATCATGGAAACATGAAATTTGAAATCTCAATTGTAGTTACAATTCGAGAAGATATGAGAGAAATTAATGAGATTATAGATGACACTTTGAATGGTTAATGTGATTAAGTCAAGGATTGTAAACTTAAGTATTGAGGAAATTGTAACCCGATATTCCTGTGGATGAGAAATGTTAAGGGTATATGCTGGATAAATAGGAAAAGGATCAAAAAGGATAATTCGTTGGTCAAGTATCTATAGTGTGTAGGTAGGTCTTAAAGAGTTATGCAATGCATGAAAGAAGAAAAAGGAATGTAAGTCTTTTAATTGTTTTTTATAAAGTACGATTGGTGGTACGAATGGAGGCACATGATGCCATGACATTATAAAATGATGATTTGGCACAAATATAGACCATTAGGGGTAAATGATGGAACTTGAGAAAGATGAATTCTTGATTAGTAAGGATTGTGTCAAGCCCAGCCTTAAATTATCTACCATGTTACACATGAGACTGATAGAGTGATTGTATATTTGAACAACCCTAGAAGAATATTTAAAAGTCGGTATTGTGCTTAGAAGTACAAGTAAGTCGATTTATACCTCGAACTAATTAAAATAGGGATTTTAAGGTGAAATTAAGAGTTTCACAGTCCAGGGATGACTCAAAATGGTAATTTAGAGTTCGAGGATCAATTTGGAGTCAAATCGAATTTTTCACTATCTAGAGGCAAAATGATCATTTGCCACTTGGGGACAAAATGGAAACTTTAGAAAAGATTTTTTTGGCCCCATTTGACTTATTGGTGTATGATTTGAGTATTGGAGTATGATTTAAGGTTTATAAGTGAAAAATTTTAATTTCGGTATAATTTGGAGTATAGGGGTGAAATGGTAATTTTGCCATCTCTAGAGCAAATCTGTAAATTTTCACCTCCGACACTTGTCAAGACCAAGGGATTTTATTCATCATGGAAATGGATAAACATGAGAAATGTGTGCTGGAGAATTAAAGAATTAAAAGTCAAATATTTAAAATTCGAACCAATAAGGAAATGCCATGTGTCATGCTTTTATTATTTTATTGTTTCTTTATAAAAAAGGCATAAAAATCAGCCCATTTCTTTCATATGGTCGGCCAAACCAAGAGCAAAGAAGAACAAAGGGAGAAAAGAAAAACAAAAACCCTAGGTGGAGAAATTCAAGGGAAAATTGGTAAAAATTCAAGGAAACAAGTGACAAAAGGTAAAATTTCTTGATTTTGACTTGTGATCTACCTTTCCCATGCAGTTCTTCTCATTTTCCATGGTTAAATTACATGTTTTCATGATGAATTCATGGCTGGTTGGAATGGGTATGGAGAGAGAATGAT
>NC_030850.1:16362888-16400644 GCF_000208745.1 Theobroma cacao
AAGAAAATAGTTTATTTTATTGAATATTTTTATTATATTCAAATGGTCAAATTTTCACTTCAAATGAACGTTTTAGATACTTAATTTGTTTTTAAATCACTAAATATATATTTTCTGCTTACCTAGTACATTTTTAGCAAGTTTTGAGATTTTCGACAAAAAATGACGAAAATGCCCCTATGAGCCAGAAAACAATATGTTATGTTCTGATTTGGAAATGAATCGTAATTCCTTCGAAGTTCGATATTTGATAACTATTGCTCATCGGAAAAGTGCGAAAGCTGATACGAGAGCCTTGTGAGGTTTCGATCGACATTCGGGGTGAAGAATGTTTGTCGAGGCTTTGCGACGGTTGTCAACGGCTCGATGGGAGTTTCGGGTCATGACAGATTATGAGTATAAGGTGTGAAAAAGATGAACTATTTTCACAGCCATTTGTACTGAAATGTCAATAAACTATTTGAGTTACAAGACAAGAAAGACAATTAATTATGGATGATAAGAATTGTGGGATGCCATAAATAGTGAATAATTGTGTGTGTGGTGTTATATATATTGTGAAGTCATTATACAATATGAAAAGGATGCCTTAAGGTGGGACTTAATGATTGATGATAAGTGTTAAAGGATAAAATGAGTTGAAAGTATTGACTTGGCCTAGTACATATGATAAGCAAAGAGAAGATACAGGTGCTTATGGAAATTGTGGTATAGGCCTGAAGGAAAGCCATGTGGCTGAGAATGATTAATGTGGTAGCCTTAAAGGTAGAAGAATCAATTTGATAAAGTAAATTCCAGTAGCTGCAACGTCACAGCACTGACTGCCTAATAGTGTCGCGTTAAGAACCCCTCATGGCTAGAAAGCACGAGCAAATTGTGAGTGGCATGAAGATGAAACTCACAAGTTGAATTATGGTCATTGATCTTAATGCCAAGCTTTGTTATTTGCAGTTTTAAGTGCGTTGGAAAAGTGTTTATATGAGTGAATTGAAAAGTTTCTTTATTGCCTTATATATTGGCATGTAAGTAAAAGAGAAGTTAGAGAGTCTTGAGATGGCTACATTGAGATAAATTACCATGTGAAGTATTAGGATGAATAATATGTTGACTAAAGTTAAATCCTAAGAAATAAAGAAGACAAGAGATTAAGCCTTGTTAACGGCTAAGCAAAAAGTGAGTGAAAAGTTAGATGAATGTATGAGATATTGACAAGGGATGACAATACCAAATGATGAAATTGTGAATAAAAAAGATTAGTAACAACACAAGGCCAATTATATGGCATACTAGAAACCTATGAATATAAACTGAGGATTGAATAGATGAGTATGTATTTAAATATCTTGGTGAATAAGTGCATGCCTTTTTGGAATGATATGCTCGGAATGTTAAAGAGCCAATAAGTGATTAAGTGTCTCAGGAATGCATAAACATCCTTGAGAAGGAATTACCAATCATACGCGGCAAGTATAACATTTGGAAATTTGAAACTTGTTGAGGAGCCTAATGGCCAAACCACGGGTTATGTGATCATATACAATGAGACATAACTTTAAGATAGGTATCCCTAAGGAAATACTCAAGAGGAATCCTGCTATGAATCTTATGAAAATAAGCATTAAGTTACGTGGTTACAAAAAAGAAGTTGTAAGCCGAGAGTGATACTTAAATTGACATTGAGAGGTACCTGAGAAGAACCTTGTTTCCAGTCCTATAATTTCAAGTACATACAGTCAATTGGCTAAGGGAGACTGATGTTATATTTGTGTGAAAGAGTAGTGCAAAAGATGATTGAAGGTAGCCTTGATAATGAAGTCAGATAATGAAAACCTCCTAATGTATGATGGAAAATGGAATTCAAAAATGCATGAGGCATGCATGATTCGAATGAGTCTAAGTCTTAAGTGACTTGTTAATATCGAAATGCAATAAGGATAAAATATATATGTTAGAGGCATGAAAGATAATTGAGAAATAAGAATGACTTTTAGGGATTGTGGTATTGCATAAGATGCAATGATCAAGTAAAGATGAATATTTGAAGGATCAATAAGATTATAAAGCATGTACGCATGCTAGATTACAATTTAATGAAAATGACATTTAGCAAGTGAAATGTGATTAATGACATTATGATGCAAGGATATAAAGTATAATGAAACTTAAGAATATGATTGGAAATGATAAGAAAGGAGTATAATCATGTGAATGATATGAAGCTATGTATAGGCATAATGAAAATTCGTATGGATTACGTAAAGGATAACTTATGGTAAGACGCAAGTGGAATGATAATTTAAATACCTAGAGAGGGCAATTTGAGATTGATTATACACCAATGCATGTAGATTAAATATGAGAGTGTTGACATGTACTATGAGGATTATTATATTGAATCTTGGTTATAGATGGGAATGAATAAAGGGAAATTTAGTTCGAAGGCACTTGAACACAAGGATCACCACACATAATAGGGAATGTTGACATTTAAATGTGCATGTACATACGTATGTGTGGAGTTAGTAATTTGAGATTTGAACTCAATATATTCGATGAGTCGTATAGATAGTATAATAATAAGAAATCCCATAAGAAGTTGAGCTATGTTGATATAAGAAATTTTGAAGAAATAGTCAAAGAAATGATATCAAGGAAATGTAATCTATAACGTAGTGAAGCCATACAAGATGGACTAATATGATTAAGAAGATTAAAGTTGCATAAATGCAAGATAACCATGAAGTATGTGGGAATAAGTGAAGCCGTTAACCTCCCCCAACATTGAGAATCCGTACAAGAATGAATATTGCATGTTTATAATGTCGTAAGCTACGTAATAGTGCATGGGGATAAAATGAATAAATGAATGTCGAGAAGTTCGACAAGGAATGAGGTAATAATATGGTGATTAGGTATACATAAGTAAGTATAAAATGTGATTGGAATCGGTATGATTGAGATGGAATTATGGTTCAAATTCAACGATGGTGATAAAGGCATACTCGATGTTTTAATATAATAGATAATGCTTGTGAAGGTTATCACTGATTTGATTCTAAAAGATGATAATAGACATAAGCGAAGTCTTCTAGTTAAACTGGAGGTAAATGAGGTGGATAAATCAAAATTCCCTATAAAGTAGGGAATGGAATAAGATCATAAAGTGAGATTAATAACCCGACATCGACGTGATTTGAGGATGCATTCTATTTAAGTGGGGGAGACTGTAATATCTGTACTTTGATATGGTGGATAATAAAGCTTATCGGATGTCAATTGAGGTTAATTAGAATGTTTAAAAGTGATGAAAGGTGAAAGGAATATTCTAGAGTAAAATATTCCGCATGTGAAGAAATAACAATTAAATAAAAATATTTAATTATTAAGGATGAATTAATGAGATAAAAATTGATTCAGAAGTGAATCAGGGCATAATAAGACATTTTGGATACCAAGGAGACAAGTGAAAAATTTTAGAATAAAATAATATTTTATTAATAAAATAATATTAAAATATTAATATTTTATTCATTGTCGAAATTTTTCATGAAGAAGGAATATATGGTCAATCTAAGTGGGGGAGAAGAAGAACAAGGAAATTTCGGAGACAAATGATGTTAATGGGGCTCGCGTGTCTTTATTAAATAAAGTTAGCTCGGGTAAGTAAATATTTAAATATTATGATGATACAACGTTGAAGTATAAACTTGATATTTTATTGGTACAAGTGTTAAGGAAGAAAAATAGGAAGAAATTGGAACTAAAAGATTGTGGGAGGACTTAATTAAAAAAGGTGAAAACCTTGGAGGGTAAAATGGTAATTTTACCATTAGCCTGGTCAAAGCTTCCTTTGGAAGCTTTGACCCTTCATCCTTATCCCATGGCCGACCATCATGTCCAAGGCATCATCTTCCATCTTCTTCTCCTCCCAACGCCATTTTCATCCTTCACCAAAAAAAAAATTCAAGCTTTTTCATTTTCTTTTCCTTGTTTTCTTTTCCTTTTTTTTCTTTTCTTACTTCTTCCTTCACCTAACTTCTTGGGCACCCATGATTCATGAGTAATACTAATTGTTATGAAATATTGAAAATAAAGCACTCAACTCATGAATATATCTAAAGTGAGCATCCAAGATCAATGAATACCAATTGTCAAGATTCAAGAAATAAGCATTTAATTAAAGCTCATTAGGTATTTATTGCTAACTCAAGCTTTAGGCTATTTTTTATCTTAAACTAAGTCATTCATGGTAGCCTATAAGCTAAAGTTGGATGCATACAAGTCTTTAGATAATGTAAGCATTTAAGCTCAAGGAAGACATAGTTAACATTCAAAAGCACATTCAAAGGATTTTTCAACTATATCAACACAATATATATCATGATCAAGCTTGACAATATAAATTCACATTCAAAAGCATAACTCAAGTCAAGTTATAGACTTCAATTCTTAAGGTAAAGCAAAATGAGATGTCATGTACGCATGTGACTTGACCAAAATGATAGATGAACCAAGAATATTTTTCATGAAGTTTAAGGAGTTCATCATAATCTATTTCATATGCATAATCAAGGAGTCAATCTTGAAATAATCAGTTAGACACAAACATAAGGCATTTTACAAGAATTGTTCCTAGACTAAGCATTTGAACATCTCAACTTCTTAAAAAAAAAGATATTTCAATGCAAGCACATGTATATTCTAATGGATCAATAAGTTTAAGTATTCTCATCATGTGATAAACTTGTTCAACCTAAAGGCCAATATAAACTTAAATGATGGCAAATAATTTTCTCATATAATTCTTATTTTGCTTTGAAGAAATCAATTCAAATAGTCAAATATTGTCATGCTTAAGTTTAACCATTTTGAACTTTTCAATTTTGTCACGACCTAAACCCAAGAGTTCGTGGCTGTGCACGAGTCTTGTAGGAGTAGCCCACAAGTCCCTAACAAGCCTTAGAATTTCCAAACGTACATAGCCCAGGGATTTCATAACCAGATATTCAAAATAAATTCAATTATAATACATTATCCCTAGCTCACAATTCATACAACGTTCATAGTGCCATACATTAGCCATCAAATCAGGTTCATACATAACAACCTTTATACAATTCAAATGGCACATCGTGCTTGACATATTTTTCAAACTAACCAAACTAAGAAGGCGGAAGGCCCACACAGACTCAATGGAGTGATACGTTGGGATGGAAACCTACCAGATGCCAATTATATGTCCGTCTAATTGACAACACTTGCCATGTAAGCCCATAGCTTCTCTTATCTGCACATGGTACAACAGAGGGGTGAGTCATCTATTTCTCAATGAAGGGACACTATCACAACATAATATTTTACATATAAAATATATTTAGGCCTATCTAGCAGTAAAACTTTCATATTCAAAAATTTCCAATTCAAAGGTGCGAGGATCATCCTAATATCCTACATGCACAACTCATCATATCAAGTCCTACCAGATCACATCTCAATGGTGTATCATATCCACAGATTCCTACATTCTATGTCTTCACATCAAATCATATCAATTCAAGGCTTATCTTTAAAACCACTATCATTAAACTGAGCTTTGTAGGCACACCTTAGTTGCCTAGCACAACCTCAAATACCATTTACAAATAATTGCTTGTTCTAAATCATTTCATCAAATATCATTCACAATGGTCACCACATATTTGTATTACAAATCAGATCATGCCATCCTCGGTGCATGTTATCATAGCCAAATGATATCAAATAAGTGGTCCTGCCTTAGACATAGTCAAATCATGCTCAATGGCCTACTGGCTGAGAATCAAATCACACTTAGGGCAAAGCCACTGGTGGAGAAACAGATCATGTGTGTGCCGAAGCAACTGGCCAAAAACAAATCACTCGCAGTATCAAAGCAGTTGGTGGAGAATCAAATCATCGACAGGAGAAATCTCCCAATGGTCAGTATCACCCGAGGTAATATCAACGGATGACATTAAAACACTACAGGCGGGAATCATAGGCGGGATTAGCCACCATCCTTGTTTACCACCATCCCTGCAGGCATACACATAGTCATAGGGTATGGGACTTTTGGTCACGACCCGAAACCCCCCATCGAGCCCGTGACAACAGCCACGAGGCCTCGATAGACATTCTTCACCCCGAATGCTGATCGAAACCCCGTAAGGCTTAGCATCAACTTTCGCATCTCCCCGGTGAGCAACAATTATAAAATCTCGCATTTTAAAAAAATCATAAGTCATTTTCAAATAAGAACAATAAAAAATTATTTTCTGACTCATAGGGGCATTTTCGTAATTTTTCGTCAAAAATCTCAAAACTTGCTAAAAATGTAATAGGTAAGCAGAAAATATATATTTAATGATTTAAAAACAAAATAAGTATCTAAAACGTTCATTTGAAAGCAAATTGTTAACAACTAGTACTATTCAAAAATAATTAATAAAATATTCTATTTTCTCATAAAATAAATTTTTATAGAAATATTCGTAAATAATTTTTCGCACATGAAAGTAAAGTAAAAATTGTATGAATAGAAATACAGATAACCAAAATATAAGTTTTGATCTGCAATGACACGTGGGCTCCAATTGACCAAGAGGATGTAAGACTGTGAACTCTTACTTTCTATAATGCAGTTCCGAGCTTAGTTCTCGTCCTACTCGACTATCTACAAACTGTCCTGAGCCTGAAAAATGTATAGGAAGAAGGGGTGAGATTTTATAATCCCAGTGAGTAAACAGATACCATCTAAAGTATCTAAAGCCGAGTAAATGGAGACAATTAAAATAAGTCATCATACTGTAATTTCATTACCTTTCAGTTCATTTCAACCAAATAAAATCAATCCATATAAATCGAGTAATCAACTTGGCTTATGAATTTCTTAAAACTTTGGCTCGTGCCAAAACTCATACTCGGTGATACCTTGCGCAGGGCATCTAACCGAGTCCGCCAAGGCTGTTAAAATTTTGTATACACTTAAAATATATTTTAGTTTGAGAAAAATACAGCCGTTCCTTGGCGTTGGCTGAGTTCCCCTTCACGTGGTGGTTTGGCGTGAAGTGAACCCTAAGCTTTACCCCAGGAGATACCCTACGCGCCTCTCCGTTCGAGGTAATAATATAATGGAGTTTACCGTGCCCCTCTAATAGGCTGGTCCACGGAACCCCCTCTGCAGTAAATAATTAATATATAATCCACCAATCAATAAAATTCATTCTAGCATGTCATGGCAATTTATCGCAACCTAGCCTCTCAAGGCTGAATACACAGTATAAATAATTATAACACCAAAATCAGTTTAGCCATTCATGCTCATTTATTGTCATAAGCCATTCAATTCAGAACCATAAATTTGCAACACAAACTAGCAGTCTCCAATTACTCTATTTTCAAAACCAATATTCGATTTTTCAGAAAATTTATAAAATCATTTTATAAAATCACAATTTCCCTTAAAACATAACAATTTACCATTTAAACCCATTTTTCATAAAATCACACAGTTGTATAAAACTACTCTAGATAATTAAGACGATAATAAGTTTACTCACAATGTCTAGAATGCAGACTTTCGAAGCACTCTGTCTACTGGTCCTCGGATGCAATTTCCTTGCCTTTATTGGAGGACTCACCACCTTGACACAGTACAAAATCGAGAATTTCACTAAGTTGGTACTAAATCAAAATTAAACTAATTTGGACTACCAATGCATGATATGGAATGCAAAAATGCACTGGTAACTATCTAAACCCGGTATTGGCCTAATTCGTCTTATCACCCGATTAAATTCCTAACGGGTCCGTTTAAACTCCAATTTAATTCTTTTCAGTTTCTATACCTCAATTGCACCCAAATTAACTTAATGTCCCTCAGTGTGGTGCAAATTATCAGTCCCAACAGCAAATTACGAAAATACCCCTAGTGGGTAAAAATTCGTATTTTTGCTCCGAAAATTCCCATTATTTTTCTAGGCTCATAATTCATTATTCCTTAACCAATTCTCCTAGAATAAAATCAAACTCATCCTCACTCACTACATGGTAAATTCAGCCATTAATGGTTGGGGGAGAAAATAAATTCTTTTCTTGTTGTTTTGTTTCTAAATATGCTAAACTAACTAAAAACACTAACATAAATTAAAATCAAATAAATCCAACAACTTTCTCTCTCCTAACCCATTTTTTCAGAATTGAATTCATCATGAAAACATGTAATTTAATCATGGAAAATAAAGAGAAATGCTTGGGAATAAGAAAACTCAAGCTTAATAGAAAAAATCTCACCTTTTTCACTTAATTTCCTTGAAAATTCACACTTTTTCTTTGATTTTCTCTCTCTAGGGTTTTGTTTTCTCCTTTCTCTCTCTTGTTTCTTGCTTGGCCGAATGTTGAAGAAGAAGAATGGGTGGGCTGATTTTTTTTATGCCTTTTTATTGTTTAATGAAATAATATTATTTTATTCATATTTTAAATATTTTATTAATTCATTTTTTTTTCTAGCCATCCATTTGTCCTACTTTTTCCACCATGCATTCCCTTTGACTTATCCAAGTCTTAAGTGAAATTTCCAGATTTTTCCAAAGTTTTGGTGGAGCAAATTTTTCAAAATTACACTTTTGCCCCCGAACTTTTCAAAAATTACATTTTTACCCCAAAAATTGAAAATTTTCCATAATGCATAATTTTCACTCCTCATACTCATTTCACACTCCAAATAATTAAATTTGATCAAAATCCTTTCAAAAAATTAAATTTTCGATTTCGAGTGGCAAAATTACCATTTTACCCTTTTACTCCAAATTATACCGAAATTAAAATTTTTCACTTCTAAACCTCAAATCTTACTCCAATAAGTCAAATGGGGCCAAAAATCTTTTCTAAAAATTTCCATTTTGTCCCCAGGTGGCAAATGACCATTTTGCCCCTAGATAGCGAAAATTCCAATTTGACTCCAAATTGATCCTCGAACTCCGAATCACCATATTAACCCATTCTGGGACTTTAAAATTCTTAATTTCATTGTAAATTCTCTATTTGATCTAGTTCGAGGCTTAAATCAACTTTATTGTACCTCTAGGTACAATACCGACTTTTGTAAATTTTTCAAGACTCTCTTAGCATGTAAACATGCTATCCACCACATGTATGTCATCACAAATATTTCTGTAGAGTCGGGCTTGTCATCTTCTCCCCCACTTGGATCAACCATATGATCCTCCTTCTTGATTGACTTCGACATCCGGCTAAATATTAATATTTTAATATTATTTTATTAATAAAATATTATTTTATTTTAAAAATTTTATCTTGTCTCCTTGGTACCCAAAATACCTTATTATGCCTCACTTGACTTCCAAATCGCCTTTTATCTCACAAATTCTCCTCCGATAAAATTATTATTATTTTTTCACTTGCGAAATATTTTATCCTAAACTACTCTTTTCGTCTTTTATCACTTCTAAACATTTTAATTGACCTCAATTTGCATTCGATCAACTTTATTTATCACTATATCAAAGTATGGGGTATTTCAACTTTACTCCACCTTAAGTCAAACCAACGTCCGAAATTCATCCCTCGGATGGAACACATATCCATAAATCAGGCCATTATGCCTGTGACATTCCATATGTCTATATCAAATCGTATTTCAAATTTAATGAGCTTTAATCATCTTAAGCTCAATATAATTTTAAGTGCTTTCAAATCTCTAAGGCATCATTAAAAAAACATAATCAACATATAGGCCTTCATGCCCTTAACCCCATATGGGTATTCATCATATTTAGTCGTATCAATCATGGCTTAATAGCCTTATGCATATCCTCAAATCATCCACAAGTACGTGAGCATTCATGTATAGATCATATCCATAAGCAATCATGGCTTTTTAGCTTCACATTCTTAATATCACCTTGATTGTTGTGCCATTATCCCAAGTACACATCATGCCCATATGTCTAATTGAGCAAACCATTCATCATAATTTGGCATAATCCTTAATACATAATTTATATTGAACCATGTGTAGGCCTTTTGCTCTAAGTCCTACATACCAAGGGTTTCAACACAATGCCACCTTGTGGCTTACCACAAATCACACGAGCACAAATTTCCTATCTCAACTAACTAATTAACCTAGGCATCTTCATCTAGGCACACAATCATAATTGTTCTCTAGCCTAGGCACATACCTCTAGGCAAACATACACACTGTCACAGCCCAATCCCGAGCCATGATTGGAGCATGGACCCAATAGGCATAGCCCATCAGGCCCAAGCAAGCCTTTCTATGAAAACTTGTTCATTAGGCCATCTGTCCTTTATTTACCTCTAAGGTTCTTAATTCATAGTTATCAAAAATAATTTATTCTCAAGAATAAATCATGGCAACTAAACATATACCGTTCACAAAATAATATTACCATTTGCTAACTTGTGGTGATATTACTATTCAAGCCAAACATGCAGTGTTTACAATAAATCTCATGAATTACATTTAAATAGCCATATACACATACAAAAGACCTTGACTATCAGCGGAGTGACTCTAGCGTGGATACTATCATGGGGTGTTCTGGTAAACCTAGCGTAAGATGAACAAGAGGAAGTGCCTCTACCTAAGATCCAACTATCTTCGAACCTAAAAACTAAAACATGAAGTTAAAAAGGATGAGTATAATCCCAGTGAGTGAACATAGGAAAAGAACAAGCAAACGATACGGAGAGTTTTTTGAAAACATAATGCACTCGTTTAAAAACAATGCAATTTTGTATATTATGAATAAAACTCGATGCAGTGCTGTTTTTCAACTCATTTTAAAACATTTAGGAAGTTCAACTTTCAACATTCAATGCAATCACATAATATTTTCTCTAACATTTCTATGGTATATGTAAACATGTATACAACCGTCGGTCATCAGCTCATGTGCACTCCCACACCACACATAGCTGGAATCACCCGTCATTACCGGCATGTGCACTCCCACACTGCACATGCGTGGTTACAATTATCATTCAATAGTACATTTCACTGCATGGCACATGTAACAACATGTAACAAGAATCTTTGCATAACAATACATCACATGCCACAAATCAATTGGCAATTCAACATAATATTTCAAATACGTAATTCATCACATCATACATATCGCATAATATAAGAACACATGAGTTAATCGCATTGCACAATTTCACAACATAAAGACATTTCATCAAAGGCTTGTTCCCAAGCACATTTTAAAGCAAAGGCAAATAAAGTTTTCAAATGATTCATTTGAACACATGTGCATTTATCCCAAAACATTTTTAAATGCAAGTTCACTCACCTTAACAATGCCACCTAATGAAACTAGTGCCCACAAGATCTTAATCCAGGTTGTCCCAAAATACCATTAAAACCTATATTTACCAATAAACCATAACAACCTCAATTGAGTCATAATTTGAATCTAATAATTCTAATAAATATATATTATACAATCTACACTCTAACCTAACAGTTAACTTATAATTTTAGTCTAATTCATAAACCCCTTAAACTAATTGTTCAAGCTTTACGTTTTCTTTACCTTGGTGCTTGAAGGCATGAAGATCAACAAAACCTAACCATTTCAGGGCAAGAAAATTTGAAGAAAATTAGAAAATAAAGTCTAAAAATTACAAACCCATAAATCTTAAAATTCAAGATTTGAAAATATATACCTATTGGCTTTAAAATGAAGATCTGTAGCCAAAATTCAAGTATTGATGAAAGTGGAGTAGAAATAGAAAATGAAGAAAAGAAAGAGAGATTTTTCTTTCTCTTTCCTAGGGTTTAGATGTGCAAAAAAATGGGGTTAGAAGCTGTGGTTTTGGTGTCCAAGAAGTTAGGGGAAGGAAGAAGTAAGAAAAGAAAAGAAAGAAAAAGAAAACATGGAAAAGAAAATGAAAAAGCTTGATTTTTTTTTTGATGAAGGATGAAAATGGCGTTGGGAGGAGAAGAAGATGGAGAATGATGCCTTGGACATGATGGCCGGCCATGGGATAAGGATGAAGGGTCAAAGCTTCCTTTGGAAGCTTTGACCAAGCTAACAGCAAAATTACCATTTTACCTTCTAAGGTTTTCACCTTTTTTAATTAAGTCCTCCCACAATCTTTTAATTCCAATTTCTTTCTATTTTTCTTCTTTAACACTTGTATCAATAAAATATCAAGTTTATACTTCAACGCGGTATCACCATAATATTTAAATATTTACTTACTCGCGCTAGCTTTATTTAATAAAGACACGCGGGCCCCATTAAGGTCATTTGTCTCCGAAATTTCCTCGTTCTTCTTCTCCCCCACTTAGATTGACCATATACTCCTTTTTTGTTGAAAATTTTGACACTAAATAAAATATTAATATTTTAATATTATTTTTATTAATAAAATATTATTTTATTCTAAATTTTTTTACTTGTCTCCTTGGTATCCAAAATGTCTTATTATGCCCTGATTCACTTCGAATCACTTTTTATCTAGTTAATTCATCTTCAATAATTAAATATTATTATTTAATTATTATTTCTTCACGTGCGAAATATTTTACTCTAGAATATTCCTTTCACCTTTCATCTCTTTTAAACATTTTAATTAACTTCAATTGGCATCCGATAAGCTTTATTAGCCACCATATCAAAGAACGGGTATTACACACACACGCACATATCAATTTCATTAGCCTAGGCATTCTCATCTAGGCATACACACAACATTTAAGTACCATGGCAGTGCATACATTATGCGTGATGCATCACATGCATTTAATTAAATCCCACTCATAGTGACAATCGAAGGTGCATCCATAACCAAGCTCCAATTCTTAGCCTTCAACCATCTTTCAACTCACCCATTAGTAAAATAGCTCAATGTTCCCCTTAGAAACATCAAAACATTAAAATCATAATTATTTCCCAGCTTTTGAAAATATCCTAACTTTTCAAAAATAAAAAATTCAATATACATACTCATCCTTCCAAAAAATGAACTAAATCCTTACATTAGAAGCTGGGTAACCCAAATCTGTAATAAACCCAAGGGAAAAGAGTTTCACCAAATCTAAAAGTATTTAGATCTGAGGTTATTAACAGATTAAATCAAAAATCAATCAGTAAAAACATGTAATCTTACTTCTAGATCTAGTTTCCTAGCTTGGATTAGCTCCAAATAGGTCCAAGAATTTGTTTGGGAAGTTACGGTTTTAGGTTTTAGAGAAAGAAAGGGAGAGAGAAAGAGTTGAGAGAGAAAAATGGGGTGAAATGGCTTGAAACCCTTTCTTATTTTTACCTTTCTTCAGTGATATATCGATACATTTTCCCTAATTTTGAATGAATGTATCAATACATTGAGGCAATGTATTGATACATTTTGGACAGAATGGTCCCGAGTGCTCCCTACTTCAAATGTATCGATATATGTTCATTTTTACCAAATCTAGTGATACATCCTCAAATGTGTCAATAAAATTTGTCTAGAACAACTCATATTATTCTTCCTACCAAGAATGTATCGCTACATGAGGGGACGTTTCGATACATTTTCCCCTATAGGCGGTTTAAGTCTTCCAAAACTTCCAAAAATCCAACTTAACACCCTAAATCTATTCCTTGTTAATCTCATACCTCAAATATCTCATATAATTCAAATCCTCATACATATATTCTCAAATATACATCAAATTAAATCAAATCCTCAAGCTAGAGGATTAATTCATCATTCCTTATCAGTATTTGCCTTAACGTCTTATCTTGGTATCAAAGTGCCAAAAATATGCACAATTCCTTTGAAAACTCTCATTTATACCAATATTCATAGTCATACACCTATAAGTGTAGTCATATTCACCAAAGTTCAATGTAGGTCATCAATTGGCTTAGCTAGTTCATCTTATTATTAGAATCCTTGATGTACATTGAAATTCAAAGTCTTTCTTTATAGACCATAATAGCTAATATGCATGTTCCACAAGCATATACATCAAGTATTCAAGTTACTCATCAAATCACTTGGCCAAAATCACATTTAGGCCATATAAAAAATCAAAGGTGTTACAAATTTAGTTATAAATTTCAAAGCATGTTCAAGCACTATCATTAAATATAATGTCATCATTATGCACTTTTGTCATGCATGTTCTCATTTTCACAATGATAAGCACTTAATTTAAAATATATGAATATTGAGAATTAATATTGCATATGTTTACCTCAATAATCTTCTTGAGCCACAAATGATACAATTTACCTCTTTCTTACGCTTTTGACTTTAAGCATGTAAACTCCTCTTACAACAAAGAAACTCAAACTTTTTTTCTTGGTACCTAAATTTTCTTGGTGTTGGCTCCATTAGTTTTTAATGATAATAAAACATTCCCATTTATTTGTGTCTAATTCCTTTATTTGAGTGTGCAGGAAATTAATATATGAATTTAATTTCTTAAATCTTCAAAGAGTATTTTTGAAAGAAAAAGAGGGATAAAATCAACAGGATGTAACTGAATAATAAGGAGGAAGCTTATTGGTTAAACAAGGAAGAACATTGGTTGACCAAAAATTCAAATTGGAGCAATGACAGACTGAAGAGTTTGAGAAACAGAACCAACTTAGTCAACCAAATCAGTTGACTAAGTGCCCTCTAAGAGAATCTGTAAACCAGAAATAAAATCAACTTAGTTAACCAAGTTAGTCTACTAAGAGCTCTCTGTCTACAATTTGAACCAAATCACTACAAGACAAATTACCGGCTAGAACTCATCCTCAACTGTTTCCAACGAATATAAACTGCCAAACTGCCATCAAAGTTGCATCTCCAAGTATAAAAGGGTCTTCCAACAATGAGAAACAAGTTTTTTGTAGCCTTGAGTAAGATTTGAGCTTTAGAAAGAAGAAAAACCAGAAAAGCTTCACTGCACTTGTCTGCAGTTAAATGCCTACTCTTTGTCATTGTATTTAGCACTCAATCTTGTACCAATCAGATCAACTTGTGATCATAGGTACTTTCTTTAACTTATCTTCTTGTATACTTAGAGTGAGGGAGTCACTCTAAGGGGTTGTTCAAGCTTGAGAAAGCTTGAATGTTATAGGTTGTGGTTGAGCCTTGGAAAACCACTTTGGGTTTTAGTTAAGCCCGTGAAAAACTAGTGTAAAGGTTTTGGCTGAGCCTGTGAAAAGCCATTGTAAAAGCTTGGTGAAAGCTTGTGAATTTCATCGAATTTTTAATGAATCGTTGGGAAAATCCTTGGTTGGATAATCAAGGTAGTGGATGTAGGTCTTGGACCGAACCACTCTAAATTGTTGTGCATCTTATACTCTGTTTTTACTTTCCTAAGATTTGAAAATTAGTTTCATATCTTGTCAAGAACCAAATTGTGCTATTCACCCCTCCCTCTAGCACATATTGATGGGACCAACACTTGGGTCCTTTAAAGTAATTTACCTTGGTTCCCTTTTGAACCTTATCAGTTTTTATCACTTTACCATGTGAAGGATTAATTCTTTTTGGAACCCATACATATTTCACAACTTTGTCTCTTTGTGAGATAACTTTCAAAAGGCAAGATAAAGTAGAATGTCCAAATTTAAAGCAACAAGTGCATTTTCAAAACCAATCTGTCATGACCTGGTACTCTCTCCGAGCCTGTGACAACCGTCGCGATGTCCCCGATAGACATTCATTACCCTGAATGCCAACCGAAACCTCGCAAGGCTTAATATCAATTTTCGCACCTCCTTTGTGAGCAATAATTACTAAATATCATATTTTAAAAGATTATAAGCTATTTCCAAATCAAAACAATAATAAAAATATTTTCTGTCTCACAAGGGCATTTTGGTCATTTTTCTCAAAAATTTTGAAACTTGCTGAAAATATAATATATAGGGAAAAATACACATTTCATAACTAAAAATAAGTTTTTATGTCTAAAACATTCATTTATGGTGAAATTGTAGCTAATAGAATAAAATAAAAATATTAAATGAAATATTCCATTTTCTTATAAAACAATATTTATAGAACTTTGCGTAAATAATTTTTGTAGCGTAAAAGCAAAATAAATCCATACATATAGTAACACAGATAACCAGAGTATGTAATTTAATTTACAATGACGTGTGGGCCCCTGAATGACCAAAGGTAACAAAGGTTGTGGACCTACAATTTTTGAAGAGGCGAGTCCAATAATAACCCTCGACTTAATAAGCTATTTACGGACTATCCTGATCCTAGAATGAGTGGAAAGGAAGGTGGTCAGTTTATATAAACTCAGTGAGTAAACAAACATCATCTAAAATATCTAAAGTCGAGTAAATTGAGACAACTTAAAATAGTTCATCGTACTATGATTCATAACGTTTCAAACTCATTTCAACTAACTAAAATAATTTCATTTCACTCAAATAATCAACATGGCTTATGAATTTCTTAAGAATTTGGCTCGTGCCAAAACTCATTCTCAGGGATACCTTGGTCGGGCCATCCAACCGAGTCCACCAAGACTGTTAAAGAAAAGTTTATATACGCATAAGACACATTTTTACGTTTAAAAGCATAGTCGTTCCTTGGCATTGGCTGAGTTCACCCTCACGTGGTGGTTTAATGTGTAGTGAACTCTAAAGATTTACCTCAGGAGATACCCTCTGCGCCTCTCGTACCGAGGTAAAATATAACCGGGTTTACCGTGCCTCTCTCTAATAGGCTGGTCCACGGAAACCCGCCACTGCAGTGACTAATCAATATCCCACCAAATCAATAAAAGTTTCGATAGCATGACATGGAAATTATATAACTATCTAGTCTGTTAAGGCAAAACAAACAATTCATACAATTTCAACACAATTTCCAATTCAGCCATTCATGCCAATATCACCATAAGCCATTCAATTCAAACCATAAATTTACAACACAATCAAACAGTCTTCAATCACTCAATTTCAAAAATCATCATTCAATTTCAAAATGATTTATAAACTCATTTCATTTAATCACATTTTACTTATAAAACATAAGGATTTACCATTTAAACTCATTTAATCACAAAAACGAATAAAAACTACTTTAGATAATTAAGACGATAATAAGGTTACTCACAATATCGGGAGTCAAAGTACTCCTAGTCCCGATCTTTGGGTACAATCTCCTTACCCTTATCGAAAGTTTCACCACCTAAACATAATGCACAATAAACAATTTACTATATTTGTACTAAATTGTTATAAAACTAATTTAGGCTCTATATGAATGCATGAAATGGGATGCAAAATGTTCGGATTATTATCTAAATAAGGTGTTCTACGTAGCTTCAATTATGTATCGAAATAAAATGGTATTGGCCTAATTCGATCTATACACTAGTTAATTGGCCAATACATCCAATTCAACTCCAATTAACTTGATTCCACTTCCAACACTCCAAGTCATCAATTACAAGTTAAATAATATGTAATATCACAAAAATCCATCATCAATATCTTCCTTGTAAAATTCGGCCATTGAAGGTTTAGTGTAGAACATGTAATTTTCATGCTTGATTTTTACACCTTACATCATAAAACAACTAAAAACACCTAAATAGCATGAAATTCATCAAAGTCCATTATCCAATTTCTCTCTTGAAAATTTCAGCCAAGGAGTGTGGGTGAAGGGCATGAAATTTCTTGCTTGTTTTTCATGCTAAACATCACCAAACAACTAAAAACACTAAGATACCTTGAAATCTAACCAAATAAATCATCAAATCTTCTCTCCCTAAATTCGGTCAGCCATGAATCCTTCATGAGATCTTGAATTTTAACCATGGTCATTGAAAAAGAATGTATAAGAAAGGTAGATCACAAGCTAGAATTAAGAAATTTTACCTTTACTTGCTTAATTCTTGAAATTCAATGAATTTTCTCTTGATTTTCTTCTCTAGGGTTTGTTCTATGCTTTTTTCCTTTTGTTCTTGCCTTGGCAGGCCAAGAGAAATGAGATGGGAGAGTTTTAGTTGTGTTTATAAAGAAAAATATAATAATATTAAAGCTTGACACTTGTCACCATGTGATTGGTCCGTGCATAAAACTTAATAATTAAGCATTTCTTCTCCACCACATAAAATCCCTCAATTATCCAAAGTATAAAATGAATTTTATGAGTTTGACAAGTGTCAAGGTAGTGTAAAATTCCAAAAATTCTAATTACGTCCTTGTGGATACGTGAAATGACCTTTTTGCCCTTATGTTCGAAAAATTGTCAGAATTAAAATTTTTCACTTCTCAAGCTCAAATTATGTTCCAAATAGTCAAACTTGATCAAAATTTCATCCACCATCCCAAATTTGCCCTCAAGTGGAAAAATGACCATTTTACCCCTACATTATGAAAATTTCAATTTAACTCCAAATCAATCCTCGAACTCCGAATCACCATATTAAGTCATTCTAAGATTCAATAACTCTCAATTGCATCTTAAAATATTTATTTGAACTAGTTCAAGACTTAAATCAACTTAGTTGTACCACTAGGTACACTACTGACTTTTGACGATTTTTTCGAGGTATTCAAGTATGCAAGCATGTTGTTAAATACATAAATGACATGGCAAGTATATTATAGGGCTAGGCTTGACAGAATCATTTTTTTTTCATTTTTTTTCATTTTCTTTAACAAAGAAATTCTTAAGATGGGTTTTTTTTTGTGAGAAATCATAACTTAACCCCTATTTGTTAAAGAAATCCCCTTGCAATACCAACTTGTCACTCAATTTGTTGGTTGTCTTGAAACTTAAAGAATGTACCATGCAAGCTTTTATCTTTCTTTTGCATCTCATTCAATTCAAGTTGTATGCTTTTCATATTATTTTCCAATTTAATCCAAGTTTTAACTAGGTTCTTATTTTCAACCTTAAGTTTTGCTATGATGCCTTTATATTTCAACATTTTTTCTTCGAACTCAAACATAAAATCATCATAAGCATCTTGCATTCATAAGAGGTGTAATCATCTTCATTATGAGCATAGGAATCAAGATTATGAGGAAAAAGGTATACCTTGTAATCATCAAGTGCCATAAGAAAAAGATTTGCAATCTCATCATTTTCTTCATCTTGAGAGTCATCATTGTCACTCCAAGTTGCTATCATTAAGTCAAATGCAAGTAAAGCATAAATAATGAATCAAGGTAAAATATTTTCCTAAGCTAAATGCAAGCAATAAATCACAATGTAGAAAAATTAAAAGTAAGACACAAGATTTATAATGGTTCAGCTTTTCAAGTACCTACATCCACTCCTTTGGCAACCAAGGAAAGGATTCTTTCCTTTCAACTAGATGAAACAGTAACCTTCACAACTGCTTTTTCACGGGATCAAGTGATAACCCTTACACAATCTAGAAAGAGATTCTTGCCTTTTAACGAGATCAAACGATAACCCTTACACTAGATTTTTCAAAGGGATCAAGCAATAACTGATAATTTTATTATTTTGTCTCATTTTTTAAAAAAGCTAGCTAAGTTCTTGAGTTTAGATTAGAATTGAGTTATTTTTAATAACTTTTCTAAATAAGTTTATTTTTAGTGAGTTATTTTGTTTTATACTATTTTTATGTTATTTGCTTTAGTTTAGTTATTACTTATTAGCTTTTATGCTTTTGTAGGATTATAAGGGATACGACTTCAAATTGGTAAAGGTGTTTAAAGGACCAAAGCTTTGTTCATACATATTGCAATATTTTAAGCATAACTTCCACTCCAGATATCCAAATGAAGTGATTTTTAAGCCAATGGAAAACTAAGCTACAACTTTCATGACAAACTTTTCCCAGTTTTGCTTTAAAGTTGGAGAAAATTGTATTAGAAGTTGACAGAGTGTATTAGAATTTTCACAAAAACCTAAAGCCAGGCCAACGTTGCGGCATTGAAGGTCTATGCTGTAAAGTCGAGAGCCCAACTTTGAATTTTCAACCCAAATGTTAAATACTGCAGGCTGGTGCATGGTTTGTCAAACAAAAGAGTCCTAATAAGGTTTTAACACCTATATAAGCCTCTTTAAATAATTAATTATACTAGGTTTAGGTTGAATAAGGAGTTTTAGTTTTTAAAGAAATTAGCCACTAGAAATTCAAGAAGTCAAGCCTCCAAAGTGGAAGACTGGAGATCAAAATTGGCAATCTTTGTTTTTTTCTTTCCATATTCTTTTTATTATTCTTGTAATTTTTTATGCTCAAAATACTTGAGAAGTCCCTGTACTAGGGTATTTTCTTCAATTTAGTCTCTTTACTCAAAATTATAACATTTTAGTCGCTTAATTTTGAAAATTACTTCAATTTAGTCACTCTAATATTTTTTGTCCAAATTGACCATTATGTTGATGATGTCATCGCTGACGTGGTGTCAAATGCTGACATGGCATATAAAAGGATTATGGCTGTTGGAGTGGCAGTGCCATGTCAACATGCCAAGGGTGACATGGGACTGCCACATCACACTTCGGGGTTAGGCCAATGATGTGGCATCATGATGACATGGCACTGCCACGTCACCCTATGGATATGGATTGTTGATGTGCAACGTCAAGAGGTTGCCACGTGGTACTTTATTCTTCAAAAGAAGCACTTGTTGAGATTTGAACCCAAGACCTCTAACAAATAAACAAATGTCTTTACCATCACACCTAAACTCTTACATTTAATAATATCTTGCTTGAATTTCTTTTCTTTTTTTTTTCTTTCTTATTACAAATAAAAAAGAAAAAGAAAGAAGAAAAAAAATTCAAGCAAGTATTATTAAATGTGAGAGTTTAGGTGTGATGGTAAAGACATTCGTTTACTTGTTAGAGGTCTTGGGTTTAAATATCAGAAAGTGTTTATTTTGAAGAATAAAGTGCCACATGTTGGTATATAAAGAGTGCCACGTGGTTGCCTCTTGATGTGCCACGTCAACAATCCATATCCATGGGGTGACATGGTAGTGCCACTTCATCATGTTGGTGACGTGGCATCACCACGTCATTGGCCCAACCTTGAAGTGTGACGTGGCAATGCCACGTTACGCTTGAAGGTGTGATGGTAAAGACATTAGTTTACTTGTTAGACGTCTTGGGTTCAAATCTCAGCAAGTGTTTCTTTTGAAGAATAAAGTGCCACGCGTTAACACCTAAAGAGTGCCACATGGTATCCTCTTGACGTGCCACGTCAACAATCCATATCCATGGGGTGACATGGTAGTGCAACATCATCTTGTTGGTGATATGGCATTCCCACTTCATCGGCCCAACCTTGAAGTGTGACATAGCAGTCCCACATCACCCTTGGCATGCTGACATGGCACTACCACGTTAATAACCAAAATACCTTTATATGCCATGTCAGCATTTGATGCCATGTCAACAACGACGTTAGCATCGTAACGGTCAATTTGGACAAAAAATGTTAAAGGGACTAAATTGAAGCAATTCCCAAAATTAAGGGACTAAAGTATTGTAATTTTTAGTAGAGGGACTAAATTGAAGAAAATACCCTAGTACAGGGACTTCTCAAGTATTTTGACCAATTTTTTATGGTTGAACTTCAAATGATTTTTATTTCAATTATGAGTAGCTAAATTCCTTTTATCTAGGATTGCAATTGAACTCACATGTAATCTAAATTTTTAATCTCTTTCTTGCTTATTTTCAATGGCATTGTTTTGTTTATTTTAATTTATTTTTAATGCTTTTAATTGCTTAGATACAAATTAAATTGATTTGAAAACCTAACCATAACTTGGAAAAGGGAGATTAGTGTAGGCCAAGGTTGGAATAACATATGATCATATTTATTTGCTTGGATGAATAAATTGATTTGTGTATAGAATAGGAATATACCTATATGTCATATGTAACCAAGATTAGAGCTTGAATTTAATGAGTCTATTTTAATTTCAATTCACATAGGAATGTAATGTTTTGATTAAAATAGATATTTTTATAAGAGTTTTGGGAGAGCCTTATAAATAATTGAGGACTTTAGGTTAGTAATTCAATCCATTGAAATAAGTTAAGAGAGAAAGGTTAGATTTAGATGAAGTGTGAGGGATATTGTAATCCTAGGCTTATTTAGATTGATTTTTCTCTAATTATTATTGTTGTGATTTTTAGATTAGTTTATTGTGATTTAGTTTTATTTAATTTTTAGTTTAATTAATTTATTTTGACTGTTTGGATAAGACTAAATTGTTATAATTTTAGTACTTAAACAAAATTTTAGATCAATTCTCTATGGGATCGACACTTTACTTGCCATTATAATATTTGTTCGATAGGTACACTAGTGTGGGTAGAAAATTAGACAACAAGTTTTTGGTGTTGTTGCCAAGGAATTGTTTTCTAGAATTTTTGTTAATATTAATATGAGGCAAAGTTAGTCTTACTTCAAACTTTATTTTCATGTTCTCAAGTATCTTTGGTCATTCTATGCAAAGGAAAAGAAACTTGAAAACATCTTTTCATGTTTCAAGAGGAACAATATTCAAATCTTTATAAACCTTAAACCCTAAAGATAGAAAGAACATTTCGCAGACTTCGAAGGAAAATTTGCAAGTTACAACTCCTAATCAAACAATGGTCGAAGATAACAACAATAATGGCAACAAAGCCATTAATCAGATTCTTGAAGAGAACAAGTCCTTGCAAAATTATGTTATTCCTTTCTTGTAAAGCTTGCATTAAAACATCAAAAGACCTCCCAATAAAAGCAAATAATTTTGAAATCAAGCCTACTTACATTCAGATTGTTTAGTCATCAATTCAATTTGGTGGATTACCTAGTAATGATCCTCATTCTCATCTAGTGAATTTTCTGAAAATTTGTGACACTTTCAAGTACAATGGGGTAATTGATGATGCTATCAGATTGAGACTCTTTCCGTATTCTTTAAGGGATAAGGAAAAAATCTAGCTGAATTTACTTCCAATGAGATTTATCACTACATGGGATGACTTGGTTCAAAAATTTGTGGCTAAATTTTTTCCACCAACCTACACTACAAACATGAGGAATGATATAACATCATTTACACAATTTGATAGTGAGTCCTTGTATGAAGCTTGGGAGAGATTTAAGGATTTACTTAGAATATGTCCACACCACAGGCTTCCAAAATGGCTATAAGTTTAGACGTTTTACTATGGGTTGATGAGTTAAATCAAAGCTACAATTGATGCTGTTGTTGGTGGGGCATTAATGGGTAAGAATCTTGATGAGGCAATGAATTTTTTGGAAGAGATGACATCTAATAATTACCAAAGGCCATTAAAAAGATTTGGCCCTAAAAAAGTTGCAAGTGTTTATGAGATTGAAACGCTTAATGCCTTGACTGCACAAGTAGTTGCATTGTCAAAGAAATTTGATATAATGGGGGTTAATGTTGTCCACAACTCCTATATAACTTAGGATTTGTGTGGAGAATACCACTCAAGCGAGCAATGTCTATCTAATCCTGAATTGGTACAATTTGTTCGGAACTTCAACAGGCAACGGAATAATCTATATTCCAACACCTATAATCCTGGTTGGAGGAACCATCCTAACTTTTCATGGAACAACAAGCCAGGGACTTCAAATCTAAGGCCAAATATACCCCATGGCTTTCCACAACAAGCTAGACCTCTTGTCCCTAAAAAGAAGCCTACCGTGGAAGATGTTCTCATGCAATACATGACAAAAAAATGATGCCACCATTCAAAGTCAAGCAACTTTATTGAGAACTCTTGAGACTCAATAGGGCCAACTTGCTAATTCCATTAATAATAAGCCCTAAGGTACCTTACCAAGTGACACTAAAGCCAATCCTAAAGGTAAGGAACAATGCAAGGCAATCACTTTAAGGAGTGAAAAGAAGGTTGAAGGGGTAAGTAAAAAGGCAATTGGATCTTCAAAAAAGCATGTTAATGTTGAGAAAGAAGTTGAAGCTGAAAAGAAAGATGATGGGAAAACTGGAAATCAACTGAAATCTCAAGTAAATTATCCTCTACCACCATTTCCATAAAGGTTGCAAAATTAAAATCTTGATAAGTAGTTTCAAAAATTTCTCAATGTCTTTACAAATAAATATCCCTTTTGTTAAAGCTTTGGAACAAATACCAAGCTATGTTAAGTTCTTGAAAGACATTCTTTCCAAGAAGAGAAAATTAGGTTAGTTTGTAACTGTTCTTTTTACAGAAGAATGTATTGGGATTCTTCAAAATAAATTACCCCTAAAACTCAAGGGTCCTTGTAGTTTCTCAATTCCTTGCACAATTGGTATTTTGTTCTTTGCTAAAGCTTTAAGTGATTTGGGTGCAAATGTCAATTTGATGCCATTATCGATCTTTGAGAAACTTAGTTTGGGGGAATGAAAGTCGACTTTTGTGAAACTATAACTTGTTGATCGTTCCTATGTTTATCCAATAGGAATCATTGAAGATGTTCTTGTCAAGGTAGATAAATTTATCTTTCTAGTTGATTTTGTGAATCTTGACATGGAGGAAAATAAGCAAATCCCGATCATCCTTGGAAGACCTTTCTTAGAAATAGTTAGAGCTTTAATTGATGTGGAAAAAAGTGAGCTTACCTTGAGAGTTCAAGATCAATAGGTAACATTCAATATTTTTAGAGCTTTAAAATTTCCTATGGAATCTAAAGAATGTTTTTGTAAGAATGTGGTAAGTAGTCTGACAAATAAGGTATTCTCAACAAAATATCCCAATGACTCACTTGAAGCATGCTTAGTTGCAAATACTAATAAAGATGATGTTGAATTTCTTGAATACTCAAATTTGTTGGATGCTTACCCAAGATTTAAATCTATTCATCAATTTGAGTCTTTAGAAGTTTCATCTTCTATAATGCTAGCTTTTAAGCCCTTCATTGAAAAACCACCTACCTTGGAACTTAAACCTTTGCCAACACACTTAAGGTATGCTTTCTTGGAAACTCTTCCACTCTTCCAATAATTATTTCTACTTCCTTTACTAAAATATAGGAAGATAAGCTTTTGAGGACATTTGGAGAGTTCAAGAAAGCAATAGGATGGACCATTATAGATATTAAGGGAATTAACCCTTCCATATGCATGCATAAGATCTTTCTTAAGGACAACCACAAGGCCACCATTTAACATCAAAGAAAACTCATTCCTATCATGAAAGAAGTGGTCAAGAAAGAAATCATTAAGTGGTTAGATGTTGGAATTATTTATCCAATCTTTGATAGCATATGCGTAAGTTTAATACAATGTATACTAAAGAAAGAGGTAATAACTGTGGTTTTTAATGACAACAATGAACTGATTCCTACAAGAACAATGATTGGGTGGAGAGTTTGCATGGATTATCACAAGCTTAACAATGCTTTAAGGAAGGATCACTTTTCTCTCTCTTTCATTAATCAAATGTTAGATAAATTGGTTAGTAAAGACTATTATTGCTTTTTGGATGGTTATTCTGGATACAATCAAATTGCCATATCTCCTTAAGATCAAAAGAAGCCTACCTTTACATGTCCTTATGGTACATTTGCATTTAGAAGAATGCCATTTAGATTATGTAATGCCCCTACCACTTTTCAAAGATGCATGATGACCATATTCATAAACATGGTGGAACAATGTTTGGAGGTATTTATGGATGATTTTTCTGTTTTTGGAAATACTTTTGATATTGTCTCATGAATCTTGCTAAGGTACTCAAGCAATGTGAAGAAACAAATTTGGTATTGAATTGAGAAAATTACCACTTCATGGTGTAAAAAGGCATTGTTCTTGGGCACAGAATTTCCAGTAAAGGTATTGAGGTAGACAAGGCAAAAATTGAAACCATTGAAAAGCTTCCACTGCCAACAAATGACAAAGTTATTAAAAGTTTTATTGGCCATGCTAGCTTTTTATAAGAGATTCATCAAGGATTTTTCTAAGATTTCAAAACCACTATGCAATCTTTTGGAAAAAGATGTGCCATTTTAATTTGATGATGTTTGTCTTGAAGCATTTGATGAATTAAAGAAAATATTGATTTCTGCACCTATCATCATAAGTCCAGACTAGACTCTTCCTTTTGAACTAATGTGGGATGCAAGTGACTATACGATGGGTGCTATTTTGAGTCAAAGGAAAGACAAAATCTTTTATTCAATTTACTATGCTAGCAAGACCTTGAATGAGGCACAGAAAAATTACACAACAACAAAAAAAGATCTTTTGGTTGTAGTTTGTGTTTGACAAATTTCACTCTTATCTAGTTGGAACAAAGGTGTCTACACTGATCATTTAGAAATCAAGTATTTGATTGCCAAGAAGGATGGTAAACCAAGATTGATAAGATGGATTCTTTTATTACAAGAGTTCGATTTAGAAATTCGTGACAGAAAAAGAACAAAGAATCAAGCAGCAAACCACTTATCAAGATTGGAGAATAAAGCTCAAAATGGAGACTCAACCGCAATCAAGGAGACCTTTTCAGATGAACAACTTATGCAAGTTGGTAAGAAAAGACTTCCTTAGTATGTTGATTTTGTGAATTATCTGGTAAGTAATACTCTTCCTCTTGATTTAAATTTTCATCAGAAAAAGAAATTTTTACATGATGTTAAATATTATGTTTAGGATGAGCTTTTCTTGTTTACATAATGAAAAAACCAGATTCTTTGAAGGTGTGTCCCAGAGGAAAAAATCCACAGTATACTTTAGCACTACTATTCTTTAGATTATGGAAGACATTTTAGAAGAGACTGAACTGTTGCTAAAGTTCTCCAATTAGGTTTGTATTGGTCTACATTATTAAAGACATTCACTGCTTTGTTTTACAATGTGATAGATGCCGGAGAATAAGTAACATATCAAGGAGACAAGAGATGCCTCTCAATACCATCCTTGAAGTAGAGATCTTTGATGTGTAGGGTATTGACTTCATGGGTCCATTCATACCTTCATACAACATTAAATACATCTAGGTGGCTGTTGATTATGTCTTGAAGTGGGTTAAAGCAGCAGCTTTTCATACTAATGACTCCAAGGCATAAAGAAAAATATCTTCACTCGATTTGGCACTCCAAGGCCAATCATTAGAGATGAAGAGAGTCATTTTTGCAACAAATATTTTGACACACTTCTTACAAAATATGGAGTTAAACACAAAGTTGCAACTGCTTACCATCCTCCAACAAGTGGCCAAGGTAAGGTGTCCAATAGAGAGATTAAGATGATTTTGGAGAAAACACCGTGTCCCTCAAGGAAAGATTGGAAAGAAGATTAGATGATGCATTATGGGCATATCAAACTACTTATAAGACTCCAATTAGTATGTCTCCATATAAGTTAGTCTTTGGAAAAACTTGTCACCTGTTAGTGGAGCTTAAGCAAAATGATTATTGGGCCATTAAGAAGTTGAATTTTGATTTGCAAACAGCTGGTGAAAAAAGGCTTCTGCAATTAAATGAACTTGATGAATTTCAACTTCAAGGCTACTAGAACGTTAAAATCTATAAGGAGAAAACAAAAAATTGGAATGATAAGAAAATAATGGAATGTCACTTCGAACTTGGCCAATATGTGTTGCTCTATAATTTTTGCTTGAAATTGTTTCCAAGCAAGCTTAAATCAAAGTGGTCTAGGCCATTTGTAATCACTAAGGCGTTTACACATGGAGCAGTCAAAGTCGTAGAGAAATATGGTCAAATATTCAAAGTTAATGGTCAAAGATTGAAGCGTTATTAGGGAAGCAAAATTAATCGCAAAAAGTCCTCAATAATTCTCTTTGACACTACCTAAATTTGAGATAGTCAAGCTAATGACTATAAAGAAGTGCTTCTTGGGAGGCAACCCAAGCATTCTAACTTAATCTACTAACTTTAAAATTATTTTCTATTATTAATTATTTATTTTTCACTTACTAATTGATTTTTTTATTTTTACAAGTACCATTTAATTTAAAAAAAAATCAATGCCACAACGTTGAAGGATTTGCACTACGATGTCCCAACATCAAAAGTTTGTTGTTTCAAAAAGTATTCAGTGCCACGGAGTGAGTCCTATAGCACCGTGATGCCTTGGCATCCCATGTATGCCAAGGCCACCTTGACTCTAAATCGGAAAAGGAATTCAATGCCACAGCTCTGCATGACTTGCCCTGTGACGCCAAGCTGGAAAAAAGAAAACCATAACCCTCTATTTAAACCCTCTTATCCCCATACAACCTCATTAGCCTCTAACACAAACTCTTTCTCTAAATACTTTCATTCTTCCATTCTCTCCAACTTCTCTCTATGAACCCATCAAAACTTCTCAAGCAAATCATCAACCAAAATCACTTTTTGCCTTCAACATTCCTCATTGGTGCTTCAAATATTCAAGTAAGTCTACTTTTCTTTGCTTTTGAGATATTGTGGACTTTAAAGACATTGCATGGAAGAAGTTTGGCTTAATTGGTATTGATGATTGTGGAATTAACTATGTTGCATTGAAAGTTGCTAGGTAGGTACTTGTTTGAATATTATTTAGAGATTAATTTCTGATATTTGTTTGAAGTTTAATTTTGTCATTGCCAATGGCACCCAAAAGAGATAGGGATAGTGTTGGTGATCTATAAAACTCTAGTACTTGAGAGAGGATTCGATGTGAGTGAGGGTTACTACCTAGAAATTCATGAGATTATTATTGCCAAGCAGTGGACCACATTTTGTAAACACCCTCTTGCCACTACAATGTGCATTGTTAGGGAGTTTTATGTTAATGCACAAGCACATAATAATGGGTCTGCTTTTGTTTGAGGGAAATTTGTGCCATTTAATGCTGATGCGATTAATGCTTATTTTGATATTCAAGAGGCTGTGGTTTATGACTACTTTGAATTTGTTATTGGGGAGCTTGATTTTGATGAGGTGATTAATTATTTGTGTAAGGGTAATGGGGAGTGGAAGATGTCTAAGGTGATGCCAGTGTTTTTCAAGAGCATTCAACTCCATGGTGCTTACAAGTGTTGGTTGTATTTTGTTGTAGCTAGGATGCTTCCAGTGAAGCATGTTAGTGATATTACTAAGGATAAAGCTTTATTGCTTTATTGTATTTTGATTGGAAAGGCCATTGATATTGGGAGGCTAATATACAACACCATCCTTCTTTCTACTAATACACCTTGTGAGGGCATATGGTTTCCTTCTTTAATCATCGAGTTGTGTAAGAGAGTTAGTGTAGAGTGGGGATCTGGGGAAAAGTTGCTATATCCCAAAGGTTCGATTGATGATGCTATAATTGTGAAATTTATGCAACAAGATTTATCCACTACTGGAGGCAGTTCGTCTACTGTGAAGCCTTGAGTACCTCGTCCCCATACTTTGTCCATGGCATAGAGGATGGAGCAACTTGAGCTTTGCATGGACCATCAAGCACAATGTACTCGAGCCATTGAGCAAATGATGAGAGCATATGCAAGACATGTGGGCATAGATATGGATGTTTGTTGTGGATTTAGTACATGCAAGAATATGTATCTAACAAGTAATATAGACAATAAATCTAGAATTTTATCCCATAAGGATTTGATCCTAATTTTTCATTAAGTATTAAAATTATGATAGACTAATCTTATTCGAGGAACTCGATTATATAGAAAACCAATTAAAACTAAATTCAATCAAACACTAAACTAATTAACAAAAACTAAATATTCACTAGAGAAATGCAATAGACTAAAACCTAGGATTATGGGTTCATTCAATATTTCATCAAACATCTGTTTTCTCATTATTTACATTCATGGGTGGTTTTGTTAACCTAGAATCCAAACCTATGCACAAGTCTCTGTCGAGATGCTTGTACTAATACTTAACTTAATTGGGTCATTATATGTCTATAGTAATAAATTATATAAGGTTCATTAAGTTCGTGTTCTAATCTAGCTATGTATGGCATTTAGGCGTATGTCTACCCTAATTGCAAATTAAATCACCTATTCTTTAAGTGACATGAACATACACTATTCAAACCTTAATCCAATCTAAAATTACTTTGTTGAGTCTCATTTAGATTCACAAATCACTCAATTGTTGGCCAAACAATCAAAAGAATTACGAACAGGTTTGAATAAACATAACAATTCCCATTCATAATAAATAAAATAGAAACCAATATTCAAATTACATGCTGAAATCCACCATAGTTCTAGAAAAATAATTTAGCTCATAACATCTAATAAAAACATCATCCAAAGAAACTTAGCCCTTAATCCAAGTCAAAAAATTAAAAGAAGAACAAAAGTAGAGAGAAAAACTAAGAATTGAAGCTTTTTTATTTCAAATCTCCCTCAAATTCTTTTCCCTTCTTGCTTTGTTTTTGGCTCTTTTTCTCCAGAATAATTGCTTGCCATCCTTTTCTCAAAACTTTTAAAAGGTCCTTTAAATAATCTCCAAAAGCCTTAGTTGTAAAAATCCTATAAGCAAAATAAAGAAACCTGTATAGCGCTGCGACATTGCCTTCCTTGGCATCGTGGCCTCGGGCCAATGTATAGTGCACCTTTCACCAGCCAGTGTCGCAGCGCTGTGCTCTCTAGATTTTGCATGATGTACTTGAAGCATCTTGGTGTTGCAGCCTTGAGTAACTTAAGGTTGCAACCTTCATTCCTTGTGCTGCCTTGTGCAAAATTATAGCAATCCAACCTTTTCCAATGTGATTTTCACCTCAATTTGCTCTGAATTGGATGATATGGTAAACATAAAAGTTGTAGCCATATATTTTATCTTTCCAATGGCTCAAGAATCTCATCAATTGGACTTCTATAACTCATGTTACCCTCAAAATACTACATGTACAAATAAAGCCATCGCCAATAAAATAAATCAACAATAACTAAACTTAAAGTAATTTAAGTTATCCTTAAACTTCAGTAATCAACAATAACAAGTTATTCTCAAAATTGCATGAATTTCATCAATTAAGATCTTTTCATCAAATTCCCTACAAGAACAATAAAATAAATCAACAATAACTAAACTTAAAGTAATTTAAAGCAAAATAACATAAAATTGAACTAAAATAACTTAAACTAAACTAATCACATGTATTAAATTAAATTAAGCAAAATAAATAAAATACTTAAATTCTAAACATAAAATCTCAAAAACTTAGCTATTTAAGCCCACAAAATGTGACAAAATAACTTTATATAATAGAGTTATCAATGCTTTTTTTGTTTTGCTAGATGATCCCACCAATGTTGATGGAACTAATGATGTTGATGAGGAGGAAGTCTAGATTCGCTCTATCATTGTTCAACTGTCAAGGAAGTTTTTGTATACCTTATCTTTATTTTTGTTAAAAATTGGGGACAAAGTTTTGTTTTAAGTTTGGAGGGGTGTTTTTAAATTTTGTTTAGTGTGTGGCTTTATTGTTATGATTTGCTTGTGTTTATTTTATTTGCTTTAAATTTGTTCTTCTATTTTGCATGCTTTATTGGCTTTAATTTTTAGCAATTTTGTTATTTTTCACTTATATAAAAAAATTTTAAATAAAAAATAAAAAATTTGCTTCAAATGTTTTAAAACCTTGTTTATGATTTTTCCCTATCCTAGGATGATAGTTTGATTATTTTATGATTTTAGCTTTCAGGAAGAATATGGGTATGATTTGCATTTGTGTTGACGTCCTTGTGATAACTTTGTTGTAGAATGAGACTTCCAATAATTTGAACACTCTATTCCTTTACTTAGAATTGTTATGTGATTTAAAAAAAGTTTATGTTAATAAAAGTATAGTGAAGTCAAGGATTCTAAAATTTGTTTGATTCTCTCTTGAGATGAAATTCTAGATAATACTTAAGATAGAAAATGATTTAGGCCATCTTTGGGTCTCTTTGAGCCTACCTTGTTATAAAGCTATCCCTAGTAACCCCTTTTGGGCCTAATTTTCCTTTTCTTTGTTAGGCACATATTTATGTTAACCTAAGCCTTTTTATATACTTCCAATTTTGAACCCTTCATCCTTAAGTATTTTGATACTTCTAGGAATTATTTTGAGCTTAAAGTTAAAATAAGGAGAAAAGGGTGTTGAAAAAAAATATGTTCATTGGTGCAAGAAATATACTCGTTGTTAAAAAAATAAATATATAAATAAATAAATAAAAAGGGAAGAAAAGAAAAGGAAAGTGTATCATAAGTTTGGGGCTGCTATGAGGAAGACAAAAAAAATTTTTTGAGCTCTTAAATAGGTCATAGATTAAATAGGATGAATTTTAGCTTAAATATTTTTTTTATCATACCTTGACCCTAGCCTTATATTATATGCTTAATAAAGACCTACTGATCCTTGAACCAGTGTTAGTCTATATTAGTGGATAGAGAGATGAAAAGCAAACCTCTGGGATCCTAATACTAATCTATGCTTAGAATTAGCAAAAATCAATCTGAATTGAATGATATTCTTTGTAAGAGATTATTCATACACACACACACACACACACACATAGGAAGTCCCTTTGAAAGTGAATTTTCACTTGAATTGATGCATAAGTTTAAAGATTATTTGTATTTTTGTTGGTAGGATTAATACACGCAAGTGCATGTGGCCGTATAAGTAAAACAAAGGTAAGTCGAGTATCGTTTCCCATAGAGATTTGTACCTATTCTTACTAAGTATTAAATTTATAACAAAGTAATCTTATCTAAGCGCTTGATTTCAAATGATTAATTAAACTAAAATTAATTAATTAACTAAAGAATTAAAAAAGAATCAAAATATCAATAAGAGAAATATTTACTCAAAACCCAAGATTATGGTGTTTTTCAAAACTTCATCTAAATTAAATCATTCTCCTTAACTTAAATTAATGGAATACATGGCTAACCTAGAATCCATATTATGTACACGTCTCTGTCGAGATCATGCACACATACTTTTTCAAAAATAATCCCACATGCCTATGCAAATTAATTAGAAAAAGTTCATTAGGTTTGTGTTCTAATTTGGCTGCCTAATGTATTAAGGTATATGTCTATCCTAAATACGAAACTATCACCTAACTTCAAATTAAATTGAACAAAGACTATTAAAAACTATGGTTTATTCTAAACTCCCTCTATCCAGTTCCATTTAGAAACCTAATACAATTCAACTAGTGATCAAGCAGTGAAAAGCAATATGTACAGAATTGAATAAATTATGCAATTTCCATTAATACCAAGCAAGGAAAAATCAAACATTCAAACTACATAATGAAATAACCCATAATCCTAGAAAACAAAATTAGTTCATCATTGTTTTTATAGCAAACATAATTAAATCAAGAGAAAAAACCATTTCTAGAGCAAAATAACAGGAAAGAAATGAAGAGTAACGAAATAGCAAATCCTCTTTCGATTCTTGATCCTTGATTCTTTCAATTTCTTCTCATTTCTCTCTTTTCTCTCAAAAACTACCGTTCGTTGCCTCTATGAACCCCCTTTCTCAACTAAAGAAAAAAACCTATTTATACCCTCTAAAAATCCCTAAAAGCTAATTTCTCGATTGGCTTCAAATTATTAATCCACGTAAGAGAGCAACAGCCTTGCTCCAAGGGCGTCGCGATGCTCCTGACTTATAAAAGTTTTTGTAGGTTTTCCATCCAATGCCGTAGCGCTCCTCCTTGGGCGTTGGGGCACTAGACTCTCGAGTTTTTGAATGGATTCCATGATGCTTCTCCTAGGTGCTGTGGTACTGGGCTTTACACGGTCGCAACGCTGCTTGCTCTTGTGCTGCCTTGGTGCAATCTACTATAATTCCTCATCTTACAACGTGATTTTCACCTACCTCGATGCTGATCTTGGTGAAATGGTAAATATAAAAGTTGTAAGTTGCCTCTTAGCTTTCCTATTGTCCAAGAATCATGTGATTGGATCTTTGTATCTCGAATTATGCTTGAATTACTGCAACATGTTCAATGACAATCAGCACTTGGCCTTCATTGCATAGTTCATCACCCTCAAACTTTATGCAATTGAAAACCTACATACACAAAAACTAAAGCAGCATTAGCCTAAAATAGGACTTCTAACATGAAAATGAGCTAGAATTATATAACTTAAACTAAGTTCATATCTTTTACATTAATCAACCAAAAACATAAAAGTTGCTTAAAAACTAATTCAAACATCAAGACTTAGCTACATTAAAACTCCAAAATGAGGCTAAATAACTCAACATAACAGAGTTATCACACAACCAAACTTAATATTTTGCTAGTCCTTGAACAAAAACTAAAATGAAACAGCATGGTTGAAAACACCAACTATGAGAATGCACCAAATCATTGATCATCTTTAATTTCCTCATATCTTATCTTGTCTTCCAAGCTCAAAACAAAACAAGGATATTATTTAAGTTCACGTTTCATCCAAATGCATGCTCCTTTTTCAAATCGGTTTCAGTGTGTGTGTGAAGTTTCTTACAATGAACATCATGCACTTTGGAAAAGATTATGTTTATGCAAATCTCAATAAGCTTAGAATTTCATATGTTTGTTTTTCATCTCCTTCTCCCCTAATGTAGGCCACCACTTAGCTAAGGATCCTTAGGACTTTATTCAATTTATAATGTTCGGCTAGGGTTGAGGTATGATACGGGATATATTAAGGTTCAAATCACCCTAAACATATAATTATTCTAGGATCTAAATAACTTTATCTTCCTTCACCAAGTACACTTTTTTCTTTCTTCTTCACTTTTCATTCATCAAACATAATTTTTTTTTATTCACAATTCAACATCCCTTCAAACTTGTTTTCTTTGACATTTGTAGAATGAATGCTTCAGATCATGGTTGTAAATTTTTATTAACTCATTCTTCTTACTGTTTCAACATTTATCTATATATAAATCCTAAAACAATATACATGCTTAGGAATGAGGGTAATGGAATTGGAAATTTATTTACAAGCTAGGATAATTTATTTCTGGCTGACAAAGAAAAAGATAAATTTAGGCTCAAAGAGGTGTATTAAGGATAGAATTTGACTACGATAGCTCGAAAAGGCCTAATCAATCCAAAGATTGCCTAAATCATTTCCTAACTAAGTATAACTTAGAATTTTTCCCCAAGTAAGGATCAAACAAATTCTAAAACTCTAAACTTAGTTTAAAGATTCACACTCACATATTCATTTTCTAAATGTATATCATGAAACAATATAAGAAACATAGTGCTCAAAATTGTAAATCACTTTCCAAAATGATGCTATGCATAAGAATTTCACATAATACTATTGTCACGATCCAAATTTCGGGCCATGACAGGCACGTGGGCCCAATAGATGTAGCCCACTAAGCTCAAGCAAGCCTATTTATATAACTTGTTCATCATTCTATCATAAGTGACTAAAGTCACGTTTCATAATTTCAATTCAAAATATACATATATTGTCTAGAACATATGTCTTAATAATTTACATCAGGTTTGTCTATACACAACAAAGGGATTCTTGACTTCCAGCGGAGAGACTTGGGCAAATGTAATGCTATAGAATGCCGAGATACCTACCAAGGAGACGAATCTATAAGGACACCTCGACCTAGTTACCGACTGCCTCCTGATCTGAAAACATGAAGTTGAAAACAGTGAGTATAAACACAGTGAGTGAACAAAGGAAGGGAATAAGAAATCGATAAGGAAAGTTTAAAGAAATCATGATGCACTTATTTCCAAAACAATGTAATTTAGTTTAGTTCTTATTAAAACCCTTATTTTAAACCCTTAATGAGTTAATCACTTGACGATAAAGGATCCATGCACTAACAAAGGATTTGAGGAGTGAAACTTTAATAACATTTAAGCAAGTCAAGTGAAACGACGGGTCCTCGCTGCAGTAAAAATTCATTCTCGCTGCAGCGAAATTTGGGCTCAAATTATCAGCTGGCCGAGGGTTTCTTACTAAAACCCCTCATTTCAAACTTAATTAAATAAATTCCTTAATGTTGAGAGTTCATGATCAACTATAGTGCTAAAGAAATGGAAAATGGGGCAGCAACCAAACAAGGTAGCAAGCAAAATAGAATGTTTCTCGCTGTAGTGAGAAGCTTCCGCAATTTTCTCGCTACAGTGAGAACTAGGCCAATGTAACCCCCAAAACCCAAGAGTTTTTCACTGTAGTGAGAAACAGGACACCAAACAAAAGTTTTCATTCTCTCAAGAAAAGGACATTTTGCTGCAATGACAAAATCAACTTGAAAATACTTAGAAATTTCCAAGGTTCAACATCCAAGATTTCACATGCATTACAACCATATACCATATTCATGAACTTTCTATAACACACATATATGTATATATGTATACATACGTCACCATGCATACCATCCTGCCACACTTCACTCATGTGCACTCCCACACGCACATAGTTGGGTCATCATTAACACACAAAAAGGAGCATCCAATGCATAATATACATATCAATAAAATGTGTTAATGCATGAACCATTTATATGGCACATTTTCACAAGATAGAAACATTTCACCAAAGGCTTGTTCCCCAGGTATATTTTTAAAGCAAAAACAAATGAACTTTCAAATGATTCATTTAAACATGTAGGCACTTCCCAAAACATTTTGAAATGCAAGATCATTCACCGGTATTTGTAAAATCTTTACCCAACTTGTGAGACCCTGTCAAGCTCGATTAAAAGACGGTATTGTACTGAGTGGTACAACTAAGTTAAATAGAGCCTTGAACTAGTTCAAATAAAAATTCTAAGAGGAAATTGAAAATTTTGAAACCCACAGAATTGCTTAGAATAGTGATTTGGAGTTCAAGGTCTAGTTTGGAGTCCATCAGGAAAATTGACCGATTAGGGACAAAACGATCATTTTACCATATGATGATTAAATGGAGATTTCTAGCCAAGATTTGATCACATTTGACCAAGAATAATTATATGAAATATAATTATGATTTTTGGAGTATAAAATGATGTTTAGCAGTGAAAAATTATGATTCCAGGTATTTTTAGAGCACAAGGGTAAAATGGTAATTTTGCCACTAGAGGACTAAACGGGAATTTTTATAAAATGATTTTTGCCCCATTTGGTTAATATTGATCAATATTAGCGTTATTTGAGGTTGAAAAGTAGAAATAATGTGATTTTGGTACATTTCACAATATAGGGGCAAAATCATAATTTTTTCTTCTCGAGGGTAAATCGGTAAATTTTTAGCCCCAGCACTTGTCAAGACCAAGGAATTTTAAATGTGATAGGATTGGAGAAATACCAGAATATTTGTGGTGAAAAATTAAGAAGAAAAAGTCAAAAAGTTAAAAATTGGGCCAATAAGCATGTGACACGTGGCATGCTTGATTATTTTATTATTTTCTATAGAAATCAGCCCATTAAATTCCCAACTCTCTCACCATATTCGGCCTAGGCAACCAGCAACAAGAAAAAAGGAAGAACAAAGGGAAAAACAAGAAAACCTAGGTGAAAATTCAAAGAAAAAGTGAAGAAATCAAGGAAACAAGCTAGGTAAGTTAAAATTTCTTTAATTCTCCTTGATACCTAGCTTACCCATGCTTTTGTTCTTGATTTCCATGGTTGAATATTGAGTTATCATGATGAATTCAATTCTGAAAAATGGGTATGGAAGAGGAATTGTTGTTGGAATAATTTGATTTTAGACTATGTTAGTGTTTAGGGATAGTTAAGCATGGTTATGAACAAAAACACAAAAGAAATATTCAATTTCTCTAGGGTTCCTTGTTGG